>NC_134586.1:48973500-49330000 GCF_037038515.1 Microtus pennsylvanicus
GACCACACTGAGTGGGAGCAGTCATTTCTCACACTCTTTCCCAGGCAGACCTGGAAGAGCCTTAGCCACTCCCTAACCCGGTAACTCCCAGTCCCTGGTCACAGATTTTGTATATCCCCGGAGAACTGATTCTTATGCCAGGAGGTGGCAGAGGGTCTAGGGCAGCTGTAGTCCGGTTCTGACCCACTGTACCTTGCATGTCACAGCATCAGTGACATAGTGGCAGGGCAGAGTGGGACTGGTTCAGAGATCACACAGCCTACAGAGCTACAGAAGGTCTCTGAATTGTCACTGAGAAAGTCTGCAAAGACACAGGCCTGGAAGACTCGGTTTCTGAAAGCTCACTGGCAGATTCTGCTGTGTGCTCAGGGTTGGTAGTGACAGAGGGCAATTCATGTGTTCTGTTTGCGTGAGCAATAAGCAAAGAGGCCCCGAGGGGTCAGTGCTTTGCCCAGGATTGAAAAAGCCAAAGCAGCAATGAGAAAAGCCTCACCCTCGATCTCTCAGCCTCCTAGAGTGTCTCTGTATTTCTGTAGTGATGCCACTGGCTTCTGTTGAAACAGGCTCTCCTCTTGACCAGCATGGAGCTCGCTGACAGCAGCCACTGTGCTGGCCAATGGCGTTTTATAATGAATAACACAGCAAGTTGGCTTGTCATCTGGCACTGTAAATCTCAGGCATGCCAACACGTCTTCCCTTTGTCATAGCACCATCTGGACATAAAACTGTGTGGAATTTCCAACAAATGCCGTTTGATGGACGTGTCTGATGGAAATCTCTGCAGAGAAAGGCGAGAGGAGAGTGAAAGGGGCCGTACGTCTTGATAGAGGATCATCGACTCCCTTGTTTATCATTCTGCAAACATTTACTGGTATTTCTCAGTGAGCTAAGTACAAGGCCAGGCAGCAGGCATGTCCTCAGGCACCCTATAATTTGATGAAGAAAGCCATAGTAAATCGTAGTATCTATTGGATAACTAAACAGTCATGTTGATAGGAGAAAGATGGCCGTGACCACCATGAGTTATTATAGATAGGTATAATATAATAGAATACACAGGCAGCAATTACCAAGGGCCTGCTGTGCCCCAGATGATCTTTTGCATGTTTTACTTGTACTGACACACTTTACATTCACAACAGGCCTATGGAGGTCAGTGCTATTTTAATTTAAATTTTACACAAGGGGGAAATGAATTGGTTAATTGGCGTGCTCCTCATCACAGGAGTAAGAAGCAATAAAGCCAGAGTTTAAATATATAGCGAGCACTCTGTGTGCATGAGTTCTGACTTCTTGCATGCAACCAAATACAGAACAAATAAACTTGAAAAAAAAATCACATCTGAGCTCTGAGAGCATGTGGACTTTTGTTCTGGTCATCATTCCTTGAACAGTACTTTCTCAAACTGTATCCATAGCAATGACACTATGTGGAGTAATGAGTAATCAAGAGAGGATTTGAAGAGGAGGAGCCAAATCAGGTTCAGTGAGACATGCTTACAGTACAAGCCACTAGGGAGACTGAGGCAGGGAATCACTTGAGCTAAGGAGTTTCAGACCAGCTTAGCTAACACAATCAGGGTGTGTCTAAATAAGGAAGTGAGAAGTATATGGAAGGATATGTGTGGACTGCAGGTAAATATTATGCTATTTCATATATATTCCATATATATTCCATATATATATGAAATAGCATAATATTTACCTGCAGTCCATATATATATATATGGTTTATCTTAGGACTTTGGGTCTAAGGACCAGTCCTAGAGAGTCTGAAGGACAACAGTGCAGATCGCCTTAGTCTTGTCTTTTGTGGCCCAGCAGGTGAATGCTGCTCTCAGAACCCATGTTTAAGCTGCCGCTCTCCTGCAAGTGCCTCATAAAGATAGCACTGAATTATGAATGAGTGAATTAATTAAAACATGTATACATCTACACCTACGTCTTCTTAGGAATAATATCTGCTATAAAATGAACTACCTGCACTACCTGTCTTCATTATTTTTCCTTCTCGAGTGTTTGAGCTATGGGCAGCTAGCACAAACACTGCTGTACCCCCAACACAATGATGAAACGCAATAATTAGACTGAGCTCATTAAATCAGCTAAACGATTCTGAAGTAGAACCAGGGATCCATAATTTACTAAAATGTTCGAAGAATTAGAATGCAGTGAGAATAATAAAAATATGAAGCAAAACTTGTATAAAGATTGCTACAAGAAAAAGGGCCATCGATGAAAAGCATAGAAGTGCCAAAGATGGCTCTATAGAGTGTCTTCTTGGCATGGATGTGCGGTGCAGAAGTGTGTGTGCTGAGGAAAAAGTTAAGTTCAGCTAAGCTGACTCAAAGCATGGAGAAACGTTTGTGTGCCCTAAAGCTGTGTGAGTGTTGTTCCCCATTCGGTGCCTTCCACTTTTTACTTGAGACAGAGTCTCTGACAAGCAGGCCATAGCCTGACCTGCAAGTCTCCTGGGATCTGCGTTTCTCAGCCTCCCATCTTGCCCTTGCTACAAGTATGCGTCTCTGTGAGCAGCTTTTTACATGGTTTCCGGGGTCCCAACTCAGGTCCTCACATTTGCAAGGGGCGTGCTTTACCGACTGAGCCTAGCACCATCAGCTTCTTCTGAAGCTACTCCCGGGAGAATTAGCAGGCAGGTGCTCTTCAAACCAGTTCTGGTGGCATCGTTGGGAGCTTGAAGCTCTGCGTTTTGAAGGAAATTATGCTGCCGTGAGGGCCACACTCGTTTCCAGACAGCAAGAGTGGAATCCATCACACCGTGCCTCTGGTAGCAATGATGTTTCTCCAGGCCATGTTTAAATGTTAATGGCAACGTTGGGTCTCTCGGTAATTAATGCCCTGCAGGTAACCATGCATTCGTTCAGCTCTTGGGATGTTTAATATATGGGAGATGAAAGGGGAGAATATTTGCTGGCTATGTACTTTGTGAAGTTTTCAGGCCTCTTTTATATCATCAATCAGCCCAGCATAGGCCCACCTCCTTGTTCAACCTTTGTATGTGGAAGGAGCATAAGAGTTCTTCCTCGCGGTTTAGCTAACGCCGATGTGAGGGCCCAGGCTAAATGCTTTCTTTAATCAGACATGCGATTACCCTTCCCTGTATTTTCCTACCTTCCCTGTGATTTCACAGAACAGCCTGCACGGTCACTGCGTGACACTGTCTTTCTAGTTTGCTCTTACCTACTCAGCATGTGCGCAGCCTAGTGAAGACTTCCAGTAAAACAGCTGCAGAGTGAAGAGTGTGTCCTGCAGACCAGTGCCCTCTGTTTGATGTCCTCCGTGTCAACTTTCTGGGATTCTGTAGTGTGATTTGAACTATCTTTGTTTGACATCTTAAGGAAAAAATAAAAAAAATAAAAAGCCTGAAACAATGTGTTGGAGCTGGCAGTTCATTTGGGAGGAGATTCCTTAGCAGCATGCAGAGAGCTGGAGAGAACAAGGGAACAGAAAAGATACAAAAGATGGCCTTCCACAGTGCAGGGTATCTTCGCTGACAGGACCCCAAGGCCTACAGGCTGTGCCATTTAGCCACTGCTTCTCCACCCTTCAGTGATGTCCTGAGGCTGCTACCTGCTCCAACCCATACCGGAAGCAGAGAAGCTAGGAGACACTGGAGGCAGCTAAGGCTGAAGTCGAGGAAATATAAACAGGTCACCCCCCCCCAGTTACTATAACGAATACCTAATAGAATTGAATTCATATAGAGAAGGGTTATTAGGGCTCAGTGTTTAAAGGTTTTAATTATGATTATTGGCTCCATTGCTTTGGATCAATGGCAGGCTATCATGTCAAGGATGCATGGCAGAAGCCAGGCAGTGGTTGTGGCATGCCTTTAATCCCAGCTCTGGGGGGGGGGGGGGCGGCAGGCAGATCTCTGTGAGTTTGAGGCTAGCCTAGGCAACTGAGCGAGTGCCAGGACAGGCTCCAAAGTTACACACAGAATCTCTGTCTCAAGAAAGAAAGAAAAAAAGAATCCACAGCGGAGGAATGTCATACACACTAGGGTCAGGAAATAAAAATAGGGGGAAAGAAGCAGTCAGGGTCCCACTGTCCCCTTCAAAAATATATCCCCAGTGACCAGAAGTTCTCCTGTTCAGCCCCACCCACGTCAGGAAGGTTTTACACCTCTTTCCCCACAGTACCACTCTGGGGAACAAACCTTTATCACGTGGACTTTGAGGAGACACTCTAGACCTGAGCTGGAGCAGGAAGGCACCACACATGCTGGCTGCCAAGGCAGAAAACACCCCCAAGGCTTTTCCTAGCCTTGCTAGACTTAGTAAGCTGTGCTTTGGAAGGAATTAAGCTGTGTTTTGGGGAGGTTTATTTCAAACGTGTTTTAGTATATAAAGAAAAACACCCATCCTGTCATTAAGGAGCATGAAATAAGGGACAACCATGACCCCAGATTTTAACCCTGCCACCTTGGCCATGGTCCCATATTTGTGGACAGCGCAAAGAATCCACTCTGAGTTCCTGTGTTTGTTGTCTGGCCAAATGCTGGCAGAGGCATTGCTCCTACCCATGCAGACTGATGCTTCCTTTGCTCGACCCTTCTCTTCGATAGCAAGTACCTCTTTCCTTTGTTGTATTAGTGCAAAAGTGAGGTGTGTTTAGGAACTCAGAAGGCACAACCAAGACCTATAAAGTAAATCAAAGCTGTTCCTAGCTCCCTCATGCAGCCATGAGACTCTTGGCATCTTCCTTCGCAGCTCTTTGTTTAGACAGCAGCAAACCAGAGTCACGATATACACACCATTGTCAACGTTTGTACTGATGGGGGACAGTTTCTATCTTGGTAAACCTGAGAATGTAGCTTTCTTTCTTTTTGTTCTTTAATTAATGGCTTTGTAAAATTAAGCCTGACTTTCTGTGGTTAAAAAAGTACTGTTAATTGGAAAAACATACATGCCGTTACCCGTATGTGTGTGTGTATATATATATATATATATATATATATATATATGCACATATATATATAGCATGTATATATATACATACACACACACACATATATATAGCATGCTTGTGTATGTTTATGTGTCTGTGTAAATTTGATTATTCAGAAGAATTTCCATCTTCTAGAGCTTCAGCCAGCAAACTTTTTCTCTCAAGGGCCAGAGAGTGAGTATATTCAGCTTTGTGGGCCACACGTTCTTATGACCACTCAGCTCTTCTCTTGTGGTGAACGAGTTACCACAGACAATATGTAAGAAAATGGTTATGGTTGTGTTCCAAAGGCTTTATTTAGCCAGCCCGGAGTCTGCATTTTTCTGACCCTTGCTCTCAGTATGAACACTAGTAGCCATATTTCCAGAAATGCATGTGTTTTCTCCCAATAAAAGGGGAATTATATTCTACATACTCTAATTGCATATTTAAATATTTATCGGTCTCTATGATGTGCCGGCTCATATACAGTGGTGCAGACAATGGCGAAAGTGACAAATAAGGACCCTGCTCTTGGGGAGTTTACTGCAGGAAATCGCTATTAGCATAATGTGTACTTTAATGTAATGGGGGCAATGTAATGGGAAAAATTAAGCATTCCAGTCTAGCACAGCTTTTGTGACCAACCCTCTATTTATCGGCATTTAATTCCCCTAATTGTTTCTGTAGCAGACTTCATTGTCATAAATGTTCTTAGGCCTAAATCTTCACACACACGCACACACACACACACACACACACACACACACACACACTATCATTTTCTTCTTAGTATGAATTCCTTGATCATGAGGCTGCCCGTGAGGATGTGGTGAACCCCATTATCTGTCTCTGGGTTCTTATTATTCATGCTACACCTTGCAGTTGCCAAGTCAACACACACATATTATCTCAGTTGTTTGCTTGTCTCCTGCTTCTAGAAAACTTAAGCTAACATATTTTCTCCTAGCCTGCGCACTCCCTCTTCCTTCATTTGTGCAAATGCGTTGGCTTTGATAAATAGAGTAAAATGAAAATGTCACTAATCTATAAGTCATGATACAGAAATGGTGAGGGAGAGACTCATCTGTGGAAGTAGGAACGTGGTTTCTGATGGTTTGTCTCTAGGAGCTGATGCAGAGGCCATGGAGAGGTGCTGCTTACTGGCTTGCTTCCCCTGGCTTGCTTAACCTGCTTGTTCATAGAAACCAGCACCCACAGTGGCCTGGACCCTCCCCGACTGATCATTAATTGAGAAAATGCCTTACATCTGGATCTCATGGAGGCATTTCCTCAACTGAGACTCCTTCTCGGTGACTCTAACTTGTGTCAAGCTGACACAAAACCAGCCAGTGGGTTGTCAGTATTTCATGTTTATGCTGTGGGAAGGGCTTGCTTATTCACACGTGTCTGCTTGTGTGTGGAGGCCAAAGATCAATGCTGGGTGTCATTCCCTGGCTGCTGTTCACTTTGTCTTTTGAGAAAGGGTCTCTCTCTCTCTCTCTCTCTGGCTTGAAGCTTGCCGAGTAGGCTAAGCTGACTGATCAGTGAGCCCCAGAAATCTGTCTCCGCTCCCCCAGTGCTAGGATTGCAAGGGCAGTGCCAGGTCTTTAAATGTGGGTTCTTGGTTTCAAACTCAGGTCCTTACGCATGCACAAGTGCTTTACTGATTGAGCCATCATTCCAGACGCTTCTGTTCTCTGGCTGGTGTGTGTACTTCCACGGTGTATGTTGCACACACAGATGTAGCTCATGTGTTCTCCGAGTCTTAGACAGTTTCCCTGTGTTTCCCCTCGGCTTTGGCATCTTGTTGCTTTGAATTCTGTGGGCACAAAGCGGAAGTTTCCTTACTCCTGTTCCATCATCATCTGCCCATGTGACCATGTATTAGAGATCCAGTCTGTGACCAATAACGATCCCTCCATTCGTTTGACAAGCACACATTGAGCCTCACTTCGTGTGGGGCTTGTTTGAGAACGTGGACCTTCCCTTAGAGCTTGACACCGCCAACAGAGCAGGCATGATTAGCTCTAGACCACAGGTAAGGACACTGAAGTGACTTGTTCAGGGCCACCCACCAGGTGAGTGGCAGCAAACGAAATTGCAGCAGTCTGGTTGAGCCTCAGGTCGGGTGGACTTTCTCCTGAAGTGTGCTAAGTCAGCTGTGGCTCCTTCACCTCCACCCACCTGCTCTCTAAATACTCTCTCTTATTGGCATGTGCACACTTATTACAATGCTTACTAGTCCAGCTTTCCCAACAGACAGCAAGTGAGAATGGAGATTATTTCCCTCCTGATCTCTGACATCCCCAGGCCTCATGCACGCCTGGTGCTTAGCAAGCGCTTTGTAATGGCTGCTCAGCGCATGAAGAAATAAATGGTCAGGCTGCCGTCATTATAAAACTTCATGTTGAATTCTATTTTCCTGCCGAGGATTAGAACAAATTACAGCAATACTTGAAAGTCATTCCTCAACAACTGTTCTCTTCCGAACATTCATTTTGTACTTTATTTATTCGGGGCTGTTATGCAAAGAAACCCACTTACACACGAGGCTAAGGAGGCCCTCTTTGTTCCAGTTCAACACACGTTCGTTCCTCAGACCATCATGACCGAGTAGGCCACCTGTCTTTTGTCAAGGACACATGCCCTTATAACAGCTGTGTACTGGCTGTTGGCAGGGCTCTGGTACAAAGCAGGGAGTTAGGGTTTTTTTTTAATTATCATGCCATAATTTATTCATTACAGAAGTGATCTGAATAGGTTGAACCATGCCAGGACCACCTAAGGCTTGCAAGACAGGAAACCACGCAGCCCACCAAAGAAGCAAAGACAGGCAGGCAGAGAGGAATGCTGAACTGCAACCCATAAAGGATGAAGAATGGCTGCTAACTTCAGCTTTGCCATGTGCTGTCTCTCGAATCTTGGATAAGTCGTTACCATGAACTTTAGTAGATCATGGAGGAGAGCACACGGCTTGTGAATCACTTGAAGGTTGCCATCTTCCAGCACAACTGTTGTGCTTTACATGTGAGCTGTCCACATTGGCCCCTGCTGGTGGTTTTCTCTAGGAGAGTTGCGGGACCATTCAGAGGTGAAGCTTTGATAAAAGGAAGTAGGAAGGGATGGGCCTTGAGATTTTATGGTCTGGTCCCCCTTTCTTTTCACCCTTTGCTTCCCGAGTGTAGATGCAGTTTGTACAGCTGACCTCCTCCTCCACCACCAAGCCTTCCCTGCCATGATAGCATGGATCTATTAAACTGTAAGCTGGAGTAAAGCCTTGCTCATGTAAGTTGCTTTGGTCAGGACATTGACTGACAACAGGGAAGGCAACAAGTACGTTAATCAATTATAATTTGCTTTCCCACTGATGCAGGGTACAGTTCCATAAACCTTCCCATGGCACTCCCTGCAGCTGTCACCCACCGACGCCTGACTATTTGTTGGGCAGACGTTCTTCCTGGAGTCTCAAAGGTGGTGATGACTTGTGGTTGTTTATTTAGGGTAGAAACAGAAGAGATTAGCACTAGTCTAGTTCTTACTCCAGAGCCTCCCCGGCTTCACCTAGAGATCACCACCCTGGACACAATGATATCACAGGTCAACCCGAGAGAGAAGGAGCCCAGGAAGGATCCCTTTCTCTGGCTGTATGGGGGGGGGGGCAGTGTTAGGATGTAGCTAGGGTATAGGCTAATTTTCCAAATAGGAGAGCTGTAGATTCAGCGAGAGTGCCTGTCTCAAAATAAATAATAAATATGAAGACATCCATCATTAACCTCTAGCTGCCATATTTGCACACACACACATACACACACAGAGGTATAGATCATACACATGTATAGAAATAAAACTTCAACTGGGTGGTTAATGCAGTGGCAGTGTACATCTCTAGTATGTAAGAGGCAATGATTTGATTTCCCAGTACCTCAGATAGATAGCTAGATACACAGATAGATAGATGAAAGATAGATAGATAGATAGATAGATAGATGACAGATAGATGACAGATAGATAGATGATAGATAGATAGATAGATAGATAGATAGATAGATAGATAGATAGATAGATAGATAGATAGATAGACTAAGAAAGAAGCTGAGAGACTAAGACTCGTTCTATGGCTTTTCCATCTGCTAGTAAAGTCATTCTCCACACTAGCCCACAGAAGTTCAAATCTCAATAGCGACTGCAACTAGGCAGCCAGCATCTCAAAATTTTAGGTTTTGTGCCAGGATTAACTGGCCAGCAAGCCCTGGGGTTCCTTCTTTCTCAACCTCTCCAGAGCTGAGATTGCACAAATGTTCTGCTAGGCTTTCTATACGAGCAGTAGTGATCTGAACTCGGGCCTTCCCGCCCAGGCAGCAGGAACTTAACCAGGGAGCTGTATCCTCAGCAGGGTGGAGCAGGATCTAGGTACAATGTAGCTGTAAAGTGCTGCATTGTTTTTAACCCCTGCTCAAAAGAAAACTGGGACCTTCCGAGCCCCGTCTGCTGTGGTACCCAGGCTACGGGGATGCTTGGTCTCATACAGGTCTACCCATCTGAGCATGACTTGGCACATTGGTCTCCAAAGATAAGGGTGTCTTAGTGTTCACTGGGTGATGACAGGAGGGCAAAGACATCTGGAGGAAATTCAAATAAGGGATGGCCTTAGTTACTCCTCTATCGCTGTGCTCAGCTGCCGTGACCAAGGCACTGTAACAGTCCAAAAAGGTAAGTTCATGACCCTCATGATTGGGAGCAAGGTCAGGCAGTCGTGGTGCTGGATCAGTAGCTGAGAGCTCATGTCTGATCCACAAGCAGGATGTTGAGACAGAGATTACTGGCAAGGGGTGGGCTTTTGGAACAACAAAGCCAGCTCCAAGTGACACAACTGCCCCAGCAAGGCTGTGTCTCCTAACACCAAACAGTTCTACCAACTTGGGACCAAGCATTCAAATGCGTGAGTCTACGGGGCCGTTCTCTGTCACACCACCCTATGATGGTGATGAGCTCTTTTGTTTTCACTTTTATCACTTCCAAGATGTTATAGATCATCATTTAATATGTATCCGTTGAAAGTTGGTTTGTGGGAAGATTTTTATATAGTTAATTATTATTTTGTATTGTGTAAGGGCATATAATAGGTTTTTTAAGAGACTCTGAATATATGCTTTCATAAGAGAAAATTTCTTGATTTTGGCCTACAAGTAAATGTATTGTCATCAACTTTGATCTGCCACACTTGTGAAACTGTTCTTAACTGAGTATCCAAACATCTTATGGTTTGATTTTAAAGAAATAAAATTAAAAAATAGAAAAAATGCAGATACTGAGAAGTTTTTAGAACAATACAGCCACTGTGACTGCTAACCCAGTGCTGCCTGCGTCGTGGTCACCAGGTGTCACAGTTGGTATGTCCTCATCAAGTTCATTCTCATAGCAATGTCAAAGACTTGGCTTGATCTTCTCCATTTTACTGACAAGGGAACTGAGGCTAGAGAGGGTTCAGTAACTCCTGGGGTCTCCACATTAGTAAGCATTAAAAAGTAGGATGTGTTGATAAATTGTGACCCCAGAAATCACTCTCTTGGCTCCGCCATCTTCCTCTTCCAGGCCTCTGGGAAGCCTGCGATGGTTATCTCAGAGTCGGGACTGGAGCTTGTATGCATCCGTATGTTTCACAAGATTCCGTACTGTGCCTACAACAATGAAAACAGAAAAGAAAACAGAACGGGCAGGTCTCCCATGGCTCAATATCAGAGCTGGGGGCGGGTCTGGATCTTTTGAACTGACTGTAATTTCTTTTTGCTGAGCCTTCATTTCTCTGCCTGTGAAACAGGACCATTGGTCTGAATGGTCTCTCGGGCCCCTTCTGGGTGGGCCACTGTTCACAGTCAGATCACTGAGGGTCTGGCCTTCTTCCTAAATGAACTCTTTGGCCTTTACTTCCTCCTGGGAAACCATGATAATGTAAATATCAGAAGCTCATGGGTTATGTGATTTGAAAACCTGCACGGGTTCCTGTGTGAGTTCTCTGCTGCCTAGAAGGACCCCGAGAGTCTCCAAACAAACTCATCAGAGCCGAGTTTTTGTTAACTTCACAGGAACCTGCCCTCTGGTGAGCTAATTTTAGTGGTCATGTTAGGTTTAAATTTAGTGATCTTGTTGGGTGGAGGTGCTGCAGGGGCTATTAGAAGTAAAATACTATCTTAGTAACTTGGTCTCATTTATAGATCTTGAGAGGCCTTGATGTGATAAAAGTCTGAGTTACGCATTGCATTAGCGGAGTTATATAAAGCCTGTTGAATATTAATCTTGTAATGATTCACCTTACAATTTTATGAGGCTGGATATAAAAAGATTCTGTGACTGAGCCCATGGTCTAGAAAATGAAGTGTAGGGAAGAGAAAGAGAGACAAATTGGAAGTGAAGAGAGCAGAATTTTTCCCTTCTTTTCTGGAATCACGCTCATCCCTAGCTAGCCCTTTCCTATGAATCCAGCTCTTGACAGTTACTTAGCCCACTATATGAGTGCGTGCATCCGCACTTTGGTTTTCATAGGGGAGTGGTTCTAGGACTCCTGTGGATACCAAAACCTGTAGGTGTTGCGATCCTCATATCAAATGGCAAAATAGTTATACATCTTCACGTTTACTTTAACCATCTCTGGATTGTGTATTGTTCTCAATGCCACGTAAAAGCTGTGGGATAATGATTGTGCTATGTTGTACATCTTAAAACATAGAAACAATGCCAGCGTAGTCCATGAAAATGATAATTACACAAATGTCCCGACTACAAGTTGTGTATGTGTCTCAAATGGTCACACTGTGCCCACAAACAAGAACACATATTGTGTCCTTTAAGAAATAAGAAACATGTCAGGCAGTGGTGGCGCATACCTTTAATCCCAGCTCTCAGGAGCAGAGGCAGGTGGATTTCTATGAGTTTGAGGCTAGCCTGAGCTACACAGTGAGTTCCAGAACAGCCAGAACTACATGGAGAAACCCTTTCTCAGAAGGAAAGAAAGAAAGAAAGAAAGAAAGAAAGAAAGAAAGAAAGAAAGAAAGAAAAAAGGAGAGAAAGGAAGGAAAGGAGAGAAAGAGAAAGGCAGGGAGGGAGGGAGGGAGGGAGGGAGGGAGGGAGGGAGGGAGGAAGGAAGAAAGGAAGGAAGGAAGAAAGGAAGGAAAAAAAGAAAGAGGAAACAAGCTAGCATCGTGGTGCTAGACCTGTAGACCCAGCACTTGGGAAATTAGGGAAGGAGGCTCACCAAGAGTTCCAGGCCAGCCTGGGCTACTGAGTGGGACTTTGTCTCAAAAGTAACCAATCAATCAATCAAATTACACTGAGCAAAAGAAATCCAACCCTCAAAAGAAATCATACTTTGTAATTTTATTGGTATGATTCTAAGAACAATCCATTAACATATCATAAGAAAAAGCACGTCATCAATTGCACGAGGAAGGAGGAGGAAGGAAAAGGAGGCATGAGCACAAAGGGACATGAAGGAGAATTTCAGGGGTGACAAATGTGATGTGTCTCCATTACAGTAGTGGGTACATGAATTCAATGTATATATTTGTCAATATCTGTTGGACCTTGCACTTAGGTCTATTTTATAGCATATTATACTAAAATAAATTTATTTTTAAAATTTTTTGTTTGTTATTACATGTGTATATGTGGGGGCTACCGTGTCATGCGTGTAGAGGTCAAAAGTCAGCTTTGTGAGTCAGTTCTGTCTTCCCACCTTTATGCAGGTTCCTGGTGATGAAATTCAGATGGACACGCTTGTACAGCAAGCCCTTTTGTTGACTAAACCATCTCTCTGGCTCAAATTTGAGGTGTCCTTTTTCTTTCCATCTATGTATTTGAATGGGGTGGAAGTGTTTTTGCTTCAGTATGTATACAGAGGTCAGAGGACAATTAGCAGGAATCAGTTCTTTCTCTCCACCATGTAGGTCCCAGAGGTTGAATTCAGGTCATCAGTGTTGGTGACAGATGTCTTTACCCACTGAGTCGTCTCAACAGCTCATGAATTTGGTCTTTTAAAATGCTCTTTGCAATGTCTTTCTTATTGATTTATTAGCAATTTCTGGAAGTTGGCCTTCTAAGATCTTGACTCTCAATCAAGATTCTGGTATTTATTCATTAGAGGATCTTGGATTCCGTAGCCAGAAATATAATACAAATATAGTACTGGGGACAGTTCAATGGTAGAGCACTTATCTAGGATGCATGGTGCCTAGGGTTCAATCTCAAGTAGAACAAATAAATAAAATAACAGATATGATATTTACATTTGGCCACTACCACAGACGTGATAGATATCCAAAAGGATACTTATAAGTCATGATACTATGCAGAAAATTGCTCTTGCTGCTGCTGTTTGGCTCAGAGTGTTAGAGAGAAATTACCTCAACTTGAGGCTGATTTAATGATTCAATAAATTGATCCCCTTATATGCTGTAAATTAATTCCCCTCATCCCGAATGCTTGGCAAGAGCACACAGGATCCGAACAAGTTTCCTCAAAACGGAAAAGATAACCCTCCACCTGCCGCTGCCATACACTGCTCAGCCCACTCAGCTTCTACATCCCTGACTTCCAGCTGTGACTTCCAGCTGTGACCACCTACACAGCTGTTCCCTCACATCAAGCAGCATCGAGAGAATCATCTTAGTTTGTCCCCGAGGTTTAAATTCGTTTGACTCTTATGCTTTT
Source organism: Microtus pennsylvanicus (assembly GCF_037038515.1). Classification (NCBI taxonomy): domain Eukaryota; kingdom Metazoa; phylum Chordata; class Mammalia; order Rodentia; family Cricetidae; genus Microtus; species Microtus pennsylvanicus. The sequence goes on from NC_134586.1 coordinate 48,987,157, forward strand.
AGAGAGATGAGTTCTGTATTAGAAATTCTACCAGGAAGGAGGTGGGGTGACAGGAAAGTCGAAGAGTGAGCTGTGTCTCTCCTGAAAATGAGTCACTCGCCTTCAAGACTGGAAACTGAGCTATTACTCTGAATGGGAGAAGTATCACTGTGATGTTGACTCCAGATTTAACCTACAAGAACACATGCATGCATTGGATACGTGGCCATTCAGTATCTGCTACATGTCTTCTCCCGGGAAGGAGGTGTTGCCAGGAACAGGGCAGCAGCATCTTCCCCAGGCTGACCTGAGTTAGAATAGTGACTCCACTAGGCAAAGATGCAGAGAGACAGTGGCCCAAGCAAAGGGAACTGGAATGGCAAGGGCACTGTGGTAAGAGGGGGCTCGGCAGAGAAGGAGGCCAGTGTGGAAGGGGACCCAGAACAAAGGGAAGATAGATGTGCATGGAATGAGGCCAAGAGGCAGGTGGGAACCAAGATAGAGCTGAGATTCAAGATAGAGTTGAACGATAAGGCCCTGAAGGGTAGAAGCAGGAGGAAAATGATCAGATGTGTCGGTACAGCTGTCATGTGGAAAGAGGGTTGTCTTCAGTCAAGTGAAACAGTACGAAAGCCGGGAGCTAGCGGGTGACTCTGCTTGGGAAGAGCTTACCGCAGCCATGAGCACCTGAGTTAGGATTCCTAGCACTCATGTAAAAGGGTAGGCATGGCAGTGTGTGTCTGTAATCCCAAAACTAGGGAGTCAGACAGGAAGATTGTGGGACTTACTGGATGAATCAATCAGCTCCAGGTTCACTAAGAGATCCTGTCTCGAAAAGCTAAGGTGCAAAGCAATTGAAAACAGCTCTTGGCAACTTTGGCCTCTACATACATGCACAGATATGTGCGTGCATACACACACACTCACGTTAATGACACAGTCCAAGGAAAGACACTACTGCTTGTAACATGGCGATGGCATCAGAGATGAACAGAAGTGAACAGTACAAGGGTGTATTGCAGAGGAAGTGCTACTAGGGCTGGGTGAATGGGAGGATAGTGAAGAAAAAGGACAGGTCAGTCACAGCTAGCCGAGCAGTTGGTGGGAGACTTTCCCAAGAGATGACCTGTACTGTGCATTTTTTGTCTGCCCTAAGAGCTGTGACTAGGCCACTCTGAAGGTCTGAAGAGCCATGTTGATAAACATTCAAGAGGCACCCTGCATGTAAAGACTTCTTCATCCCCTCCCATGATTCTCCAGATCTGATAATAATCAGGTCTTGGAAATATCCCCGTTCTTCCAACCATGGCCCCATCTTCCTAGAACATTTGCGGGCGACACCAGCTCAGGGTGGCTCCAGACCCTCTCTGCCCGCTCTTGTTTATTGGCTGTGCTGCTTGTGAGATCCTGCTGGCTGCGCAGGGAGTGCTCTGAGGAGCTTCCTTTAGCTTTGCGAGCCTTTTTGGAAGATTGCCTGTTTTTGTTAATTACGGCTTAGAAATTACTTTGTCGATTATTTTGGAGCCCAGGAGTCTAAAAACTTACAGGGTGTTATTAAATATTTAAGAGCTGCTTAATTTCTCCATGTGATAAGAGATTTTAGTTGAAATCTGATCCTTGGGCTGTTGACCGTCATTTAGATTCACAGACCCAATTTTGCCCATTAAAACAGAAAGTGTGTATTGAGATGCTGTTGTTGGAGAGTAGCAATCTAAGCCGAGAACAGAAGCAGTCAGGGGCTGGGGGTGTAGCTCAATTGTCAGAGTTCTTGCCTGGCATGCAAGGTTTGATCCCCAGCACCATGTAAACCAGGTGTGGTTTACCAACCTGGTTATATTGCCATGCCTGTATACCAACCATTGGGAAACGGAAGCCAGAGGGTCAAATTTCCAGGTCATCATTAAGAACACCATGAACTCAAATCCAGTCTTAACTTTATACTCTGTCACATAAACACATGCTCGCACGCATGCACACGTGGAAATAGAAACAATTATCTCAGCCTGTGAAAATCTTGTGAAACTCAAACTCCTAAATCAATGGGGAGATGGTCTTATTGAGCCAGGACAGATATTAGCCAGAAAGGACCATGTCTTGAAACATGGCAACAAGTAGCAAGATTTCTAGGAACCAGCTGAAGATAAAGCTGCGGGACCCAGAGTTCTCGGCCATATTCCAGTGACAATTGGGAGAAAGAAAGTATAAATCATTTCGCTGAACCAACAAGAGCTATAGATAAGGGGGGAGTGGGGACAAAGTAAAGCAGGAGAAATTGGGAAATGAGGTAGATCATCAGGAGAAGTGACTGATGTCTGGAGTCATTGGGGTAATGAGGACTATGCTGTGGTACCTACACACACCCAGGAATCTAAAAGAGTCTTCATTTGGCCCAGAAGGCCTGGGCAATTCCTGCCCTTATGTTTCCTCTCCCATGTTTAGCTCTTTAATTAAATGTAGGACATTAATCTTGATTGTCAACTTGATTGTCTCTAGGATCACCCAGCAGACAAACCTCTGTGCATTGAGAGAATCTAAAAGGGGTTTAGATTAGGTTGAGGTTGGGAGATTCAACCTTACTGTGGGCGGCTCTGTGCTATGGGCTGGAGTCCCATACTGAATAAAAAGGAGCAAGTTAGCTGAGTCCTAGTGTTCTTTGCTCTCTGCTTCCTGAATACAGATGGGAAGTGACCAGATGTTTCATGCCTCTGCCATGATGTCTTCTAGGCTACAGAAGCCCTTCCTTTCTGAAGTTACTTTTCAGGGTTGTTTGGTTAAGGAATATAGATGCCTCTGACATTTTCTCCCAGCAAAAACAATAGGAAATGTTACTTTTAAAATATTTTTTCTCATTAAAAAAAGAGCTAATTTTGGGAAAAAATGGAAGGTCAAGAGGAAAAATTAACCATAACTCAATTTCAATGAAATCATCAAATGTTAAGATTTGCATAAAATCTTGGAGGGATATGGACTTTTAGAAAGATCTGTTTCAAAGGTAATTTTTTAAAGCAAAATTGAATAACAGTTCTAGTACCCAATGTGAAGGTTTCCCAGAGCAGTCAATTCTCCTGCTCATTAGATACCGCCAGGAGGGTTCTAGTGCAGCCTGACACAGCCCATTCCAACACTGTCTCTGCTGCTAACCAGAGCTCCCAGACTAAAGTCTTGGTCCTACCAGACACCAGCCACAAGCCTGGGCCCCTTGGACTGCTGACCAGCGTAACACAAAGTGCAGTTTCTTTATTTACCCTCCTCAGATCTAGCAGTTTGCTAACTGCTCAGCAATTGGCTGCTGCAACACTGTGTTTACTGTTGCCTTTCGTAGACGACAAAGATGTCAGGGAAGATAAAGATGAACAGTGGTGAAGTCCAGAATCCTAGAACTGTAGTTTCTGTTCCAGGAGTCTGGGACATGTCATTCCCCCTGAAAGAGAGTGTCACATCAACCCAGACGCCCCTCCTTCAACACCACTGCTTAGAAGTTTTATGGACATTTCATTGGGTAAGCATGACTGAGTAAATCTTGGCCATTGGTGATTGAACTCAAATTCCAGCCCGCTTCCTGTCTCTGGAGGTCACAGGGTGTGGCCAGAAGCTCCAACCCTCTAATCATATAGTTGGTTCCTGGGCATCTGTCCTGATTAGCACTATGGGCATCGGCCACCAGTGGACTCAGGAGAAGCAGCCCAGAAACTATTGAAAGGTGCCAATTTTGAGAAACAGAAGATGATCCTCTCATTCTAGTCCCTGCAAGTTCTAAAACATTTGGACGCTCTGTGCCAGAAACTTAGAAGGAAGACCAAACATAGAATTATGTCACAGTGTCACTTGGCCATGGTTCTCAGTTGACATAAGAAGAAACCAGATCACGGAGTAGCACAGTTCAGACCTAGGTCTCCTCACTGATCACTTTGAGCCTTTCCTGATTTGTTTGTGAACCTTCATAGGTTCTTCAGCTTCCATGGAGGCAGAGGAGTCCTCTTCGTCCTTCTCTTGGGCAAAGAGGATGTAACAGGACATGTCACTAAGTAGACATGTAGCCTCATCTATTCCTTCATAACTGGGAGACTGCATAGTTACAAATGAGGATGGCATTGACTTGCCTTGATTCCAGTGAGTCTGGAATGATGTATAGCAGTCCCTGAAAATTAAGATCCCTGGGATCTCTTTGGAAATTTGCAGCATCAGAGCCTGTGGGGATGGGACTGACATTCTTCCTTCTTAACAGCTTCACATCTGTGAAAAAATGTACTTTTCCATTAAAATTAGGCTTCTTATATTGAATCATTCAAGTTGTCTAATCTACCAATGGACAGAGAGAAAGAGATATGGGATGGATACGTAGATGTTTATAAAGGGAAAATCATTTCTAGCAATGAAAACTGGATGGAGCTGAAAAGTATTTTATTGAGTGAGGTGGCCCAGGAAAGATAAATACATCATTTTTCTCTTATACATGGATCCTAGTTTCTGGCTTTTACATATGTATATTTATGTGGAAGCAAGAGTAGGTAGAGATCATGCAACTTGACAAGGAGGCCATAAGAGGGGATAGAGGCTCTGAGGAAGGGAAATGGAGAGGCCAATAGGACATGTGACATGAGAGTGGTAGAGCAGGACAGAAGAGATGGCTCAGTGGCTAAGAGCACTTGCAGAGGACCTGGGTTCTGTTCCCAGCACCCACAGGATGGCTGCGACCACCTGTCACTTCAGCTTCAGGGCTTCTGATGCCCTCTTCCAGTTTTCTTGGGCATGCATTAGTGTGGTTCGTGTACATACATGCATGCACATAAAGTTAAGATAAATAATTCTGTAATAAATAAAGGGAAAAAGAAGAAAGGAAAAAAGGCAGGGAGGAGGGAAGGAAGGAAGGATAATTCTAGAAACAGAATGGTACCAGTGGAAAGGGGACAGGGGCATGGGAAATAGCACTGGGAGTGGGGACAATCAACCAAAACATGAAAATGCCATGAGGAGCTCTAGTGCTTTGTATACTAATTAAAATCTCTTTTAATTCTTTTTTTAAGTTTCAAACAAAGAAACTATTAGCCGTCTCTCAGGAGTAGACCTAAGTTAGAGTGTAGCTGAACAGTCAGTAGCTAGGCAGCAGAGGGTTAGATGGGGCTGGCAGGCAAAGAGAATAAGCAGGAGAGGAATCTAGACTGGGGAAGAATGGGAGAGAGAAAAAGGGAGACACCAGGGGCCTGCCAGTCAGGCAGCAGACAGACAGACAGACACAGGGGAAGCAGGAAAGTAGGACATACAGAATGAAGGAACGATAAAAAGTCCCAAGTCAAAAATGTAAGTGAAGAGAAACAGGTTAAAATACATTATAAAAACTAATGTAATAAGCTTAAACAAAGGTCGAACACTCATAGCTAACTTTAAATCTCCAAGTAATGATTTAGGGGGTGGCAGCCCAAAAGAACCCGGTACAGAAGATTATATACTCACTTGTCTAACAACTATCTATTGATTGGCCCTCTACTATGTGCTTCTGTAAGGGCTGCAGACAGTGGAAAAAACAGGACTTTCTGGTCCTCAGTCCTGTAGAGTTCTGTCTTCACTGTGGACAAATAGGAATGGTCTGGGGAGATGCTCAGTCACTAAAGTGCTTGCCACAAGCCTGAGGACCCACATAAAAAAGCCGGGCATGGTTGGCTGTGCTTGTGATCCCAGCACTTTTAGGATGTAGGGGGCAGGGGCAGAGACAAGTGGCTTCCTTGACCAGCCAGACTAGAAGTTTCCAGGTAAAAGTGAGAGACTTGGTTTCCAAAAAACAAAAGAACAACAAAACAAAATAGATGCCACCCTAAAGCAGGACAACTGGAGTTTACCTCTGGCTTCTGCACGCGTGTAACTGCACACACACTGGCATACATATGTTTACATACAAAAGTTAAAGAAGTGGGGGCTGGAGAGATGGCTCAGTGGTTAAGAGCACTTGACTGCTCTTCCAGAAGTCCTGAGTTCAATTCCCAGCAACCACATGGTGTTTCACAGTCATCTGTAGTTGATCACATTCCTTCTGGTTTGCCCAAAAACAGAGTACTCATATACTAAAATACATGGATAAATAAATAAGTTCTTAAGAAGATAATTTTAAATGGGAAAAAAGAGATGAGGTACACAATTATGGGTGGTTGGGTGGCTCTTGTCTGGTGGTTAGGAGTGATTTCTCTGAGAGCAGACATCTGAGCTGAGGGGCACACACCAAGAACCAGAATAGAACTCATTTCTGGAAGAGGAAGCTTCCAGGTCTGGAGTTCCAGGGTGAAATTAGCCAGGGATGGTTAGTGTTCCTAAAGAAAACTGGGGTGGTTGGAGCTTCATGAATAACACATGATATGAGATAAAGCACAAGGCTTGGGCAGGGCTAAGCCAGATCATCCTCTCACCTCTCCACACATGTCTCACAGACGCATAGCACAGGGGAGGGGGGAGATGCACACATGCAAAATGACCAAAACCGCACAGACTATACTGGAAGTCAGGGGGTGGAAATAGAGGATAGCAAAAGGAAATGGTGTTACTACAACTGATTCGCCACAGGAAAAACACTGTTGGATTCCTAATTCACACATCATGCAAAACCAAACAATGAGGTGCATCAAGAAGCTGCACATAAGGAAGAAAAAGGTGAGAAAATCGAGGTTATCTTCATGACGTGAGAGTAGATTTTATAAATTAGGAATGTGTCAACTTAAGATTACATAGATTTCAGTATAATCAAAATATGTAACTTCCACATGATGTGTTAACATAAATTAAAAGCAAATGACAAACCGGTGGAAAACATTGGCACCCCCAAATCTCTAGCATAGCCCTTACCATCAAAGGGGAATTCAAAGCACCCAGGGGAATGGATGCTTTACTAGTTGATGTCTTCCTAGCGGGTCACATGAACCACACACATATGAACCAGTTTCCCACATCACTAATACAATCAAATCCCCACAAGCCTAAAGCACAGTGAGACAGCATTTTATAGCCACCAGATTAGCAGAAGGCTGAAGGCTGACGGTGGCATTTGGCAAGAAGTAAAGGCAAACAGGCACTTCAGCTGTGGCACTTGGCACTGGAGAGCAAGCTGTCAGCCCCTAATTAGACTCACAGATGCACACCCTCTGCGACACAAAGATCCTACTTCAAATTAGACGCTGTTTGAAGAGGAGCCTCTTGGTGCTTTGTGGGGGACAAGCCTGATTGTTCCAGATACTCGTGTACTGTACAGAGTTCAGCGTCCCTGTGGTCCCATTCCAGGTCACGAAAACATTAACCCGAATTTACAAATACTCAGGGGAGCTGGGGGATCCCGAGGAGAAATTCCTGCTCATGTCCTCACAGTGTGGCCTTGTGCTCGGACAGTGTGGACTCTACACAACACCCACCGTTGCACAGAGAACAATCCAAAATGTGACACAACACCCACCGTTGCACAGAGAACAATCCAAAATGTGCTGTGTCCTCATCTGCTTTCTGTTGTTGTGATAAACACTACGGCCAAAACTAGCACAACTGTCTGTAAAGCCAAGTTTTAGGCTAAGGTTTGAGTCTAAAATATAATCCACAGACTCGGGTTGTAAGAGCTCAGTCTCCAGCTCAGGGCACTGTTGGGCTGTTGTGGAGCCTTCAGGGAACAAGGTGTGAGTGGCGGAAGTGGGTAACCGGGGACAGACCTTTGAAGGTTAGGCTTTCCCCTGGCTCCATCCCTTAGTGTCTGCTTCCTGTCTGTGCCAGGGGGGAAAGCTTGTGCCGTACACCCCTGCTACCACACGGTGCCGCTCTGTCATGTCTGCTCTGCTGTGATGGCCCGAGACCCTCTGAAACCGTGAGTCATCATACAGCCTCCATCCCAGAAGCTGCTTTGTTCTAGTATGCTGTCACAGGGACAGAAAAATCACTAATACCGTGTGCCCTGTGGTGTCCGTTATTCTGACGAAAAAATCTACACGGACAAAGCATGGGCTATACAACAGTGAGGGATCTAGCTCTCTATGAAGCAAAATGAAAATAGCTAAATAAAATTGAGACATGGAGTAAAATGTATAATATAATATGAAGCACTTTTTAAAAAGTTTAAAACCCACAAACCCATAGCAAATACATGCACACATAGATATTTATTTAATTCATGATAGTGAATTATCATAAAGCCGTGATAGCTAAGTAGAGATTGGAAGGGAGAAGTCAACACAAGATCGTTAAATTCTTTGTAGCTCTGTTTTTTGTTTTTTTTTAAAGTAAAGACAGGATACGAAATCAGTGTAAAAGGAACATTTAATTGTTTTCAGTGTGGCTCATGCATGGAGCTTGTTGTTTTACCTTGTCTGTGTTACTGTATTTTACAACCCCCCCTCCCCTGTGGACTGCTACAGAGACAGCAAGTAGGGCCGAGTCAATGAGAGAGGCTGGGCTGGAAATATGGCCCTCGAGTGATGCCTCCCTCTGTGGCTTTAAACTCCCAAGAGCAGGCGATAGCCTTTGTGCCCTGTCCTGCCTGGTTGTGCGTGTCAACTTGACACAAGCTAAAGTCATGACAGACAAAGAAGCCTCAGTTGAGGAAATGCCTCCATGAGATCCAACTATAAGGCATTTTCTCAATTTGTGATTAACAGGGGAGGGCCCAACCCATGGTAGGTGGTGCCATCCCTGGGCTGGCCCTCCTGGGTTCTAAAACAAAAGCTGCTGAGCTAGCTGTGGGAAGCAAGTCAAGAAGCCACACCCCTCCATGGCCTCTGCATCAGCTTCCGCCTCCAGATTCCTGCCCTGTTTGAGTTCCTGTTCTGGCTTCCTTGGTGATGAACAGCAATGCTGAAGTGTAAGCCCAATAAACCCTTTCCTCCCCAACTTGCTTTTTGGTCATGGTGTTTTTGTCACAGCAATAGAACATATTCCATGTCTTCGTGACCCGGAAGTCCTTCATAGAATGACCCGGAAGTCCTTCATAGAATGACACTCTCCCTTGGACTCTCCCTACTTTCTGGGCTGTGAAGTTGTCATTTAAACAAACCAGGCATTTGTCAACTGTTAGGTTCTTTAGCAAAATGGCACGTTTTGTTGGTTCAAAGGAATGGGTCGTCATCCTCCCATCTACTTTCAATCCTGTGATTTTTTTTTTTCTGAGACATTGATCTTCTGGCAGTAAAATATATAAAGCCCTAAAGTTCCTGTTTCAAAATGTACAATAGCATAAGTATTTGCACGGTTGTAAGCCTCAACTAGCAGCCATGTTCAGACCTTCCCATCGTCTCAAACTGAACCCCTTCTCTCCTTTAGTGATCACGCCCACCCCTCAGTTCCTCACTTCCTGACTTCCTGGTATCTGCTATTTTTTTTGTCTCAGACTCAGCAGTCTGTCATCTGTGTTTTGATTCCTTTAATTTAGTGCGCTATTTTTAAGGTTCATGCCCATTTTACCATGTGTCTACATTTTATTCTTCTCAGGGTTGAATAACCCTCCACTGAACGGTGTGCCTCATTTTGTTTACCCATCTGTCAATGGAGCTCTGAACTCTCTTGCTTTAGCTATTGTGGAAAGTGCAGCTATGAACATCAGGGCACTAAGATTTGCCCACACCCCTACTCTGAGGCACAGGCCTAGAGGGGTCGCTAAAGAACCATGAGGGACGTTTGTGACTCATCTTTTGAGGGGCTGCAAACTCTTTAACATCCCACAGCATCCCACATTCCCATCAGCAGTTCCGGTTTTCCCACACTGTTGTCAATTCTGGTTGTTCCCTATTTTTGACAGCCACTCAGATGGGTGTGAGGTCATTCTTGACTGTAGTTTACTCAGTTTCCTTAGTAATCCGTGCGAAGCATTGTACATGTTTTTAGACCAATTGATAGCATCTTAACACTCAGCCTGGGTTCGGCATCCTCCCAGATGTGGTGCACAGAACATAGGGCTTATTCATGGGTTCACTGGGTGAGCAGCTGGGGAGGGAGACTCCCTGGCTACAGAAGCTGCTAAACACTGAAGCCAACATCAGTGGCTTCTTATCATATGCATGTTTAGTGTCTGCAAATTCAAGAGATGGGTGTGAGGTGGCAACCTTGATTTCCTGTGCTTTGGTCTCTCTGGGAGACCAAAAGCATTTTTTGTGTGGAGTGATTCTGTTCATTAATGCCATGCATCTTTTTATGTCAATGGTTTACCTGTGAAGCTAACTGTTTCAAGCACTCAAAGAAAATTTATCCCTCGCAACTTTGAAGGCAAAGCTACCTGTGCTTGGGCTGGTGTGATGTGCTGGGCTCTGCCACCGGACTCTGCTCAAGGGATTTTTTTCAGTGTTACATTTTATTGTATACAGTTTTACTTTACACTTACATAAAAAACTATTGTCAGTGTAAGGCACAATTTAAAATTTTACCTATGGGGATAACAAGATATTTCAATGGGCAGAGGTGCTTGCTCCCAAGCCTGAAGACTCGAGTTCAATCACCGGAACACACACACACACACACACACACACACACACACACACACACGTGCACAAGCGTGCATACACATGTTCACATACACACACAGACATGCATACACACATACAAATGAATTGATAAATAAAATGTAATTTTATTTTAGAGCTAGAGAGATGGTTTAGCAGTTAAGAGCACTGGCAGTTCTTCCAAAGGACCCACGTTTAATTCTCAGAGTTCTGGCGGATATGGTGTCCTCGACTATCTGGCCTCTATAGGCATCTTAGTTTAGATGTTCTAGAAAACACTATAACCAAAAGCAACTTGGGAGAGTGAAGGATTTATTTCATCCTTCAACTTTCAAGTCATACTTCATCACCAACAGAAGTCATTTCAGAAACTAAAGGAAGTAACCTGGAGTCAAGCCACGAAGGAATGCTGCTTAATTGCTTGCTCCTTGTGACTTGCCTAACCTGCCTTCTTATAGATCTAGGACCACTTGCCCAGGGGTGGCACCACCCTCAATGAGTGGGGCCCTCCCACTAACCAAGACAATACCCGACAGACTTGCCTGTTGCCTGATACATGGAAACATTTCCTCAATTAATAATCCAACCAGATGACCCTGGCTTGTGTCAAGTTGACATAAAAATAAGCCAGTACAATTAGTCTGTTAAAAAAAAAGTTCTAATATAATTTGATTGATGTGCTTGTAAAAAGAGAAAGAGCAAACACAGAAAGAAGCACCAGGGCCACATGCACAGAGGAAAGATCATAGGAAGAAAGTGCAGGGCAGCCATCTACAAGCCAAGAAAAGAGACCACGTGCAAGTCACCCTGCCATTGCCTTGATCTTGAACTTCCAGCCTTCAGAATCACGAGGAGATAGCTTTTGCTCAATTCAGTGTGCGGGCTGTCTCATATTGTTATGGCAGCCCTAGAAAAATAATGCTGTCATTGACCCAGAGTCATTCATCCTAACTCATTGAGAGTTTGCCCTTCTTGTCTTGTCTCATCCTCAAGGACTTAATATCACAAATATCTTCTGCTGACTTCTAAGAATTAAGTTGTATGTTGTACCACATTTATGTGTTCAGCGTGTCCCCTGACTTTTGACATGCCCCCCTTAAAGAATCATTATAAAATAGATTCCTATAGTGTTTGTATTGGTTACTTTCATGTCACTGTGACGAGAGTACCCAACAGAACAATTTAAAGGAAGGGACAGACTTACTGTTGCTTCCTAGTTCTGGAGGGTTCAATCCAAGGTTACTTGGCTCCATCCTCTTGGGATAGAATACCATAATGGGAGAGCATGTGGCAGGGGAGGTTCTCACCACATGATGGACAAGAAGCAGAGAAAGGGGAGCACTGGAGGCCTAGAATAACCTTCCAAGTTAGACCACTAGTGATCAACTCCCTCCAGCTAGATCCCATCTTCAAAATTTACAGTTTCCCACAAGTGTGCCACCATCTGGGGACCAAGCGCTCAAAGCAGGAGGAGCCTTTATAAACCACAATGATGTTCTACGTCCATTTCTTCTCTCTTCTATTTAGCTCATTCTCTAAATGCTTTCCACGCAGCTTCTATTCCTGGGCTCTGGGGTTTCCAAGAAGATGCCTATTTCCGTGGCTTATTGAGCAGCTCGTCACAGACAGGAAGTTGGTGTGTATATGGGGAGTCATAGTATCTGAGAATTTACTAACTGTGTGCAACCTCAGACAGGGTGTCTCATTTTCCTGGCTCGGTTTCCTTATTTTCAGGCTACATTAATGTATGTGTTATTTTCAGATTTCCTGGAAGCATTATTGCCATCATAAGTGATGGGTATGGCATGCTGGTTGTCTTATGGTTGGTCTTCAATCAATGGTAGCTATTCTAGGTAACTGGGAAGTCTCTGTTTATTTCCCCTTGTGGTCAAAGTTTATATAAGCTCTGTGATGTTTGCTTACTTAAGATATTTAACAAGTTTTTTATGCTTGATGTATGCAATATGGCTTGGTATATCAGCACTAAATGGCTAGACTGCTTATGGAATTTCTGTCACCTGGTGGATACATCAAAGACATAGCACAAGATGTAACAGAGTAGGAAGTATGTAAGTCTTTGAAGGTGACTGTGTTAGCTCTTACGTGTCTCCTCTTGTTGACCCTCATTTTTCTTATCTACAAAGCAGGAGGATTGTTGTTGCGGTTTCTACCCTGCCTGGTTCCCACAGTCCTTAAGTCCCAAAGAAATCACACAGAGGTCTACAATAGTTGTAAACTGATAGGCCTAGTAGCTCAGACTTCTTATTAACTCTTACAACTTATATTAGCCCATTATTTTTGTCTGTGTTAGCTACGTGGCTCAGTACCTTATTCGGTGAGGCAGTCACATCTTGCTTCTTCTGTGGCTGGGGCAGGACTGCGGGCTAGGACTGCTTCTTCCCAGAATTCTCCTGTTGTCATTGACCCAGCTCTACTTTCTGTCTGGTTCTTCCTCCTATACTTCCTGCCTGGCTACTGGCCCATCAGCGTTTGCTTAAAATGTAACTGACAGAACACAGACCATTGTCCCACTCCAGGGGGCTTAGTCTAGAATACATCTCTATGTAATTTTTCTGAAACCAATGGTTTTCCCCCCAAATCATGAGGGCCACGGGAAAGAGCAGAGTTCTTTCATTCTCATCTTCGTATCACCCAGTTCCTCCTACCAATCACTACCCTGTCTAAACACCAGTTCTCACTATTTAAATCAAACTTTATTGGCTTTGCTTCTTTGTGGAAGACAAGGTTTCACATGAAAGTCAAACAAGCTTAGAACTTGCAACATAGCCTAGGCTGGCCTTGACCTCCTGACAGTCCTCCTGCCCCAGCTTCCTGAGTATTGGATTTGCAGGGAGCCACCATGGCCACCTTCTGACATTTTGATGTTTAGTTAAAACAGCTAACACAAAAGCAGCCTTTATCAGCTTTGGGATATTAAAGTCAATGAACTTGTGCCTGAAACAACTTGGGAGTGTCCTTCTAGAAGGACACTGGAAAATGCTGCATGGAACTCCCCACCTGCACTATGTTTTATTTGAAACTGATCTCCTAAAATATCAAGTTTCTTCCATGGTTTAGACATGAGGGTCTTCCAAATGACTCCTGTGTTAATGCTTTCAGTGGATAGGCCCTGGCTTCATCAGTGGATTAGTCATTAATGAGTGATTAAATGTGTTGCTGCTTTAGCAAGGCTGTAGTAGGAAGCCACTTGTTCATTTCCCGGCCACCCAGACTCATGAAATAATTACACAGAAACTGTATTAATTAAATCACTGCTTGGCCCATTAGCTCTAGCTTCTTATTGGCTAACTCTTACATCTTAATTCAACTCATTTCTATTAATCTGTGTATCGCCACATGGCAGTGGCTTACTGGGTAAAGTTCTGTCCAGCACCTGTCTCTGGCAGGGGCTACATGGTGCATCTTACTAATCTCCACCTTCCTTTTCCCAGCATTCAGTTTAGTTTTCTCCACCTAGCTCTGTTCTGCCCTGCTATAGGTCCAAAACAGTTTCTTTATTAACCAATGGTATTTCCAGCATACAGAGAGGAATCCCACATCACTTCCCCTTTTCTGTTTAACTAAAAAGGAAGGCTTTAACTTTAACATAGTAAAATTACATATAACAAAACAAGTATCTGGTAAGAATTATAGTTACATCTATTTTATTTTTTATCATAATTAAAGAAAACTATAACTATATATTCTTCCACTCTATCAAAGACTCCCGAAGGATATAATATTACCTAAGTAAAAGGAAGTGCATTGTAAACAACTTCCAAAACTCTAGAATTGACAGAGACATCTCACTGCCTAGACAGTCACCCAAAGTTTATTTGTACCATTCAGGCATCCATCTTCAGCCTACTGGACCATAGTAGTTGACAGACTTTTCCATGAGGCAGGAAATTTCAAAGGCAGTTCCACCAATATTGGCAGTTTGTCAGTCACTTTCTTCTGTGTCCTGCAGAACATCCAACAGATTCTTTCATGAGGCAGGAACTCTGAATGACCATCTCACCTTTAGGCAAGTTCAGCAGTCATTTCTCTGTGGGTCCTGCATGTCCAGTTCATACAGCATAGCATCAAGCAGTTAAGGCAAGAACAGTTTCTTGCCCAAATGGCTAACCAGCTCCATAAAGAGCCTCTTCGATGTCTGTCATCCTCTTGAAGTAGATTGGTGCTGCCAGGAACAGACATATCTCATTGTCATGAAAAGTCCTAACTTCCTAAAACATTTTAAATGCCATATTCTGAAGGTCTCTGGAAGATTTGAAGAATACCTAAACAAATGAAATATATCTCTATATATCCATAAAATCTAACTAACATGATTACAAGTTTGGCTATTAGAGATGACTCTCTATTAAGCTATATTTCTTAAGTATACATTACATTTTTAAATGAGCTGCACCTACAATAACTTAATCAAGAGGAGAAATATACATATAACAAAAATGTCCTTAAATTTGTATCAATATCAATGCAAATTATTCATATCTATATCATATCCCCCTTTAAATGTAAACAAACATTTATAAACAATCATTTAGGGAACTTGGGCATAGCTCTGCTCCAAACTGCTTCCTGATTTTTGTTGGGTGAAGTAATTTTGGGGGGTATTTATGGTGACCTTAGGGGTCTTGGTCCATCAAACCACATTAGTCTGAAAGGATTCCACAGGTTCTCATTCTTTGTGGAAACAAAAGCAGAACCCCTTTTCCAAATCTACATATCCTTAGACCCAACTAAACTTCATGTTAGTTTAACTTAGCAGCACATACAATGAAATATCTGTCTGTACTTAACTCCTTCACAGTCAAAAAATTCAAAGACAACGCAATAGTATACACAATCCAGACTGTCTATTTTATCTTTATGTAGCTTATTTTTTTAATGCTAAGTGGGCGTGGCTAGGGACAAGGCTGCCCCTGAGAGCCAAGCACATTGCCCCGTTTTTAGGCCCCATGTTGCTCATCAATTTGTAGTAGGAGGCCACTTGTTCATTTCCTGGCTGCCCAGATACCTGAAATAATCACACAGAAACTGTATTAATTAAATCACTGCTTGGCCATTAGCTCTAGCTTCTTATTGGCTAGCTCTTACATATTAATTTAACCCATTTCTATTCATCTGTGTATCACCACATGGCAGTGGCTTACTGGGCAAAGTTCTGTCCGGCCTCTGTCTCTGGCGGGGCTACATGGCGTGTCTCACTAATCTCCACCTTCCTTTTCCCAGCATTCAGTTTAGTTTTCTCCACCTAGCTCTGTTCTGCCCTGCTATAGGTCCAAAACAGTTTCTCTATTAACCAATGGTATTTTCGGCATTCAGAGGAAAATCCACATCAGAAGGCAGGGAAAATATTTGAAAGTGGGGCCAAGTTGGAGTCATGAGGATGGGTCCCTGATGGTCTCAGCCCTCTTTTTCCCCCTTCTCTCCCTCTGCTCTTCCTGTGGTGGCAGCCTTCTCTTCATCCACATGCTCCTAACACTATGATGTTCTCTCTACCTCATAGCAATGGGGGAAGCCAAGGTGGAGCCAATCCTCTGAAACCATGAACAAAGATTTCTTCCTTTGAACTCATTTAAGTTCTTTGTCACAGCAATGAGAAATTGACTGGCACGGTTTCTGCATGGGAAGATGGACTTGTTCTCTGGCATCTATGAGCAAAGTGAGGCAAAGGTGCTTGCAGGAAATCATGTTGAGTTCCTTCTGCCTCCTGCACCACCTTGACTCTCATGCTTGTGTCCAGAGGGGATATAGAAGTTGCCAAGGGGGATAGGGAGACAGGCATCTCATTCATCCACACAATGGAACAACAGAAGCCCCATCTGCTGTGTCTGCCCCCCTGGTCCAGTGTTTTTGTGCCGCTGTGTGAAGCAGTTTGACCACACAATTGACAAGGGGGTGGTATGTTTACTGACTGAAGCAGAGTCTCCAGGGGAAAGCCATGTCGTTTATATCGAGTGTGACAGATACATCTAAACGGTCTCAAGGCACAATACCCACACTAACGGTTAATTTGGCAGCATCTACAGCCAGCTTCATCTTTATCACAGCCGTTATCTGTTCAAAACTGGAGTCGAAGCTGCCATGTTGGTTTCAGTAGTCCTGAGACATGAGTCTAAGGTGCTATTATCCTGAGTTCTTGCCCCTGACAGCCCTGATTATACGGTAGGTAGTTTGCTGCATTTCAGAATCTCCTCCTGCAGAGACCAGGCAAGTCTGACGCCGGATGCCCACTGACATGTGTCGACATGGAGGTCAAATTGCTGTCACATCTTCAGTTGTTAAGGAGAATGGCCCAGTTTCATGTGTGTCTTGAGAGAGTTTTGTTCTAAAATGTCTAATGATGTGATCTTTTAAAACTGTGTTTAAACAGTAGCCCGGCAAGGGCAGTTAGAAAGAAATAGGAACTGTCGTTGACTTGAGATGATGGTCCTTCCACATGCTGCACAAATGACTGAGTCTCTTTGCTCTGTGTTCCAGGCTTTGAGGAAAAACCCGGAAGAAAAGGATGTGGGGAAGGAAAAGATGACATCGGCACAGGGCCGACAGAACCCGAGGATCCTTCCAGTGAGAACAGACTGAGGACGCGAGAGAAGCCGCTGGTCAAAGGTGTGTGCTCTCTTCTGTGAATACCAAAGCCTTGGATGTGTCGGTTAGCACACTCTGAGGCATCCAGTGGGGATGGAGTAAAGCTCACACTACCATAACCATGCAAACATCTGTGTTAGCACTGATGAGGATGGAAGAATACATATACCCTTCCATGTTGAAATAAAAGCAGATGTCCCAAAGTTGAATGATAGACTTCCATTTTATAGAGGTTCTCTTCTCAGAGGAAAAAACAAATAGAAACTAAAAGAAAAAGGGAAAGGTTTAAAGTAGCAACTGTATTGCACTTTAGACAAATTGCCTGTGGTATTTTGCTAAAATTCTATGCAACCATTCTATTTGTCATTTTTTTTCCTTTAAAATGTGTGTGTGTGTGTGTGTGTGTAAAGGGCCTTGTGCCTGCATGTATGTCTATAAATCAAATACATGCCTGCTGCCCACAGAGGCCAGAAGAGAGCATCAGAGTCCCTGGGACTAGAGTCCCCTGAAATAGTTGTAAGCCACCATGTGGATGCTGGCAATCAATCCAAAGACTCTGGAATAGCACTTGGTACTCTGTACCATTGAGCCATCTCTCTAGCTCCAAATTATTTCCTTTGCATTCATAGTTAAACACTTAACCAGTTCAGTTCAGGTCTACTGGACAGATGAACAAAGCTAATGATTGATATTTAATAACAATCTCTTCCATGTGTACAACATACACAAGTGGATTGGGTCATAGCAAATACCATTTATTCCTTTTTTCTCTTTATCTGATCCTCACAACACAGCCCCTTCAGCACTAATGTCCTCTTGTTCTTTTTAAATAACTCACTGAATCCAACTAGTGCTGTTTCCCATGTGTGCAGAGGCATGGAGTCATCCCCTAGAGCATGGGCACCCTTCCAGGGGCCACACCCCTAAAGACAATTGTCTCTTCCTTCCCCAGTAGCCACTAGCTGCCAATAGTGCTTCAGGTGGGGCTGGGCCTCTGGGTTCTCTCCTCTAGTCATGCTGGGAATTTTGACTGGTTTGTAACTCTGACTCATATTCCTCCTTCCCACCTTTCCATGAATCTGTCCTCTTTCCCTATGTCTTAGGGTAGGGTGGGATTGATATAAATGGCCTGTTTAGGGCTAAACATTCCAGAGTCACTTATTCTCAGTTCATTGACCTATTACAGATAGTATATTGGAAAGTTGAAATGGCCATTGAGTCCTAGGTTTGGTATCCAAATTCTTCCCACAGAACTGGCTAGAAAGGCATTAAGAACTATGTCCTGCTCAACGTCAGGGGCCACCAGGGAAATGGAAACTGTACTGTGGGCTTCTGAGATAGTTCAGGGGTGAGAGCACTCACTGTACAAACCTGAGGCCTGAGTTCAAATGACCCATACCCATGTAAGAAAGTCAGGCATGGCTCTGTGTGTGTGCTTTTAATCCCAGCACTGTGGAGGCAGAAAAAGGAGACTCCCTGAGATGTGCCAGCTGTTAGCCTAACAGTTTTAGTGAAAGGCCCAGTCTCTAGGGAATAAGAGGGAGACGACAGAGCAGGGCATCCATAGATGCATAGGTTTGAATGCTGAGTCACCAGGGAGTGGCGCTATTTGTAAGGATTAGCAGGTATGGCCTTGTTGAAGGAAGGGTGTCACTGTGGGTGGCTGTGAGGTTTCAAAAACCTTAGCCAGCCCCAGTGTCCCTCTCTTTCTATTGCCAGCTGATCCAGATGTAGAAGTCACAGCTACTTCCCTAGTGCCATGTCTGCCTACATGTCATAGACGAAACCTCTGAAAGTGTAAACTGGCTCCAATCAAATGCTTTCTTTTATAAGAGCTACTCTGGTCCTGGTGTCTTCACAGCATAGCATAGTGACTAAGACAGCACCTCGTGTCTTTCTCTGTTTCAGCTTCAGCATGTGCCCAAGTGCTGGCACAGGTACGCACACATCTGTACATATACACACGTATACACACACATACATCTGTATACGGACACACACATGCATTTAAAAGACAACAGCACTGAGCAGTTGCTCCACCTCCAATAGAACGGCTGGTTGCTGTTTGCAAACAGTGCAGTAGAGAAGTAGTTCATTGTGCTGGTAAGGACTGGGGAAATCAGAATCCTTGCACACCATGGCAAGGATGTGAAATGACGTAGACACTGGGAAACAGTGGAAATAGTACGGCTGCCTCTCGGAATACCTAACAGAATCGCTATATCCACCAGAACCTCACCTCTGACTATCTACTTCAAAACACTTGACAGCAGGGACCGAGACATTCTAGCCCTGCTTATAACATTTCTTCCGCTATGTTGTTTTGACACAGTCTAGCTAGGTAGCACACGCTAGCCTTGACCTCACGACTCTCAGTGCTGGGATTACGCTTGTGTGTTTCCACACCTGGCTCTTCAGCAGTCCAGTTACCAATGACCAAAGGTGAAAATCCCCCAAAGGCTCAGCTGTAGCTGAGTAGATAAACGAAATCTAGGCACACGGTCCATAGAATACTATTCGGCCTTTGGAAGACATGAAATACTGGCCCATGTTGCAAGGAAGGCAACAAAGCTAAGAGAAAAGCACGGTTAGGAGGGAACAAGCGAGTCCACCCCCCCCCCTGGGTGTCTTATTCAGTCTCAGGCAGAGGCAGAGCAGGGGAGGGTTTCCAGGCGCTGTGGAGGAAAGTGGAGAGTGACTGTTGAGGGCCTATAAACTGTAGAGTGCCCATCCTGGAAGGGGAGATTCTAGAGACGGAGCAGCGCTGGCTGCACAGTGCACATGTGCTCAGTATACTGAGCTGCACACTTAAAATTGCCTTCGTGGGCCAGTGACAGGGGTCAGAGGGTAAAGTCACCTGGCACCAAGTCTAAGGGGCCTGAGTTAAAGCCCCAGGATCCAATTGTTGAGGCCTTGGTTGGAATTTTTACTGCTGGAATGAAATACCATGATCACAAAGCAAGTTGGGGTGGAAAGGGTTTATTTGGCTCACACTTCTATATCATAGCCCATCACTGAAGGAAGCCAGGACAGGGACTCAAACAGAGCAGGACCCTGGAAGCAGGAGCTGAGGCAGAGGCCATGGAGGGGAGTCACTTACTGGTTTTCTCCCCATGACTTGCTCAGCTTTTCTTATAGAACCCAGGACCACCACTTTAAGGGTGGCTTCACTCACAGTGGACTGGGCCCTCCCCGATCGATTATTGATTAAGAAAATGCCTTACAGGCTTGCCTACAGCTGGATCTTATGAAGGCGGTTTCTTAGTTGAGGCTTCCTCCTCCCACTGACCCTAGCTTGTGTCAAGTTGACATAAAACTAGTCAGCACAGTTGGAGAGAGGAAACCAACTCCTGAAAGTTGTCCTCTGACCCACATACATGTTGAAAATAAAATAAAATAGATAGATGTAGGTAAATGCAAGTAAAAAAATAAGGGGTTCCAGTGATAATATTTTATTTATATTGACTATGATTTTTTTAGATGCTGACAAAAAATTCTTTTTCAAAGGAAATATGTCAATAGTTTAAAATGTCACCTTAATACATTTTGTTCATTGCCAAGTTTGCTTAGTAATTTTGTGACCCCAAAATAAAAAATACAATATTTTGGTGTACTTTTTGTGGCAGGGGAGGAGAAAGAGGGTCACGGTCACACATGTATGTGCTGGTACATGTCAAAGCCAGAAGATAGTCTCTGGCGTCATCCATGAGGTTTTTTTTGTTTATTTGTTTGTTTGTTTGTTTTAGTGTGGAAAGTGGACTTGGCCAAGTCTTCTATGCTGGGGAGTACAAGCATGTACCACTACGTCTGGCTTTTTAAAAAGTGTGTTGAGCTAGCTCATAGGTTGAGAGATGTTTTGCTCTTCCAGAGGACTGAAGTTGGACTTCTAGCACGCACATCAGGCAGCTCCCAACTGCCTGTCACCCTAGCTCTGGCTTCTTCAGCCACCTGCACTCATGTGCACAAGCCTACGTAGACAACACTCATACACATAGTTTAAAAACAGAAGACAGGCTCAGTGGCTAAGAGCTCTTACAGAAGAACTGGGTTCAGTTCCCAGGACCCCTGTGTCAGCTCAACCAACTATAACTCCAGTTCCAGGGACTTCGATGCCATCTTGCAACTTCCATGCACACCAGGCACACGCATGGTGCACAGAGATACACGTGAGTATAACACAGGTACCCGTAAAATTTAATAATAAAAACAAAGATTCTGGGCTCAGGGGATCAAACTTAGATTCTTGTGTCTGTAAAGCAAACACTTTGCCAGTTGAGCTATGTCCTCAAACCCCAGACCTTTTCCTCTGAAGTGATGTTTCATACTCCCAAATTAGAAAAAGTGAAGAAAAGGCAAAAAATTATTCGGTAACTTCCAGTCACTGCGCTAATTACTTTACAAATATTTGCACATTGAAGCCTTTCTAAAACAGAGAGACATTGTCATTTCCATTTCATGGATGACAACATTGAGAACAGAGAGGTCAGGTAGCACACCCAAAGTCACACAGAGTTTGGGGGAGGAGGCTCCAGAACTGTTGACCTCCGAGTCACTGTGTCTTACCGACTCCCACTTTGAAAGCTCCGGAAGCAGGAAAGCCCTGTAGGCTGTTGTCTGCATTTCCAGCCTTCCTTCTTGGAGACTTTATCTGAAGAACTAGAAGGCCTTGAAGGCATTCGGTTGTCTGCAGTACAGCCTCTCACCTGAGGTTTACAAATGCTTCGTTTACAGCTAGAAGAAGGCGCTTTAACTTTTAGACTTTTATTAACTCCTGTCAGGATGGAGAACAGAGGAAGGCTCCTTACCAAAACTGCGGGTTTTCTGAGCCCTTGGCAGGGAGATTTGATAGACAAAATGTCCATGAACTTTCCATACTGAAGGAAAGAACCAGAGCGCACATTGCTCCCTTCCTCTGAAGGTCCACCACTCACAGGAGACAGTTTAAGAAAAACAACCAAGGCTGTGGTCAAACAAACTGAGGTGTTTCAGGGAATTTAAGTTACCTTTACTATAAGAATTCTCAGACATTTAGAAAACACGGTGAATCGCCTAGGAAAAGATGGATTTTATAAAGATTATATAATGTAAAGTTTTTCTTAGCTATTTTATCCCGAAGGCCTCTCATGAGGGGGGATGTCACATTTTCTGACAGGCTTTTTTTTTTTGGTGGAAATTTTCCAGACCTACCGCTAGGGGTCAGTCGTGACCCACCCAGCGCTACCCCTGCTTGCCTCCCCTATCCTCACGGATCAAGCCACCAAATGCCACTCACACGCCTGAGGCAGGCTGGCATGTTAAGACTTTGCTAACGCTCAAGGGAGGTATGGGAGAGGCAAGAAAACGAGGAGTCCTCTAAACAGCCGCACTGTCAGAGACTCTGCCTCGAATCTCTGCTCCCTGGGGCATGCCAGGCTCCATTTCTCCTGGGGACACGGGGCCATTCTGTCATTGCAGGAGCCCCTATGGGCCTCAGGTGGTCTCTGAGGAGAAATCCCTCAGAGTCTGTGAGAACCGCACCTTCTCGTCAGGTTCAAGTTTCTGTTTACTGTCAGGCAGGCATGGCGGCTCTGAGGAAGCAGCTGGGAACCACGGTGGCGCTTGATCAGTACCCCAGGTCTGACTAGGGCTGATTCGCCCTAATGGGAGCTGCAGTTCCTTCCCATGTCAGGACAGACATCACCAGTCCCCCACAGCACCCCTTGATCCCAGAATTCAAACCCCTCTCAGGATCCCTTTCTGACTCGGGCAGGTATTTTTAATCAAAGGCTACAAGTTAACAGGACTAGAAAACTCTCCTTAGAGAAAGCTAGGATGTAGGTTCCTTCCATGTTTGGCGCCTTCTCTGGTGATTTTTATTGACTTTCTCTGAAGTTCTACTGGACCTACACACACACACACACACACACACACACACACAGAGAGAGAGAGAGAGAGAGAGAGAGAGAGAGAGAGAGAGAGAGAGAGAGAGAGAGAGATTGGCCAAATACACATCTATAGTGGGTATAATCCCACTCTTGGGGAGGCTGAGGCAGGAAGATCGTAAATTCAAGGTCCTGTTTCAAGAACCTTTGTTTTGATTTTTCTGTTTCTGGCCTGTGGTAAAGTGTACGTCTATACAGACCCCAGACCCAGGTAATCTTTACTGTAGCTTCCCCGCGATGGCCCACTCATGTGCCACCTCTGATGGAGACAGGGATGCTGCATCATCTCAGCATCTGCCACAGGCCCAGACCTGGGCCAGCCTGTGGCTTACCTTCTGATTCCAGGTAATGTCACCTGACACATGCCCGTTTTAATTAGTAAGTCCATGGGATTATCGAGTTCTGTGAATGACGTGCTGAGAAAACCGGGGTGGGGGTGGGGGTGTGTGCGCGCGCACGAGAGCACATGCGTGCACGTGCATGGTGTAATTTCAGCAGAACCTGTGTCAGGTACGAGAAGCAGGATCTGTGATGGTGGACTTCAACCTAATTAGCATCCGTCAGGCCGGCTTGTTTCTGCTGAGTGCTGAGCACATCTTTAGCCTTCTGGAATAAGAGGCAGAAGGGCATAGCCACGAAGCATGGCTTCTGCGGTGAGGTGGTGCTCTCTCCTTGGCTTAGTTGGAGCACTGGAGTCTCCGGTGACTTACACTCAACACCTCCATCACGTGGCTCATTTGTGTAGCCAGTGCTGTATATTCACGTGGCCACTGAGAGGATTGAAGGGAGATGGGAATTTGATAGTATAATTAGTAGACGTTTAAAGTACCTGTGGGACCCCACAAAGCCACATTGAAAAATGAAGACAAATCAACCCATGTGTGAGCTTGAATTCCAATTCAGTCAGCTGTGAGATCCCACAGCTAGGCCCCGAGTCAGTATTTAATTCACAAATGGTGACATTGGGCGTGAACTTTCCCCTTGTGGCCAGTAGGGGGTGCTGCCGGTACATTACACTTCCAGAACTGGCTTCAGGACAGTGTCTCGGCTCACTTAGGCCAGGGAGAAAATAATGAGCAGCCACGTTCAACTTCGCTGTTCATTCTCTAGGAGATTTCCTGGGAAATTTCACACCATCCACATTCTTATTACAGATGAATAGACTGACATTTGCTGAAGAGCTCCCAAGAAGCGCTTGGGGAATTTATATATAGTGTGTGGGGAGGGGAGGGGCATGGGCACATTGCATTTTGGGAAGAAAGCATCGTGGAAATACTACAATGAGAGATTAACCGCCAATGAGACGGCTTTGTGAGAAACTGTGACAAACAGTGGCTGTCTTTCAGGAGGAATGGTGTGCCTCCCTCCATTTTCCAGCCTGCCTGAGTCTCCATCTGGCCATGGCACAGATGGTAGGTAGGAGATGCTGGGCACCAAGGTACGAAGAAGGATGCTACTTTCCAAGTTCTGATTATTTTTTTTATTTTTATTTTTTTGGATTTTCTCTGTAGCTTTTTGGTTCCTGTCCTGGAACTAGCTCTTGTAGACCAGGCTGGCCTCAAACTCAGAGAGATCCGCCTGCCTCTGCCTCCCAAGTGCTGGGATTAAAGGCGTGCGCCACCACCTCCCCGCTCCAAGTTCTGATTATTGACAGATAAAGGCAACATCAACTTCATCTATTTTCCTTGGCCTCTGTACAGTTTGAGGTTCAGCTTCTTAAACTCATTCTTTTAGCTCTGCTTCATGTTAGTAGATTCGAAAAGTAACTTGTGTTCCTCAGCAAATCTTAAATCTATTTCTTTCCTTTGCAAGAAGTTACTTTGGTTTCATTGTGCGCATCCACATTGGGATTGAAGGTGATTGACAATTGTCTTATCTGTCTTTTTTAAGTTTATGTGTCTTCCAGAAGTCATTTGGTCTCTGACAAGAGAAAAAAAAAATGTAACTCTGTTGTAAGGAGGCCACTTGGTTGTTCTGGCCACTCGGCAGCTCAGATCTGAAATAACCACACAGAAACTGTATTAATTAAATCACTGCTTGACCTATTAGTCTAGCTTTTTATTGGCTAGCTCTTACATATCAGGTTAATCCATCTCCATTAATCTGTGTATCACCACGTGGCTGTGGCTTACCGGGTAAAGTTCCAGCACCTGTCTCCCATCAGGCTTCATGGCTTCTCCCTCTCTCTGCATCCTTTATCCTAGCCTTCAGGTTAGTTTTCCCTGTTTACCCATATTCCCTGTGCAGGCCCAAGGCAGTTTCTTTATTAACTATTGGTATTCACAGCATACAGAGGGGAATCCCTCCCTCATCAGCCCTCATTTGTTCAGTGTTCATTTTTTATTAGCAGTGAAATCAAGGGGTTTGTCCTCACGTATATTTTCCTCTTATATAGCTTATGAAGGTCACCTGCCGATGAGCCTAGGATAAGTAAGCTAAGAAAGAAGAAGTTAATTTGGAAGTGACAGACTGAGGGGCACCAAAAGTGTCTTCATAATCCCATCCAGGTAGTTAAGGACAGGATGAGTGTCTCTTATCTGAACTGCATGAGGACAGTGTGGTTTGGAATATATATATATACACACATACACTTTAGGAAAGCTTCACTTACATAATGAAATCTTTTCAATAAAACCCAAGTCTTTCTTTAAAACCATAGACTTTCTTTATGTTTCTCATGCAGTTATGTGTAGTATGTATATGACCTGGGGGTACAGCTTGGGGGTGATTCCATATGTTAGAGAGTTTTATGCTGTGGAATTTTCCACGGCTGTTGCTTAAGCAGTCTCATATTTTGGAGTATTTTGCGTTTTATGTTTTTGGGAATGTCGGCCTGCAATACCGAATAACTGGATAACATGAACTCTCAGCTTCTGCTTGCTATACTTAGTGGGTATTGTGACTGATAAACCCTTCTCCAAAGTCTAACTCCCTTGTGGAAGCAAAGGATGGTTTCCTCTTTCAGCCAGCATGACCATTTTACTGAAGCATGCAAGAGAGGCTTGTGTTTGCAGTTGGTGCAGATTCACAGCTAGGCGGCAGGTGGCGCTGCTGAGCAGCACTGGTGTCTTCAGTAGTGTTTCTCTTGGAGCACAGCTCAGCTTCATAAGTTTAAGATAAAGATCTATAGTTCGTTCCCCCGCCAGTGTGGGCAGCAAGGGAACCATATTCAGTCTGTGTCTTGCACTGAGCAGACATGCTGCCTTGGTAGTTGTGGAAGTGACTCTCCACGATTGCATATTTTCTTTATTTTCTGTCATAATGGAGTAAGTTACCAAAAACTCACTTTACCTGTCCGTCATTTCTCTCAGGGAACGCTCTGGAAAGCAGACCCCTTTCGGCAAGCTGGCAAAGCTTATGTACCCCTTCTCAGGAAAAAAAAAAAGAAAGAAAACAGCATGCACTATTTAAATGTAAATTATATTGAAATGCAGTTCTTAAATGTTAAACACGTCTTGATGTAAACACTCTGCTTGGTTTCTACAATGAATATTTCCATCTAACTGATATTTAGTGCCATAAAGAGGGTCTCTGGCGGTGCTTATTCTATTAAGACAAAATACGGGTTCCATGGATGGATGTGCTGGCTGCTGTGATGTCAGGGCTGTGGGGAGGATAGGCGATATTTCGCATCTAGGCACCTGCAGTGTGGTATAAGCAGATCTGTGATTTCTGGGGGTGATGCAGCCAAGAGAACTGCGGCAACCATGCAGTTTGCTACCCACATCAACAACTGAAGGGGTGCCAGACTTAAGCTGGAGATAGCGATGATAACCAACGTAATTTCCTCTAACTCATGCTCAGTTCGTGAATCCTCTTTCAGGGTCCTTTGTCTGGCTAAAGTCCCACAGTCTCTGAGCTGGGGCAGGGACAGGGTTGATTGCAGAGCAACGTGGGATCCGAGGTGATGAGACTGTTCAGTTTTAACCATGGTGATGGTTATTTTAGTACATATATCTATCAAAAACTTACAATCTATACATTTAAAAGGGTGAATTCTGCTATATGTAAATTAAACATTAATGAAAGAAGGAAAAAAAGAAAATGAGAATGGAAGAAAAGATAATGAGTGGGGTCCTGTCACCAGTGGAAGCAGCCGCTGTGAGTGGGGTCCTGTCACCAGTGGAAGCAGCCGTGCTTACAATCCCCCCTACATCAAGGCCCCTATGCGGGGTCATGTAGCAAGGGAGATTAAGTGGGGAGACTCTGAAACAAGTGCTGCTGTTTCTGACTCCAATGCTTGTCTCCTGTGGGACCCAGAACAAACTCACAGACATCTCTGTGCCATACTTTACTAGAAAATGCACGTGGCCATGCCTGTATTTACCTCAAACACTCGTTTGAGGGTTAAATGAATTTAGATGTCTAAAGTGCGTACAACAATGAAACAAGTCAGGCACACTGTAAGAATTATAAAGGTGCGGAATACTTAGAAGTTCTTGGGAAG
The DNA here is from genome assembly GCF_037038515.1 of Microtus pennsylvanicus. Lineage (NCBI taxonomy): Eukaryota > Metazoa > Chordata > Mammalia > Rodentia > Cricetidae > Microtus > Microtus pennsylvanicus. The sequence goes on from NC_134586.1 coordinate 49,014,552, forward strand.
GAGCTGAGGCCGTGATAGAGAGCGCAAAAGCAGAGATTGCTTCTCTATTGTGCCTGGCCAAGAGGAGTTAATTATTAACCAAAAGAAGAAGAAGAAGAGGAAGAAGAGGAGGAGGAGGAAAAGGAAGAGAAGAAGAAGAAGAAGAAGAAGAAGAAGAAGAAGAAGAAGAAGAAGAAGAAGAAGAAGAAGAAGAAGAAGAAGAAGAAGAAGAAGAGAAGAAGAGAAGAAGAAAAAGAAAAAGAGAAGGAGGAGGAGGAGGAGGAGGAAGAAGAAAAGAAAGGGATGAGTGTGAGCATCCCAAAGACACCAACTTACTGTGAATACTTTGTTAAATGAACTTGAAACTTTTTTTTGGTTCTGGCTGAGCCCCAGTTCTCAGCTGCGGCTCCTCCTAGCATCCTTTTCCGTTTCCAAATAACTTCCCCTGGACCACCCCACAGGACGAATTCCCAGAGGTTATCACCCGTACATTATGCAGTGTTTGCAAATTAAAATCATACTCAGTAGTTACGAAAAGGTCTCCTATCAAACCCTGGGTGGTCTATGCGATGAATATTTACATTTCATTGATGCTCAGTGCCTGCCATTCAGATGCCCCCCCCCCCCCCCCCCGGCTGTGTTAACCATTTGAAGCAAGACGAAATGTTAATCAGCTCAGTTTCCACTGGGATCCTATGTGGATAACAGTGCGTGAATTCACAAGTAAATTAGCTTTAAGTGAAGTTTTGTTTGTTTTTCTGTGCTATATTCTCTATTTGGCAGCCTCTTTATGTGGGAGAGCAGAACCATAGAATGACAGAGACATACCCTCATGAAATCATGCAAAATTTAAAGTAATTTTAGCCTTTCTCATTAAACCTGAAGTGCAATTTAAAAGCTAGAGGACGGAACACACAGTATGTCCAGTGAGTCTTTTTTTTTATGTCATTAAAGTCTAATTATTTGAGACAGTTTGTTTTGGTTTGGTTGGGTTTGGGGTTGGAGACAAGTTCTCCCCTTGTAGCCTAGACTGACCTTTACCAGCATAGCCATCTTCCTGCCCTTGAGCATGGCTTTTTTGTTTTGTTTTCTCCTCTTTTCTTTCAAGGACACCATGGCCCTTCTACTCAGAAACTGTTTTAAAACAAAACCATAACTCAGAGGGCTTGTAATCCAAAGAAATTTACATCTTGCAGTCTGAAGGCTGGAAGGTCAAGGTCAAGGCACCAGCTGCCTGGGTGTCTGGCAAGGTCCCAGGTGTATATGGCATCTCTAGTGCTGCCCTCTACTGGTGTTCAAGTGACAAGGCAGCTCTCTGGCTGCCTTTAAGGGCACTACTTAGGTTCAGGAGGGGTCTGTGATCAGGACCTAATTGGTGATTAGGTTTCAACAAGAGTGTTTTAAGGGGTGAGGGCACAAATAGAGCATAGCTAACTGTGCATCAACACTCCGGGAACCCATATTAAACACCAGCAAAATCACCAATAAAAGAACAGAAGCGTAAGCCATGCTTGGACTAGAGGCAGTGCCCAGCCAAGTGCATAAATCATGCGTGGACTAGAGGCAGTGCCCAGCCTTTTGACATCAAGATGTGATGTTGTTGTCTACAAATACGTTGTATTGCTATCTTCTAGGGCCCTTGGACATGCCTACAGACCATGAGCAGGACACAAGCACCATTTAAGCTAGAAGGCGGTGAGCTCCTTCTCACACCTCAGCTGAAAACATGCGAGCCAGGAGACTCGCGTTTTTCTCCGATCTCCCTAAGTCACAGAAGGATTCGACGGGAGCCCAAAATGTTGATTTTAGAGTTATAACTGGATTTCAGATAATAGGCCAACCTCTATATTCATAGTCTATTATGGATAATGAGGACCCCCAATGTTGATGAGTGTCCTCACAGAAGTGATGTGGGAGTGTCATATATCACTCTGTTGATTTCATTGGTTAAGCAATAAAGAAACTGCTAGGCCCATTTGATAGGCCCACCCTTAGGTGGGTGAAGTAAACAGAATGGAAGGCTGGGAGAAAGAAGCTGAGTCAGAGAGTCGCCATGATTCTCGCACTCCAGACAGACAGAGGTTAAGATCATTCCTGGTAAGCCAGCTGGTGGGCTACAGCAGATTATTAGAAATAGGCTAGTCCAGGTGCGAGAGCTAGCCTAGAAGAGGCTAGATAGAAATGGGCCAAGTGGTGTTTAAAAGAATACAGTTTCCGTGTAATTATTTCAGGGCATAAGCCATGTGGGCGGTTGGGGTGCTGGGGACGCAGCCCCGCCGCTCGTACTACTACACAGAAGGGTCTGTGGTGGCCCTTCCCTCTCTCTCTGATCAGTGTTGGCTGAGTGTGGAACTTCATGGAGAAAGTGGCCAGGGTATCAAATTCATGTGCCCCAATTCCCCCTCCCCATCTGCAGCCCACCTGTCTCCATCAGAAAGCTTCCAGGGCAAAGTCAGTGACCAGCAGGCCGCTGCCTGTGGGCCCAATCCAGCATCCAGCTGTCTGTTCGGGATTATGTTAGAATGAGACAGGCTCTTTCATTTTTAAACAGGGGCGGGGTGGGGAATTAGGTAGCTATTCCTTTGCCCTATGAAGATCATACAAAATTCACATTTTAGCCCATGACTAAAGTACAGTCCTGCCCATGTTTTTATATTGTCGATGGCTTCCTTTGAGCAGTAAGATGAGTAGTTACCACAGGAAACCTTTGAACCCGCGAAGTTGGATATGCTCGCTATTTAGTGTGAGAATGCTACAGCTCGGCCATCAAACTCCAGTCACTACTTTCCTGAAGTTTGTTTCATTTGGTCTTGATTTTGACTGTTATCCTGGAGACGATTTAGTCCCTGCTGGGGGAGGGGGGCACTGAGGAGTTGAGATGTGCCAGTGGAACTGAACGTTTAGTGTTCGTCCATTTTTTAATTAAATGGAATTAGCCACATGTGATCCTGGCTACCCGTGCGGGTTCAGATTGCAGACTGGCTGAAGGTGGGACTTGTTTCTAACATTTAAAGATAAGATTATGTAAATGCCAGAATTCTGCATTCTTGTAGAAAATAGAACATGTAGAGGCAGCATGTTCTGAGTGGGCAAGCCATGTTTTCCACTCCTGTGCCCAGCTATTGTATATGTGTATAGCCTACTTCCTCACTGTCTCCATCATCATCACCATCATCTAGTTCAACCCTATACTAAAGTGAAGATAACTTTGAACTCCTGATTCGCCTGTCTCCTCCTCCTGAGTGCTGGGATCGTGGGTATGTCTAGTCTGTACCGTGCTGGGCCCTGAACCCAGAGCTTCCTGCATGCTAGGCAAGCGTTCTGCCAACTGAACTATACCTATAGCCTGACATTCCTATTATTAGCTGGCACATCTTAGGCTGGCACCAGAATCCGGGTCCTTGAAAGTGTGCCTTCTCCTTAGATCCCAGACTGAAATCTCTGCTGTGGAGTGGAAATGTCAGGATACCACATATCCCACTTAGTGTCTGAGCGTGTAGAGATGGGGACTGTGGTCCCTGAGTATGTGGAGCTGGGGGGGTGGGTACCTGTTTGTGTCTTACCCGTGCTCATGTGTCTGCATCCTCTCCTCCTTCCCCATCCTGGGTAGGGTAGAGGAGCGTGTGGGAGGATGAAGTGTTTTCTTCCTCTCCACGCTGACTCAGTGGGGGCACAATGGGAGTGAGGCCGTGGGAGAGGGAGCGTCCTAAACCTGTTTCCTTCTCACACTTCCTCTCTCATTGTCTGCTTCTGGCACTGTCATGGCTGTCAATGTCGGGGCTTCTGATGGCCCTCTGCAGATAGATCCTCCCCCACAGCTGTGCTCCCTGCCACGCCTGTGCTCACAGATATTCACTTTCTTTTTCCCAGTGGCCTTTGGGCTTTCTTCTAAAGGCCTAGTCAGTGAATTGCTGGGCCCAAATGAAAGTAAGCCACTTATTAAATCCCCATGGGAAGCTAGCTTTGAAGTGGGCGTTCATAGAAGGGAACTACGTTTGATTAGGAGTCACCCTGCCCCCATGTTCTAACCTGGAGGGAACTACGTTTGATTAGGAGTCACCCTGCCACTATGGTCTAACCTGGTGGGGGTTAACTCAGAAAGAGACCATCTAACGCCATACTTCGGAAACCCATACACCTCAGTTTGAGTCCTGCTTTGCCAGTTGCTACGTCAGTGGCCTGAGGAAAATCTGAGCCTGAATGTCCTCCAATGAGAGTGTGCCTGCTTCGGAGGGCTGTTGACCAAATGAATGTGGTAGCGAAGGCAAACACCATGTACAGGAGCCTGTGGTTAACACTTACTTCTTGGCTTTCTGACATGCGCAGTCTTGTCCCTCTTTTACCTGAGCGTGAACAGGGCGCCAGATTCACGAGTTTCTAACATCTTTTGTGTAGGGCAATAGGTGACCGTGACCTTTGCCTACTGAGCATCCTTTTGGTCTCAGGTGAGGCTGCCCCCTCCCCCCATGCGGTCAAAGTTGGGCCTGCGAGTCAGGTGTGAGGGGAGGGGGCCAGAGCCAGCGATCTCCTTCCTCGGAGGTTGTTTAACAAGGCAGCTATCAGCCTTGAGTGAGCATTAGCGACTGCCAGAAGGTTTGCCTAGCAGTGCAGTGACGTCAGCAGTGACGAAGGGAGTGAAAGAGGGGAGAGGCATCAGGCTGCTGCACAAAGTGCTGAACTTTTTAGCCGCTAGGCTTTCTTTGTTTCTCGCTGGATTCATTCATGGCTGCTTGGCCTGCCGGAGTTAGGCTTTTATCCCTGCAGTTGAAAGGCTTTGCGAAACATCTCCCTTTTCCATTTCTCAATTTCCCTCAAATCTGCCTCCTGGCCTATTTTGCAGTTAAGAATCTATTTCCTGACTCTACGCCATCTTACTTTCACGGCCGACATTTTCTTCCCAAAATACTTTGCTGCCCGGGCATTTGTTGTGCTTGACTTTGCGCTTGGGTTGTCTGCCGTCTGCCCGTATCTGTTCTCTAGCTCAGATCTACAATATAAACAGCCGTGCAAAACAAGTGCATCAATTTCCTATTGCTGCATAACCAATGACCACAGATTTAACAGCTTACTCAGGCCACATGGGTGGCTGAGGGTCAGGACTCTCACATAGTTTAGTTGGGCCCTTTGCCCAGGATTTTATCAAGCTGAAACTAAGGCACAGGCTCGGGCTATGATCTTTCAGAGGCCCAGGCTCCTCCTTCATGCTCACTGGCTGCTGGGAGAATATGGTTCACTACAATCATGGGACACAAGCCCTCACTCCGCCACTGATAGCTCTCTCATATACAACTGGTCCCACAGCAGAGCTGTGTTCTTCTTTAAAAACCAGCAGGACAGTTGGACGGTGGTGGCATACGCCTTTAATTCCAGCACTCAGGAGGTAGAGGCAGGTGGATCTCTGTGAGTTTAAGGCCAGCCTGGTCTACAAGAGCAAGTTCCAGGACAGACTCCAAAGCTACAGAGAAACCCTGTCTCCAAAAAAACAAACAAACAAAAACCCAGTAGGGCATCTTTCTCCCCCATCTACCAAAATGCTATGCTCCTCGAGGTGCCTTTGGCAGATAGCATAAGCTGATCAAGGTCATGGTAGCCCATCCTTGTCATCTTCTTTTGGCTTGAAGAGCTTTGCCAGCCCCAGGTGCACACAAAGGCACGGACTACCCAGGAAGTGCACACCTTGGACCTGGGTTGGAATTCTGCCACCACCTCTCACTGACCTGTCACCTATGGGCTACGCCCACTTCAGCAGTGATCCTTTTAGTAAAGTTGTCCTGTATAAACAGAAGCGAAAGCAAGGTATATGAATATATTTGGGGGTTGTAAAGATAACTGTAGGAGGTGTGAATACTGAATGACCCCAGAGGTGTGGAGTCCCAATTTCTGCAATCTGTAAATGTTGCCATATATAACGTAGACTTGGCAGGGGTAGGATTAAATGAAGGTTCTTGAAATGGGGCGTTTCTCCAAATGATCTGGACAGAGACTACATATCATCACACATATTTCTATGGGAGAAGGAAGACTGCAGTCATACATACAGGTAGATAGTGAAGGTGATATGAAGGCAGAGACAGAGAGTTGAGGGATGTGGCTGTAGTCAACGACAGCCACGAGAAGCATGGAGATGCAAGGACCAGAACCTCAGTCCTCCTGGGTTATGACTTCAGCCCAGTGACAGTGATTTGGATCTTCTGATTCCCAGAACCATACAATCTGCATTGCTGCTGTCTCAAGCCTCCTATTCTGTGGTGGTTTGTTGTAGAACCCCTAACAAAAGCCCCAAGGACCTTAGACTCCAGCTCAAATGTGAGGTGTTTGAGCTCAAAGACAATTTGATTGGCCAGTTATCAGTCTAATTTAAAATAATGTTTCTCCCAACCATGTCTTTGTAGCATGTGCTCTGCAGCCTAGTAGGTGCTGGCTTAGAAATGACCCACTCAGAGATCCCTGTGGGTCACATCAGTCACTGACAGCAAACCCCAAATGAGGCCCAACGTGGTTTCATGTTAGTAGAAAGATGGGCACTTTACTCAGCCAAGGGGCCTTGTTTTTCTTGTATATAAGCAGCTAATCTATCAGGGGGGAACAAGATGAATGTTACCCTGCCCTAATTTTGTCTGTCTCCCGGAGCATCTCAGCCTTTGACCCGCCCACAGCCTTGCTCCCTGCTAGGCAAATGCATGGACTATAGCCCCGTTCTGTTTGCTTGCTTTATTCTGGGACAGGCTCACTGTAGAGCACGATCTAGTCTCAAACTTTTGATCTTCCTGACTCATTCTCCCGAGCACTGGAATTGCAGATGTAGGTCACGACTCCTGGCTCATATCACTGCTTTTGCTCAGCTCTTACTGTGTCAAGCAGACACTTTTGAGTATGTTTTCCTTTCGTAAAAGTGCACCAATGCCCATCGATATCCGTGTGAAGTAGAAACACAGAGAGACTAATAGACAGTATTTCCTGCTCTTAGAAGTCTCTACAGATCCAGGGGAAAGACAGAAATCAAATAGACTTATGAATAAACATGAGATTGCAGACTGAGTTAAGTCTGGTGACAAGAAAAAAAAAGTCATTCTAGAAAGTTATTTAACACAAGAACTCGGTTGAGGCTGAATCATGAACAATTTTCTCCCAGATGTGCCTTTTCAGCTGAGAGCTGATGGTTAGGTCATTCCCAACTGGGAGAGGGAGAGGCCAGGGGTCTTCCACAGAGGTAACAGTACACAGGAAAACCATGCCTTGCTGGTGACTGCATTGGAGGACTGGAAGGATGCCAGGAAGTTGGGACCATAGGGACCAAAGAGTTAGACAGAGCCTGGCCATGGACACTGAGAGCCTTGAAGCCAGGAGCACCTGGTTGAGTTGTTACTACCTTATTGAGTTTGGTGGTGGTGCTGGTGGTGGTGGTGATGGTGGTGGGTTTTTGGCTTTTAACAGAGTCACTCTCTGAATCTGCAGCTTATTGTTTTGGCCAGATTGACTAGCTGATGAGCCCCCAGGGTCTGTCTGTCTCTATCCTCCAGTACTGTGGTTACAGATGTGTCTAACCATATACAGCTTTTATTTAGATACTGGGAATCCAAACTCAAGTACTCATGCTTGAGCAGAAAGCATTTTACCCACTGGGCCATCTTTCCAGTCCCTTCAATATCCCCTTCTTCCCATAAGGCAGTACCTTAGAAGACTTGTTTGTTGTGTATCCCATTATAAATAGAAGCCATGTAGACAGAGCTCATATGGGTGTTCTTGGAGGACTATTCAGCCACCAACAGAAGGCTGCTAAGCCCAATTCTGCATATGTACTGCCCCTCCGGCAGCACCTGTGATGGCATTGAAGTACCACCCCTTGAAATGTGCCACAGGCAGGTCCAGCTTCGGCACTCCCTACCGTAGCAATAAGCAGGCCCTATCGATCCAAACCTGCCATCATTCACTGTCACTACTGACTTTCCCTCCGGGCTTTCATTGAAGAAATACCTTCTAATTACAAGGAAGAAGCATCATTTCCCTGCTGATAGGAAGAGCTGGCTGTGTTCTGAGACTGATGGTTCTTTAGCCGCATGGTATCAATGTGTTAAAGTGTGTGGGGGGAGAACCTAGTTTTAGTGTAGACTGGTTTTTATACCTTCACCCCCTAAATATGGCTCAGATGGGCAGTCTTGTTCTTTGGGACTCAGTTAAGGGAGGCATGCGCTGTTCCCATTTGGCGTATTCAGAACAGATATCAAGTGTTTTGCACATATCCAAAGCAAGACATCTCTTCCCTGTGTCCCCCTCGCCCCTGTGAAAGTGATGCATAAGTGAAATGTAACTGTGATGTTTACTCTTCTTGCTCTGGACACGGAAACACACATCTTGAGATGCACAGTTAAAACCATTCCATATGTATACCTCTGCCCCAGGCCGGCACCACCTTTCTGAGAAGAAACCAAACTTCATAATAAATTCCCCAGCACAGCCCATAACCGACAAATTCCAGAAAGCTTCCAACTGCCCATGGGAGTTTAGCAGCATTCACGTAACCAGAAGTTATTAGGAAACCAGAAAGTTCCCTCCACTTCTTTTCTGGGCAGATCATACATTTTTTTGGTTGTTGCTTTCTTATGCAGTTCGCAGCATCTGAGACACAGTCTTAATGTCATCATCCTGCAGCTTCAGGGAAGTCACACAGCATCTGGATGCACGGTGGATCTGTCGCATTGTCTTGAGATAAATGAGGCAATCAAGTCCAATTCCACAGCGAGCGAGGAGGAGATGGGACGATGGGAACCCTGGCTATTTCAAGCCCCTTTGCATATTTATTCTGCCTTAGAATATGAAGACATCTGGGGAAGCCTGGTTATGAAGAGGGATGTCAGTGGCACGTGATTGACTATACCAGTGTGGTTCTGGAGAGGGAGGAACTGTGGCAGAGGGTTTGAGCACTAGGCAGAAAGAATGCATCCTTAATTGCCTTCAGTAAGCGGATTTGATGTGAGGCTGGGAGAGGTGACTGGAAAGTCAAATTGCCTTGAGTCAAATCTGGCCTAAGTGACCTTGAGTTAGTTTAACATTCCTGGGCCTCTGTTTCCTTAACTGTGACTTTGAGATGACCGTGATAATGTCTACACTATAGAATCAGAGGGAGGGGAGTTGAGATTGTCGTACAAGTAAGTACTTAGTCTATTAGTACTCAGTAAATCATCATTATTCTTATCAATATTACTGATGAGCTTAGTATTGATATAGTCGGGTGTCTTTAATCCATCCTTCAACAAGTGACTATTGCATCTCATGTATGCCAATCACTGTACACGGTATTTAGAGTTGCCATGGGAACCACTGTGACAGAGATATGAGTAGCAGTGAGACCAAAGAGGAGACCATGTTGACACTGACCCGCCATTGATGTTGATAACCTGTGAAACTTTCCACTGAAACTGGGGGATCTGGGAAGGATGTGGAACTTGTCACTGGCACCTTCTCAGCCTCTCCCCTGTCACTTTATCCACCCCTTCCAGCATTCAACCACGTTTTAACACTTTCCTACAATAAACCGTAAGTGGTTGGCAAGACTAATTTCTAGTTCTGCATCTTAGAGGACCAGAGAAAATCAACGCATAGAAAGGTCTGCATCTGTACCCCATTCAACAGACTCTAGTCATTTGTGCTTCCAGAGAAACTCAGCCAAATAGATTCTTTTTAACCCTTAGAAGGAGGGGAGGCCATGGAACCAGGGACTGTCCACTCCAGGCAGTCCACATTCCCCCACCCTTATCTTGTCTCTCTCTGCTTCTGCTTATTCTCACTAGCTTTGCGGCTAGCAAGGGAGCAGGGATCCTGAAAGTAGACACCATGTCCTGCGGTGAAATGTCAGCAACAACTTCTCCAAATTCCAGGTGTCCCTTTTTCGTGGTGTCTGGTATCCTCAGTGTGTCTTTCCTTTGTTCTGAGTTGAAAAGGTTGTTTAAATTTGTGTTTCCATCTAGTGAGCCAATTAGCATGGGTTATGACCAGAAAGCTTGGACCTAGGGAAATCTTGCCTGGTTCATATTGCTGTCCTCCTTCTCTTCTTCCTCCTTCTCTTCTTTCCCCTCCTTCTCCTCTTCTTCTTCCTCCTCGTCTTCCTTCTCCTCTTCCTCTCCCTCTCTCTGTCTCCTCCCTCTCCCTTCCCACTGTCTATCCATCTAAACAGTGAGGATAATAACAGTGTGTACCTCTCAGGAATGATGAACACATCAGAGACTTAATGGATGAGAAGCGATGAGCATAGTACTTGATACATAGTCAACCTCACTGAACGTTCATGGTCACCATCACTTCATCTAGAGAAAGGCCACCTGATCAACTAGGTCATCAGGGGAATTATCTATCTATCTATCTATCTATCTATCTATCTATCTATCTATCTATCATCTATCTATGAATACTCTATTACTTATTTATTAAGCTCTGGCTTAAAAAATGAGGAATTTAAAATTCTTGGGTCAGAAGTTTGTTCTGATTTGATTTAGAGAATTGCTGAAAAGCCTGGGGTGGGGAACCTCGCCCTTTAAAACCTGAGTGATGAGACTCGATTGAAAGGCAGCCTGTCCTAAGTGGGAGTCCCAGTGTGGATTTCATTATAGCTGTGTTCCCCGATGGTGAACAGGTATGCTTCAGTGTCTCACCCCTTTACATCCGGACTGCTGGAAGTCACCTGGGAAGGTGAGCAGGCGCAGTTTTGAAAGTAGAGACTTTCTGTGCAGCTGCATAGTTTGGGAGAAGTCACAAACCAGAAAATGTCTGATTCCCCTGACAAAGGAGGATCCTGACTGAAGGATCAAGCCTGGGGTGATTCACATCCTGTGGGATGAGAACTCGGCTTCGGAAGTGATGCTGTCTCCTCCTCTTGGCCCCAGGTATCATTGGTATTGCTTAGACATGTTTATAATTACTCAGATGCACCGTGCTGCAGGCGGAAGTCATGTGTGCCTTTCCTGAGTTGAGCCCTCTTTGTCGGGGTGCTGGGCCAGTGAGAAGTTAAACGGTCATGAGTTAAACTGTCTCCAAACAAAAGCAGCAAACAGAGAATCCACAACACAGTTGTGCACGGCCGATGAGTAGCACAAAGAGCCTAAGAATTAGAAGCTGCCAGAGAGGAAGCCAGGAAATCTGAATAACTTGTCCGGTGGCTTTGGGTTTAAACTGGCCTTCTGATAGGCCCTGAGTTTTCACTGCAGTGTGGCGTCACCAAGAAATGAATGGCAATGTTCCCTTGTCAATCAAGAGTGCTATCTCCAGCTGTTACTACAGGTTGGTCTGCAGGATTTGTGACTTTAACCTAGGCGATTCCTGGGGACCCTGGCTCCTATTTCAGAAGGCAGACTACAGGTTTTCAAACATTAGTGTTTTCCATTACTACTTAAAGACAAACAATAACAACCAGTTGCTCTCTGCCCTGCCCCCTTCCAGAATCTTTGAAGCATCACTCAGTCAAAGAGGATGCCTCTGGGGTGGACCCCTGTGCTAGACTACTTACCCAGCACCTGTGATGCCCTGAACACTTCCTTTCTCTCTAGGGCGCATTTGGCAGCACCCTTAGGGGGAGCACTTCCGGGAAGCTGCTGTCCCACAGGGTGTGTATACTATTCACACTTGGGCTCTCTCTGACCCACATTCCCACTGGCTCCAGTGCTGCACGCTGCGCTCACTTGCATTCAAACATATTCATATTCTCCTAGATGTCACACACTCACACCACTCTTTGACACAGGAATGACATGGGGGCTGCCTGGTTTTCAGAGCTAGTATCCAAGCTGCTTTGAGTTCAATCTAGTAGACAGTAAGTTGTTGTTGGAGTGGTATCATGGACAGAGAGGAATGGGCAACAGTAAATGCTGGGCTCGGAGAGGAAGGTGGGAAGCTGCCAAAACTGGACTTTCACCTTGCTGCTATAGGGCCCAAGGGCAGCAAGCCAGGCTCTGTGCTGTGTCCTGGGAAATCACATTTGTTTTCAGGAAACACAATCTTTTTGAAAAAAAGGTGTTTTTTTGCCGGCACTGGGCAGGGGGTTCTCCTGGGGAATCTTGAAAGTGGAAGGACCTACAATTTAAACTGCTTCAATAGTAAGAGTTGCCTAGAGGGTCCTACTTCAGTCAAGATCTGGTCAGGAAGCCTACAATGTCCCCATTCGCTTTGCTCTGCATCGCTTGCAGGTGAGCTGAGGCATCAGCTCTATTCCTTTAGAACTGCAAGAATGCTGTAGCAAAAGGGAGGGTAGATACAGCCTTCTCCCAGAATTCCAAGCAATAGGCCTCACCGTCTCTCTGACAGGCTGGTTTGTATCCCAGGTCCACTCCCATGTTAACTGATTTTTGCTAAACAAGATTCTTTCTGAGGAGAAGGAGTGGAGGGGGTGGGGAGAGTGGAGGCTGGGGGGAGGGACTGGGAAGAGAAGAGGGAGAGAGGGGTCACTGTGATCAGGCTGAAAATAAGTAATTGATTAATTAATTTAAAAGAGGATTCTGTCTGAAGTGGAGTTGAGGAGAGTAGAGACAGAAAAATGCAACACCGGGGTTTTCACACCAAAAGGAGAGACGGATGCCACTGGCGACGAAGCTGCCCTGTGAGACCTTCCACCATCTAAAAGGAGAACTCATTGTTTTTCTCATGTTCTGTTATCAAAGGCTGATGACATCGTATAAACGCTCACACAACTCCCCATGATGCACACACACACGCACCTGGGACTGGTCTCATCATCTTTCTGCTTGAGGTGTTTCCATTTTTGCGGATTTTTGTTGGAAATTTCTGTATAGTAAATTGCCTCTCCAGCATGAGATAAGAAGTTCAGACATCTATCTCCAGGGTAAGGATCAAGCCAGAATTCACAATAACCTACTCTATCCTCCTTTTGTGACTTCTGCCCCGAGAAGTACTGAGCTAGCTATCAGGGTGGAGCGGTAGTGGAGCAGGCCTTTAATCCCAGCACTCGGGAGGCAGGGACCAGCTTGGTCTACAGAGTGGGTTCTAGAACAGCCAGGACTATTACACAGAGAAACACTGTCTCTTAAAAAGAAAAAGAAAGGAAGGAAGGAAAGGAGGGAGGGAGGGAGGGAGGGAGGGAGGGAGGGAGGGAGGGAGGGAGGGAAGGAAAGAAGAAAGAAAGAAGGAAAGGAAGAAAGAAAGAAAGGAAGGAAGGAAGAAAGAAGAAAAAAGAAAGAAAGAAAGAAAGAAAGAAAGAAAGAAAGAAAGAAAGAAAGAAAGAAAGAAAGAAAGTGCTGAGCCAAAGCCAGGTCCTTGCAGAGGCAGCTAGAGTGGTGGACTAGTGGTCATCTGGTCCCTTTGCTGGCAGTCCGTCATATCCCAGGGATGTCCCTTTAGACATCACACATGTTCTTCATGAGCAGTCTTAGGGAGGAAGAGTTTTTCTCTCCATTATACAGATAGCAAGTCAGAGCCTTAATGGGGTGAAATAACTCTCATGAGGTAATGAGGCAGATAAAGACAGAAGTGGGATTTTCGCCTAGGTTTGCAGAATCATATAGGAACCTGAGGTTCCCGCGATGCAGTAAGAGGCAGCCTTCCCCTCTCCAGCCTGTCCTTCTCAGAGTCCTCCTCATCTGCGAACCATTTTATTGCCAGAACCCCGCATAGCCACTGATCTTCCTCTCAGAACAGCTACCTCTGTTTATCTACCTTCTCAGACCTGCCTGTCCAGTGCAATAAACCCTGATTCTTTCAGAATTTCATCCCCCCATTTGAAATCATTTTCTTTTTCATCTAAAACATATGCTTCATTCCATCACAGCCCTGTTCTGCCTAAACTGTTCAAGTCCCCAAGTGCTGTTGATTGTATTGAATGTGTTCACAGAGAGTGTTTGCTTTCTAACAAGGGCCTGGTGGTCTTGCTCAATATGGGAGCGTACTCACACAAACAAGACAATGCCACCTGGAACACTTGGCTCTTGAACCACTCCGGGAGGTGTCCAACAGGACCTTAGCTGAAAGGAGCTTTCTAGGTCCCGATACTGCCTGGTTCTCTGTTACATAGAAAGGAATATCCCAGAGACTCTCCAGAACCCCTGCCTGGGCCAGAACCTTCTCTCCTTTCGCCTTCTTATTTCTCCCGTGTTTTTACCTCCTGCCCACGTTTCTTACAATCATGTTCAGCGTCGGTGTCTATGACAATTGAATGTTATTGGCACATGGTCATGTCCATCATAGATGCATTCTCTCCAGCTGCCCCCCCCCCACTGCAGCAATAGACTGGTTACAGCTGAGACCAATTTTTTCTGCAAAGTCCAAATATTCTGGCCCTTTAATGAAAAGCGAGGTGACCCCGATCTAGGTTGGTAGCTCCATAGATACTCCCCACATCCTCCTGTGGCCCAGAGTAAATCCTGATATTTGGAAAGGAATAAAAAAACATTACCTCATCTATGTTCACTTGCAAGGAAAAAAGGTAGGTGGCCATTCTGCCCCCACTTGAGACGTAGGGTAGACACTGCTGGCCTGCCACACACTCCAGCCCTTCTTTAGAGCCATGCCCTGGCACCCACTGTCCAGAAGTTGGCTCTAGTACTGGGGTAGAAAAATGTTCTTCCCTAGACCAGGAGACACTTTCAGGTCAGAAAAGTCATGCAAGACAACAATTGCATTTAATGTGATGCACGCATGTCCTCTAGGTTGTCCTGCCTCAGACGGCATCCCTTGTGAAGTCAAGTAGATGAAATTTCATTTACTCTCTGCTTCTTGGGTTAAACACCACATACAGGATGAGTCGTGTAATTGGAGACCATGTTTTAAGAAAAAGTCCTCCCTTAAAAGGTAGGCTCATTATCAGGCAATACCCACAACAACATGAGAAACACCCGGGAACTAAGCCCCACTAAGAATGTTCTAGAAACTCAGCTAATACTGACTTTATTACATGGCTTCATTGTTAGAGCCCCTGACTGTGTTTATGTTCTTTCTCTCATTCTACCTCTTACAGTTCTTTATAAGCAAGGCTCTGATATTGTTGATTTATATGGGGTAAAGGCATATGTGCGCTTTTTCTAGGGCTGGTCATCTTCATGACTCCCATCTGCCACAGACTAGGGTATACTCACCCTCTTTTACTTCAGAAATACCCCCAAACGACATGCTCAGTACAAGTGCAGGTACTCACTCTGAAACCTGCCCTTCTTGGAGATGGATAGGAGCATGTTTGCACGGCCATGACCTGGCTGCTGTGAGGACCTGCCCCAGGCGGCACTTGTTGCCAGTAGCAGCTGAGCAAGCTTCCTCTGAGGAGGAGGTGATAGGAAAGTTGTGAATGAGGAGGCAGCTTCACTTCACAGTTTCTGGTTTCTCTTTTTCTTCTGAAGTAAGTATTTTACCAAGGAGAAGTGGCAAGGCTATTTAAAGGACCGGGAGATTCTCCTCACCACCACCACCCCCTGCCCACCTGCCCCCCAGCATTCTATGGAGGACAGGGAGGAGCCAGCAGCTCTGGGAAGGTTGGAGCCTTGTGCAGTTTGGCATCCTGACAACCAAGTTGTAAACTGGGCGTATGGGCTACAATCCAGTGTGGGGCTTTCCAAGAACCACTGTTTATCGAACCTGGAGCAGCAGAAGCCAAGCCAGAGAGACAGAGTGTGCTGTTGGCCATTTAAAAGCAGTAAGCCAGCCTTGGCAAAAGATTTTGACTCTTGGCACCTTTGACTCTTGGCTCCTTATGCCTTTTTCTGTTAAATTTATGGAAAATATGGTGAAAGTGCTCTCCCAGGTGATGGGGCTAAGGGCCTTATAAATAGTGTTTTAAACTTTTGGATTCATGAGATCCAAGTAAGATTAAGAAGGTGATATTATTGATATTCCTTAGGGTCAATAAAGGGAGAGAGGAGAAGAGGGAGGAGAGAGAGAGAGAGAGAGAGAGAGAGAGAGAGAGAGAGAGAGAGAGAGAGAGAGAGAGAGGAAGGAGGAGGAAGAGGAGGAGGAGGAAGAGGAGGAAGAGGAGGAAGAGGAAGGGAGAATCAATATCACTGCTTTGGATCAGACTGAAGAGCTTAATAAGTATAATACTCAAGGCACAACAAACCAAGTTATTGAAAATGCAAAAAAGCCGGGCGGTGGTGGCGCACGCCTTTAATCCTAGCACTCGGGAGGCAGAGGCAGATGGATCTCTGTGAGTTCGAGACCAGCCTGGTCTACAAGAGCTAGTTCCAGGACAGGCTCCAAAACCACAGAGAAACCCTGTCTAGAAAAACCAAAAAAAGAAAAAGAAAATGCAAAAAAATATTATTTGAAGTCACATTAATTAAAAGACTGTTCCTATTAATATACTGCATATGAGACAGCACAATTTCACTAAGAGGGACCAGGTTAAAATTAAATCACTCAAGTACTAGGATGCCTTTCACCCAAGCAAGAGAGCAAGTCACTGTGGGAACGAAGAACAGGGAAACATGGTCCTAAAAGGAACAAACAGCTGGGCTGTATCCCAGAGCAAGGATGCCATGGTTTGAGAGCTTCCTGACTTAGCTGGGGTATTCATTTGCTTCTGAAGCAATGGCCCTAAAAAAAGACATTGGCTGTTCCTGCCACTCAGCACCTCTTTACCTTCTTCTGGAAACAGGAAGTCTTTATTGGAATGAGAATTCCTTCCAGACTACTATCAAGTTGTACCGCAAGAAGCTAGCAATCATGGCACCCACACTCTTGGGCTCTGTAACAGCTCTTGCATCTGGATTGGCCAATGACTGCACACACACCCACATAAGAGCTCTGTCGGAGACACTTCAGCCTCTGTGTGCTGGCACCCCACATTCCTCCTGTGAGTTGCTAGGCCAAGTCCTAGTCCCTCTCTGCCCCACCTGCTTCTGCAAACCTAAAGCTGAGCGTTGCTTCTGTGCCAGCATATGATAGGCCCAGGACACAAGAGTCAAGAGCGTGATTGTAGCTCCAGACCTGTTAGTACCCTGGATATAATAGGACCTCTTGCACCCTCTTTCCAGCTCTGTGGGATTTGGAGTTTGGCCCAAGGCCCTCCACTCTGTTAGTGTCCTCACTGAAAACTGCACACATGAACTTGGCTCTTTGATTGTGCTTGACCTACCTATTTGTACCCAGCTCCACCTTGTCCCAGCACTGAGCTTACCTCTCTGCCCAGATTAGCCTCTGGGTAGTTGCCTTAGTTACTTCTACTGCTGTGATAAGACACCATGGCCAAGGCAACTTACAGACAGAAGAGTTTATTTGAGGCTTACTGATTCAGAAGGCGAGGCCATGACCCTCTGAGTGGACCCTGTGGTGGGGAGGAGGTCAGCAAGCAGGCATGGCATTGGGGCCGTAACTGAGAACTTGGGTCTTGTTCCATAAGCATGGGGGCAGAAAGAGGTAACTGAGATGGCTCAGACTTTTGAAACAGCACAGTTGGCAAGCAGTGACACGTTTCCTCTAACAAGGCCACACCTCCCAAACAGTTCTATTAGTCGGGGACCAGGTATTCAAATATATGAGCTTATGAGAGCCATTCTCATTTAAACCACAGCAGTAGCCTTTTCTTTTCCTCCCAGTAGTTCAAGCTAAACCATCACTCTCTAAGGTTTTCACTAAGCCTTGGGTTTACATTTGGAAAACAGAGGTAATAATAGTAATAATAATAGTGATAATAATAGTACTAGTAGTAATAATGGTGCCTGTTTTATAGTTCACGGTGATTGATTATTGGCAACATCATAAAATAAATCAATATATATTAGATAAGGGTATTTATGATCCATCTCTTTCTTTTTTATTTTTATTTTATTTATTTGTTTATTTATTTTTGTTTTTTTGAGACAGGAGCTTTGGAGCCTGTCCTGGAACTAGCTCTTGTAGACCAGGCTGGCCTGGAACTCACAAAGATCCATGTGCCTCTGCCTTCCCGAGTGCTGGGATTAAAGGCGTGCGCCACCACCACCCAGCGATCCTTCTATTTCTAATAGTGAGTCCTCCAAGAGCAGGATTCCTAGCATTTTGTCCTTAATATGAAAGAAAATAAAACTATACAAAGAACCTTCTAGATTAGAAAAACCTCTACTTTCTTGTTTTCATCTTTCTGAATTCTATTACTGGGCAGAAGTATTAAAGAAAAACATTTTTTGGATGCTGGGAAGGTGGCTAAGGCAGTAAAGTGCCTGTGCTCCAAGAATGAGCTCAGATCCCGGCACCGGTAAAAAGCCAGGCATGGTGACACTCACCTGTCAATACATGCTCTGGCTTTCTTATTTAGACTCTTCAGGAAAGCTCACAGGAGGCTTTCGGGCTCTTTCCTCAGATAGCTAGGAGATTTCTGCTCTTGGAGGCACACTTTTCTTTCTTAACATGCTGCCTGCTTCTATTCTTTGCTAACTTCAAAGGCAAGACTTTCCTCTCTCCTCCTGGTGGTTTGGGGGCTTTCACTTAACCGGTACCATGTTTCTTCTTAAACACTTAACAAAATTGTTCTCAAGCTTAGGCCGAGAAGAAGGACGTGAATTATGAAATCAATCAGAAAGCTGATTGTTTTCCAGTCCTAATTCTGCCATGGATTCTTTGGTTTTGGTAGCAGAGAAGTGAATGAACTATTCTCAATGCTAAAAGTGTAACATTGAGTGTGAAACTTCACCTCTTCCATTCCAAATACTAATTCAAGCTGTAATTCCACTGAGTTGGATAGACTTTGAGTCTGGTTAATTCTTGGTGTGTAAAGTTTTTACTTACTTGAACTTTTTAATGAAGGTTAAAATTTAAAAAAAAATATATGAAAGAAAAATATTCTGACTGAAAGACTTGCTTCTGACTCTGGTTAAAGTGAAATTTTCATGGAGAGACACCCAGTCACACAGCAGGAAGAGTGGATGGGCCACGCTCCTTCTCAGGCAGTGCATTTGAACCTGTAGGTCCTTGTGTCTTTTTTTTTTTTAATAAAAAAGGAGACTTTCTTGGGCACACATTACTGAAGGTTTCTGCACGAGCAGCCCTGCCCTGCCTGCTTCTTGTCTCTGCCAGGATCCAGGGACTGCTTGGCAGTCCAGCAGTGGCAGGAAGGGAGCCTGCTCCTCCACTTACCTGACGGAGAAGGGTTTCCTCTTGCTTATTGAGGTTTCCCTCTCATGAACCCTTCCACTTTGCAAGCAAGGCTCTCTGCTAGAGTCTGTGCTACAAGGACTCCCTTGTGTTTACTGTCCATCGACTTCCTTGGCTAATGAAGTAACTGCCCACTTAAATCAGTTTTTAAATGAAGATGATAATACTTCTGAGTTGTTGAAGGCAGCATAGCGGATTAATGAACGCAGAACTCCTATGCCGATACCTTATAACAAGCGAACCTATTTTCCTTCCTGCTTTTTTTTTCTTTCTTCAAAACAAGTTCTCAATACATAGTCAAGGTTCTCCCTGCTTCAGCCTCTGGAGTGCTGGGATTACAGAAGGGTTCACCATACCAGCCTACATATGTTATTTTAATAAGGAGTAATCAAGAAAAGGGAATGAATCTCCATTTGGGAGGAAGCCGATGAGTTTATACTGAATTCCCAAGCACCTCCAGAATCTAAAGTGTTTGTAGAATGAACCAAGGGGTGAGGAACTTGCATAGCCTTTGTGTTTTCTCGGTGTGAATGTGCACTGCATCACTAGGACGCTCTACGCAATCAGTCGGTGTGCTCTTTGGGTGTTCCACTAGCAAGGAGCATGCTCCTCTCCGCCCTGCATTCTGTGTTTGCATGGTCACCGCAATCCGGGACCTCAGTGCTGTGCTTTTTTCACAATCATCCTGGGACCCTTCTCTCCCACCCCATGTGTGTGGGTGTGTAGGTGCTTATCTGTACAAAGGGACATGTGGCATGGGCACATGAGCACATGTATCTGCATGCATGTGGAGACCACAAGACAATATCAGAAATATCAGAAGGCTCTGCCCTCCTTCACGAACTATTTTTATTTTGTGTTTGAGTGTTTTGTCTGCATGTATGTATGTATGTGAACAACTTGCACGCCCAAAGAGATCAGAAGATGGCTTGGATTCCCCTGGAGCTGAAATTAGAGGCAGTTGTTAACCACTATGTTGTTGCTGGGAATGGAACACAGGTCCTCTGGACGAGCAGCAAGTACTCTTAACCACTGAGCCATTTCCATCCCAGCCCCCTCACCATTTCACTGTTCATAAGGAGATATTATCTCAGGACGTCCTTAGCTAGAGGAGGTCATATGCTGTTCTTAAAGCCCCCATGCTGCTTTCTTGGAGACTGTCATGTTTAAGCAATCCTCCATCCTCAAACTGGCAGTAAGATATCTCCATCCTGTTCAAGAAAACTTTCCAGAAGCCCTCTTAGTTGATTATTTTCCCCTTGAATTTTAAGATCCCAAATGGGAATCACACTCTTTTCCTAAACCATCCTATGGCAAGGAGGACAGGATTGCTATAACTGTCCCAGGCTCCTGATTGGGGTAGAAGGATAGATCTTGGGTAATCACCAATGGCCACATCAGGGGACAAAGATAAAGAATAGAAAATTCACCGTAGTATGTTTGTGGTATGATAAAATGGAAGATCTTACAAAATCCCAGAAAGCATGACTATGCACAGGCAGCCATATTGAATCATTTATTTTGAAAGGCATGGTTTTTTTAACTAGATTCAAAGCTTTCTGGAACCTGCACAGACTATGCTGATTGGCTCTCCTGCTGTGATGGCATTCCCCACCACATCTGTACTTTCCTCCCAAGAGTCCTTGGGTGCCACGAAGATTCTGTAAACTAGAAATCAGTACACATCTTCCTAGAGCACTAATGCTAGTTATGCATTCATAGAAAGAAAATCAAGGATCTATTACAAAGAAATATTCAAAACGTCATTGGAATCTTTTGAATGAACAACAAGACAAATTTCAAATGTTGATGAAATTGCCTTTAGCTCTCTATCTGGCCCGTCACCTTTGCACGTAATTCACTTGGTGGAACAGTTGAAAAGCTGAGATTACTCCGTGCGCCCTCTTCACCACATGACCATACTTTAATGACCATGGATTGTGAAAATGCTTCCTCAGCTAACTGGAATCTGATGTCTGCATGGCTGTGCCTTTTCCTGTACAACAGTGTTTCTATACGGCTATACTCTGAGTCTTAAAGTCTTTATTTTAATTCTGTTTCCTCTCTAAAACTACAGACTAGTGTGCTTGGGAAATGGCATTCAAAATGGAAGTGAGTGATGTCGGTAACCCTTGCTGCACTCTGTGCTTTTGGAGCAAATGAGGATCTGGGCTTAGAAGTTCTATTTTAGAGACATGAGCTGCATCATCATACCCTGCCCCTGGCATAACCTCTCCTAAAACAGAAGTAGCATCTGCATGTACCAGTGCACTCCCGAAAGGCGCTTTGGAGAGCTAAGCCACTTAAAAGGGATAAATATACCTCAGATAATCCTTGTTGCTCCTGTCAAGACCATTCTGAATCAGGTCAAATTAAGGTTACCATGGTTTAGACCTACAATTTGGTTCACCATCTTCTTTCTTTCCTCCGAGTATCTCCATCTTACTAGAACAATCCCACACTGAACTGTGTCTGATCTTTGGGTCTCCACCAATTTGTCCCAGTTAATTTTCTTGTTTTCAGCAGGTAGTTGGGTCCAGTCAGATACCAGCCTCAAATTTTCTCATCCTTGTAAAACGCTTCCAGACTTCAAACTTTGTCACAAGCATTATGTGGGTTCTGGAGGCTTTGTGTGTATTGTAGACATCTGTGCACTTTCATGTGGGTATATGTGGAGAGGTGTTCATGTATGTGGAGGTCAGAGGGCAAACAGAGAAGTCCTTCCTCAGGTTCTGTCCACCTTCCTTTTGAGACAGGGTCCCTTACTGGCTGCAGGTGAGCCTGGGGGAATCTGTTTAGAATGCCCCCACACTGCTTCTAGAAAGGTGTGCATGCGTAGTTTGCTTGCAGGTAAATCAGTGCACTAAGCAACACCTTATGCCTACAGCGGCCAGGAGAAGGTCTTGTTATATCCCCTGTAATTAGAGTTGCAGGCAGTTGTGAGCCACCATGTGTGGACTGGGAATGGAGCCTGGGTCTTCTGGAAGAGCAGCCAGTGGGCCTAACTATTGAGCCATCTCTCTAGCCCCCAGATGCTTTTTGATTTTTTAACGTGATTCCCAAGGATGGAACGCAGGTCCTTGAGCTTGGAGAGCAAGCACTTCACTGACTGAGGCGCCACTCCAGTCTAGTCTGTTTTCGTTTTCAATCAATTCTAGGTGCTCTCTTAAATTGCAACCAACTTTACAAGATGAAGACAGTCTCTTTTTGTAGGGCCACAGAGAGCTTTTACATTTGCATCCACAGTTCACAGGCTTATTGCAGACTTCCAAGGAGCCGGGTACAGTGCCAGGCACCAGGGTAGTGACAACTATACAGGGCCCCTGTGCTCCTGGAGTTCATACTAGAATCAAGCAATGTCAAACCCGGTAAGTGTTGGAGCACGGAAGATCAAGCTGCTGAGATGGATCAGCATGGAATCTGAGGCTTGAGAACAGGTGAGAGTTGTCTGGATGAAAGTTTGGGGTAGAGGAGGTGGTCCAGGTATGAAGTCAGAGCATTAGAACCCCAGGTGCCAACAGTGTCGTTTTCTCTAGTGAGACAGAGCGTGGAATAGAAACATGGTGGTTTGGATGAGAATGGCCCTCACGGGCTCATATATTTGAATGTGGCCTTGTTAAAAGGTATGTCACTTTGGATTTCCAAAAACCCACACCATTCCCAGTTAGTTCTCTCTGACTCTTGCTTATGGATCATGATGTGAGCTCTCAGCCCTTCCTGCTGTCCTGCCTTTGCTCTGCAATCATGGACTCTAAGCCTCTGAAGTCCTTAGCCCAATTAATCGCTCTCTTGAATGAGACTTGTCCATGGTGTCTTGTCATAGTGCTAAGAAGTGACTAAGTCAAGGAACATTGGAGCAGCTTCAGACATTACTAAGGGGCAGAGCCTTTCTGAAATCCAATGTTACTGCCTGGATTTTCAGACTTAAGTCATCATTACCCTCAAAGAAGTGGGAACTTCAGCACAGATTGAATGGGTTTGGAGATGTTAGGGTTGGAACCAGTTGAGTGCTCTGGGGTTACCTGTTGGAGGGATTCTTGCTTTGAAGGACACTAGGGTGAAGGAAATAAAAGTGTGAGACTTCACAAGTATGGAGATGCTCATTCTCAGGGATGCTCATTCTCAGGGATGCTCATTCGCAGGGATGCTCATTCTCAGGGATGCTCATTCTCTGGGCTCTCAGAAGGTTGAAGTCCTATAATTCCCACAGTGAAAGTTGGACCACCTTTGATTTGACAAACTCAGTATGTGATGTTCACCCATTTGGCAATGGAGAGCATCAATTTCATTTTCTGTCCAGACAATCTATGTGACTTTTGACACCTTGTGGGGTGGAAACAATTGTAACAGTTTTCCCTTGGGACTTATATTTTCCTATTCTTTTCTTCCTTTAAACCCAGTTTTACCAGATTGCCTCCAATGGCTTCTTACAACATGTGAGTCTTGAATGTGTGGCGTTGTCCTTTTTTCCCATTGCACCACCCTTTAGCTACTCTTGTAAAGTAACTCTCCACACCTGTGTCGTGAGGAGTGTGTCTATGTAGCACTGGCTGTATGGAGAGGGAGAGCCAATAAACTAGGAATCGCATACCTTTGGAAGAAAAGAGACACTATCTAAATACTTGGGTATATAATGTCTTTGTGTGTCTGTATGGGCTTTGTTGTTGTTGTTTGCGTTTTAAGACAGGGTTTCACACAGCCCAATGTGACTTCATTATGTAGCTGAGGCTGGTCTTGAACTCCTGATACCTCTGCCTCTATATCTCGAATGCTGAGATTATAAGCAAACACCACCAGACCTAGCTGGAATCTTTTGTCAGAGTTGTGAGTTCTGGCTCATCCACTGGAGCTCCAGATGCAGGACAGCCTTCACATCAGCAGGGCTACTGAGCAGCAAACAGTCTGAGCCATCTCATCTAGCATCCCGTGAAAGGGGGAGCCAGGGACTAAGGATGTGACCGAAGTTTCTCCTGCACTCACTGACTAGCATTCTGTTTGATGGTTTGTGCACTTCAAAATTAGAAAATTTAAAGTATCATGGGCTGTTATAGACAACCAGGGGAGGAAGCCCCTCCACCAAGTACAGGTCATCCAGGAGGCTCAACTCAGAACACACTATTGTTAATAATTCACACTAGGTAGAGTAATGCAGCCTTGACTCAAGCGCTGTGAATACAGAGGATCAGGAATTCAAGGTCATCCTTCGCTACATTATGAGTTCAAAGCCAGCCTGGACTACCAGGCTAACCTGGACTACAAGAGAGTCTGCAAGAGAAAAAGCAATAATAACCCGCACTATGGTTCCTTCATCTTTTGAAGTTTCACAGTTATGTTCATGTACAACATTTCTTTCTGGTTTTACTTTTACTTTTTCTTATAAAGTATGTTCTTTATCCACAACTATAGAGAGATGAGCCGCCTGTTTTTCAGTTGCAGGCAGTGCATTCACATACTTCTTATAGAACATTTGTGCATCCAGATTAAATTGTGCCCTGTGTTTCTGCCTTTTCTCTATGGTTCGCACGTCTACAGCCAAGGATTCTGCCGCTTCCTGTGTAGCGTTAGTTCTGCAGATATAACCCATGTCAAGACACTTCGCTGTTCTGAGAAGAAACCCTGTGCCCACACACAGTCAGTTCCTAGTTCCACTTCCTCCTCCAGCCCTAACCAAGCACTAATCTACTTTCCATCTCTACAGTTGGAGGCCTTCTATAGAAATGGGGCTGTGTGCTGTGGCTTTGCAGTCAGCTCTCACTCGGCGCAATGTGTTTGAGATATCCATCCACGGCATGGCCTATATTTTGTTCGTTTCTTAAAGTTCCTTGTTTCCTATTGATTATTTATTTCTGTGGTCCTGGGAATTGAACATAATACCTTGCAAATGCCCACCCACCACTCAGGTCTTAGCCCTTGGTGTTTGTGTGTTTCTTTGTTTTGTTTTTGAGACGGGGGTCTCTCTACATCGCCCTGGATGTCTTGGAACTCACTATGTAGACCAGACTGGTCTTAAACTCTCTGAAATTGGCCTGCTTTTGCCTCCTGAATGCTGGGGTTAAAGGCGTGTGCCACCACACCTGGTAGCCTTTATTTTTTTTGAGACAGTGCCTTGCTCTATTATTTAGGCTGTCTTTGAACTTGTGATCTTTCCCCCTCCCCTGAGTGCACGCTAATGTCCAGCACCAACTTCTTATTTACTATTAATTGTTCGACGTTTAGTCACATGACATAAAACTCATACTCTGAAGGCTGCACTATATTTTAGAATATTAAGTGTTGTGCTGTGATCACCACTGTGCAATTCCAGGCCAGTTTCATCACCCCCTGAGGAAATCCCTTATCCATTAAGGGTCATTTTTTTATCAACCCCACCTATGTCCACTAACATATTCTCCATTTCTAAGGTATGGTTTAGTTTTTTCTATTTCCTTTTACCTAACAGGATGCTTTCTGTATTAGAAAACAGTAACGTCTGTTGGTACTTTGATTCCTATTTATGGATGAATAACACAGATATACCATATTCTGTATATGTACTCATCAGGTGCTAGACATTTGAGGTCCCTCTTTGGGGCTACTATAAACAACATCACTGGAAAAATGCGTGTCCCAGTTTTCATTGAGCATGTGTTTTCCCTTCTCTTTGGTATATGTCTTCTTCCTTTTCATGGTTGAAAGGATTCAGTTGAATGGGAGTGTACCATACATTTCTCCGTGTGTGGTGCTGGGGATTGAACCCAAGGCCTTGTGAATACTGAAGCCAGGGGTCTCCTGCTGAGCTTCATCCTCAGCCCTGTATTTGAAAATCTCTTCATTGTGTAGTATTCATTGAGAATTTTTCCCTACCCTTCAACTGATCTAAATACTGTTACTATGAACTCTTCTTGGATATAAGGGTTTTTTTTATGCCTGCTTTACTTCTTGTGGAGTTCCTGGGTCATATGGACTCTTGAAAAATGCATTTCTTCCACAACAGTGCTATTCCCACCAGCAGTGTGGAAAGGATCACAGTTTCTCCACGTCTTTGCTAACATGTGTGTCTTAGGGTTTCTATTGTTGTGATGAAACACTGTGACCAAAAGCAACTTGGAGAGGAAAGGGTTGATTTTGCTTGCACTTCCATATCATAGTTCAACATCAAAGACAGTTGGGGCAGGTACTTAAACAGAGAAGAAACCTGGAGGCAGAAACTCATACAGAGGCTGTGGAGGGGTACTGCTTACTGGCTTGCTACTTATGGCTTGCTCAGCCTGCTTTTTTTTTTTCTAAAACTCTGGACTGCCAGCCCAGGAATGGACTGCCTACAAAAGGCTGTACCCTCCCACATCACTAGTTAAGTAAATGCCCTACGGACTTGCCTGAAGCCTGAGGCATTTTCTCCATTGACGTTTCCTCCTCTCAGATGACTCTGGCTTGTGTCAAGTTGACATAAATACTTTAGCCAGCACAATTTCTTACTATTCATATTTTGTTATTTATTCTCGTGGATTTGAAGCCATATATTATTGTGGTTTTGATTTGCACTTCCCTGTTGACTAGGGATGTTTTATCTCTTTCCGTGTGCTGATAAATTTTTCTTGTGTTCCATCTCTTAAAGAGGGGCATATTTTTTATTTGATGTCTACTTTATTTTATTTTTTTGAAACAGGGTTTCATGTAAACCTAGACCTCAAAGTTGCTATGTAGCCAAGGATGAACTGGAACTTCTGACCTTTTTTTCCCCCCTTAAGTGCTGAGATTAAAACACAAATGGACACCTATATATATAGTTTATACAGTGTCTGGAATGAAGCTCTGAGGTCCGTGAAGAGTAGGTAAATGCTCTACTAGCCCAGCTACTTTCCCAGCTGAAGGACATATTTTTAGGAGGCTCCACTTTGCGCCTTATTCTGGGAATCGTATTCTAAATCGACCAGAGTCCATCCTGGCGGGCAGCCCACAGAGTCCAAGTCTCTGAAAAAGGGAGAGACAATGACTAGGCAGCCAATGCCACCAGCCCAGACATACAAGCCACCAAAGGCATGACCCAAGATTACCTGTAACCTTACGAGACTCGAGACAATAACAGCTCATTCCTAGGTGTGTGCGTCTACTTTCAGTGTGTTTGGTCTACGCCTCCAAAAAGTGAAATCTAACCTTGTTTTTCCTTGTTGACTTGAAGCAGATCATGCCTCCCCTCTGCTTTGCTCTCCACACTGCCCACAGCTCTCTGCTTACTGTTTCTCAGCTGTGCGGACGACCCCTAGCCTGGAGGCCTGCGCCGTGCTGGCTTTTGGTTCTTCTCGCGGAGAATCCATTTCATAGTGAAGTACAGTATGTCGCTACTTTCCATTGTAAAGTTAATTTTAGAATTGCAAGAAGCGAGAGATACTTTTTTGTGTCTCTTTGGGGGTTTGTTTGTTTTGTTTTGTTTTTGATACTCAATTTGGCTTTTCTTTTGCTTGTATTGCCAAGGGCCAGATATTTGAAATTCCTAGCAATAATCATACCAGATTTTCTGTCCTTAGGCTGGTGATGGGAAAATGTCTATTTTCAAGACTGATCACTCAGGTTTGTTAGAAGACTGAGATAGACTGGCCTTAAGTTCTTTGTTTTAATTTTAAGGATTTCCCATCCTTGACTGGCACTGGCCGATTTCTCCCTTTTCACTTTCCTGTCCGTCCCCAGGAGGGTCGGTTAGAAGGTCTTTTAAGAACAAGAATTTGCACGATTGTGTTTCCCTTCTACTGTTTGTTGTACAGAAGTGATGGGCCTCTGTGTCTCAACTCACTGGTCCTTCATACTCTTTTCTGTCACTTGTCTTCTTAGGTCTATTTTTTTTTTAATTGTCATCATTTTCTTATGTAATCCTGGTAAATCCAAGAGGTGTGCTTCCTGTCACACTCAGTTCCCAGATTAATAAATTGCATTCTGTTGGAGCCTCTTGGTATGAGCCTCTTGTCACAGCAGCCCAAGCTAAGACAGTGCCTTAAAATTTCAGTATGAGGCCAAAGAAAAGTATAACTGATAAATACAAAAAGAAACCTTTGTCTCCCAGAGCAAGACTGAAAGTTTAGCAGCTACACCATTATAAGAATGACTTTATACTTTTCCCCACTGATCTTTGGCAGGTATTCTGACCTCTCTATGTATCGGATTCATATCTATCGAGTGGGACGAACATGACCTTTTCCACTTCTTAATCTTGGAAAATACCGTGAAAATCAACGGATGGAGAAGGTGAAGGCCTCTGTCTTTATTTAGGAGAAAAAGATGCTATCGGATTTATTACAGTTTATTTTTGTCATTGTCGATGTGGATGTAAATGAGGTATAAACACAAGGTGACAGGTTATGGGGTGGGCAGTCAGTCACAAGCCTGTCACCTTTGCTTCTGTAAATGGGGTCAGGCTTTTCTGTCTGGTCCACACCATCATCCATAGAGCCAGCGTCCCCTTCAAACACTTTCACAGTCAGATCAGTGAGGTCTAAAACTGGACCCGGAAGAGTTTCCAGCATCTGCTCAGTGGGCTAATGAGAAAAGTGGGAACAACCAGAAGCCTAGAACTGTGTTCTAATTTATACAAGAAAGGCAGTGCCCCTCCTCTTGCATTTGAGGAGGGAGAATACAACTTGATACAATGAAGGATGAAAGTTTCGGGAGAATGAGGAATTTTTACCTACCCTCCTTTTGTGGTGTTGAGTACCTAGTCTAGAGCTGCGCATGTTGTACAAGTACTCTACCAACCTCTATCCATAACCTTCGTTTCACTGTTTATTTTGAGGCCTGGCCTTAGTGTGCTTCCAAGGCTGGCCTTCAACACACTGTGTGGCCAAAGCAGACCTTGAATTCAGGATCCTTGTACCCTAACTTTAACCCCCAGTAGCTAGAATGAAAAGCCAGTACTACAAGGCCCAGCTCCTCTTCCTTTATTGTGCAAGTTAAAAGTGTTTTCTGGAACCTACTTCAAACTCTTCCTTTGCACCCTGCGACTCTGAGGGTGGACCCCTACTTGGCTGCCCTGGTCCCCTTTCCCCTTGCCTTTCTCTCTCTTCCCTTCTTTTCCTTCCCTCTCCTCCCCTCCCCTCTCCTTCCCTCCCCTCCCCTCCCCTCCCCTCCCCTCCCCTCCCCTTCCCTTCCCTTCCTTCCCCTTCCTATCCCTTTTCTTCCTGACCTTCTAGGGATGGAATGATTTTGCCAAAGCAGAAGCTGAATCACTGCCTTCATGTGGGATGTTATTTAATGTGTCATGCTGCCAGCCTTTGGGGATGCCATTCATAGGCACAGAAGTCAGCATCCTTCATCTTTGGCTGCAGGAACAATGGTAGGTTTCCTGTACCTGAGGCCCTACCTGTTCTACTGCTTGTTTCCTTCCTCTCCTGCTCCTTGAGGACGAGGCTGATGAACTAGATACCCCTCGGTGAAAGGAGACAGAGAACAGGAAAGGGTGGAACCAGAGCCTTCTGCTCTAGTGGGACTGCAAAAGAACATATCCCTGCTGGCCAGGTCCTCCAGCCTTTGGGAGTAAGAGGCAGAGCAGGGAGGTGCACAGGCCTCTACACAGGAAACAGTTACTGCTGTGCAGGATGGGTTCTCAGAGGCCTGGAGCTGACTGCATAGAGGACAACTTCTCCTACCAACCTCTCCCTCCATTCTGTATCAGTTATTTACTTTACTTTTGTGGTGTTGAGTACCTGATCTAGAGCCGTGCATGTTGTACAAGTACTCTACCAACCTCTATCCATTACCTTCATTTCACTGTTTATTTCGAGACCTGGCTTTAGTGTATCTCCAAGGCTGGCCTTCAACTCACTGTGTGACCCAAGCAGACCTTGAACTTCGGATCCTCATACCCTAACACCCCCAGTAGCTAGAATGAAAAGCCAGTACCACCAGGCCCAGCTCCTCTTCCTCCACTGTGCAAGTTAGGAGTGTTTTCTGGAACCTACTTCAAACTCTTCCTCTGCACTCTGCTACTTTGTGGGTGCACCCCTACTCGATTGCCCTAGGCCCTTATCCCTAGTGTCTCCTGGATCCTTGTTGTCCTTCTCCCTAAAACTCACAAATATATAAGGTTTCTGACCTCGGGACCTTAGTTATCCCAGGTGTCTGAACCTCCGATTTCTAGCCTATCACCTCCTTGACTGTCACCAGCTCTCCTGTCCCTAGCAGTCAGATCTTAGCCTCAATGTTCTTTGCTCCGGGAGACATTCTTGACTCCACCCTGCGTGACACACCTCTTGAAGGTCCCCCTGTGGCACTGCCTGCTCCTTTACGATCCACACTCAAGCGTCTGACGTTCTCATTCCCCTCAAAGGCCCTCACAGACAGAGATGGTCTCAGTCCTGTCGCTGTGTCCTGAGTGCTTCGCTTGGGACCCCGGCTGTTACGTGGTACTAATGATTGCTGTTGGCAAAGGCACGTGTGTGTTTGGAGACCGGCTGGACTGCCTTCCGAATTCGCTGCTGAGACAGACATGTGTTGTTCAGTTCGGTCGACAGAGACTGCCTGCGCTGTGCCAGCCAGGATCATGGATGGCTGGGAAAGACCCTTCCCCAGTGTCCAAGCAAAGACGCTGACAGTTGGTCTTACGTCTGCACTTAGGAAACAGACGAATGGCCATGCTCACTTTCTCCTTTTGATTCCGTCTGGGGCCCTCGCACATGGAATGATGCAGCCCACATACAGGCTGGATCTTCTCAGTGTAGAAAGTCTCTCAGAGGCCTGCTCAGAGGCTTGTTTCATGGTAATTCTAAATCTCATTTAACTGACGACCAAGATCCATTATCATAGTCATAAACACCTTCCAGAAGCTACGATGATCCTTCCATGGGGAACTATGCCAGGATGCCCTGCTTCTGGGTGGGTGGTGCTGTAGGCTTCCTCACAGAGCAGGGAAAGCAAACTGCAGGTGACCTTCTTCTGCCTTGTCTGCAGTGCGACGCCTTCACAACAGTACACATTTCTGGAGAAGGATTAATACTCCACGTTGGGGTCAGCCTAGGAGGAAAAATTTTTTAAATGCCAAAGAACTAGGCCTGGGGACACATGCCTGTAATCCCAGCACTCAGGAGGCTGAGGAAGAAGGATCCCCAGCACGAAGCCAGACTGTGTTACTTGGTATCTTAGTTAATTTTCTGTTGCTGTGAATAGATACCACGACCAAGGCAGCTTGTAAAAGAAAGCATTTAACTGGCGGCTTGCTTACAGTTTCCGAGGGTGAGTCTATGACCATCGTGGTCAGGAGTGTGGCATCAGGCAGGTATGACGGTGAGGAGTAGCTGAGGGCTTGCATTTTATCTGCAAGAAGGAGAGAGAGAGAGAGAGAGAACCTGCCAGGGGCTTTTGAAACCTCAAAGCCCATCCCAATTGACACACCTCCTCCAACAAAGCCACACCTTCCAAAAGCCACACCCAATCCTTCCCAAAACAGTTGCACCAACTTGGGACCAACCATTCAAACACATGAGCCCACGGGAACCATTCTCACCCAGACCACAACACACAGTGAGCTTCAAGCTAGATTAACTACACCATGAGATAGTGTCTCAAGAAACAAACAAAATGCCAAAGAAAAGCTGAACATAAATAAAACAATTAAGCCAAAAGTAAAGCAAGAAAATATCAATAGCTTGTGATGAAAATTATGCCTTCTTTTTACGATAAATATTTTGAAATGAGAAAATGAAACAGTGGGAAGCGGAATTCCAGTTCTTTCTTTGAAGGCTCCGAGTTCCTTGTACTTTGTGGGGTGTGGAAGCTGAGATGAAGTGATTGTTGCTTCATCCTTCTCCCGCTGGTCCCTTAGGGAGGATGTTTCTGCATGGTGGACGTCATAGGAGGGAAGAAGTGGGGTGTGGAACCGGTTTCACTAGACCTGGGGTCCTTCAATCCCGGATCTCTGATGTTGGGGTACTGTCGTGCACACTGCAGCATGCTGAGCAGTATCCCAGATCTCTATAACTAGCCACAAAATATGCAGATTTCAAAGTGGGGTGCAAAATTATTCTTACTCAGAAACCATTGAGCTGGACCTTGCATGCGTCCGCCTTAAGCCTTGGGCCAGATAGCCGTAGTTTTTCAGAGCTTGACTTCAGGAAGGAGGAGCACAGCTGAACCCTGTCTACAGATGCTAGGAGGGCTCCTGCTTCTTTTCTCATCTTGCTCTTTAGAGATGTGTATCCTAGGTGGGACTGGAACTTATTATGGAGCCCAGGCTGCTCCTATATTTGAGCTCTGTCTGCCTCAGCCTCTCCAGGGCTAGGATTACATCATCATACCCCACTCAGATGGACTCTTAACTATGGGGACAGCTGGAAGCCATGTTAGAGCTGGCTGCCTCTCCGTTTCTAGGGGTGTCGGTTCGTACCATCTTTCTAGTACTCTCTGCTGCTCTCCTTCCTGCTGAGGTTTAAAGAAGCCTCAGGGAAGAGGACAAGTATTCTCTGACTCCACAGCATCACTCCCAGGTGTGTGAGTAATGCTGTCAGCCAAAGCATCCCATCCCTAACCCTCCGGAGAGAGCTCCAGGAAATTACAGTGTATTGCAGGGAGCTCTGATGCTGGGGAGAGGGGAAGTCTGCTTCTTGAGTTAAAAAGGGGAAACAAGACGGTTTTCAAACTAGTGTAATGTAGCTCTCTTCCCATGGAAAATTACAGAGCAGCTTCAAGGTGTGTATCTGGGATCTGGTCCTTCCCTGCCGCTGATCATCCAGGCTGCTCATTTTCTCTGCTGCTACCCGCGTCTGTTCAACTGCACTCGGGTCAGTTCCTGGAATGGAAGAGGAAGCATCTATACCTGTGTTTGGTGGGAACGGTGGCTTCTGTCTTACAGCCAATTTTGAGTGTACGCTGTCTTCCCAAGTCTACAGAAAAGGCAGGCTCTGGTGGGGAAGACTGAGCTTCTAAAAGCATTTTAGGGAACTGGAAGCAGAGCCTCAGAACTGCTCCTAAAAACAAGTCACCTCTGATTCTTACCCTCAGCAAAGAAAAACGATCTACAGAGTCACTTAAAAATTGTTTTCAAAAGAGCATATTTGTGAATGTATGTTTGCATATTGGTGTGGCTCCGTGTGTGGGGTGCAGGCATGCCTACACATATATGTGCATGTGGAGTCTAGAACTCTTTCTTGGTTTTTGTTGTTAGCTCATTTGTTTGCTTGTTATTTTTGCTTTGATTTGTTTTGAGATAGGGTCTGTCACTGACTAGAGTTTCAGGATTGGATTAGGCCAGCAAATCCCAAGGTTCTACCCATCCCTGTCTTTGAGATTACAAGCACTGAGATCACAAGCATAGACCAATTTAAAAAAAATGCATATTTGGGCACTGGAGAGATGGCTTGGCAGTTAAGAGTACTGGGTACTCTTCAAGAGGACCTGGAATCCAGTCCCAGCACCCACGTGGCAGCTCACCACTGTCTGCAACTCTAGTTTCAGAGGATCTGACGCCCTCTCCTGGCCTCCACAGGCACTGCATGCACATGGTACACAAACATACACGCAGGCAAAGTACTCAGACACATCAAATAAAAACTTTAATGTTTATTTTACTTTTTGTTTTATTTAAATCTGAAAAGTTCAGACAATTCCTGCTTTTGGTACTGAGCGTGGCTAGTTGTACCGGGTGCTTGCCTTTTGTTGGCCACCATTCTAAACACTTCCTGAAGAGTCTTTTGACTTGAGCTTCCCCAGACCCTGCATAGTGGGTTCTGATAATATCTCCCTGTCATACCTGAGGACATTCAGACTTTGCTTGTTTAAAGGGTGTATTCAAGGCACTCAGGGTTTGAAAGTGGGTTTAGATCCCATTCACCATCCCTCTCCTCCACAGGGGGGGCATTTTTGATGTGAAGTGGAAGTCACTAACTTCCATACCCATGGCTTCTGGTCCACGAGTAGCCTGAAAACTCACAACCCCAACAAGCCCCCAAGTGCTGCTGACTGGCTGGTCTGGCGAACTCTTTCTCCTTGTCTCCCTTCCTGAAAAGGTGCTCAGGCCTTGGTCGGCAGTAGGCATGAGGGTGGTACCTCGGTGGGCCAAGTGCTTATTATGCAAGCGTGCGTTCAGAGCCTCAGCACCCAAGCAACAACTGTCAGATAGCATGAGTGCCTGTAACCCCAGAACTGGGAGGCGGAGACAGGCAGATCCTGGGG
Organism: Microtus pennsylvanicus; assembly: GCF_037038515.1. Lineage (NCBI taxonomy): Eukaryota > Metazoa > Chordata > Mammalia > Rodentia > Cricetidae > Microtus > Microtus pennsylvanicus. Next base: position 49,048,713 of record NC_134586.1, read on the forward strand.
CCACATTAGCCAGCCAGTCTAGCCAAGCAGTGAGCGCCAGGCTCAATGAGAGACCCTGTCTGGAAGAATAAGGTAGAGGGGCTGAGGATATAACTCAGCCGGAAGGATGCCTACCTGTCAAGCATGTACAGGTTCTGAATTTAATCTCCAGTACTACATAAACTGGGTGAAGTGCTAGAACCTTCTTGTAATCTCGGCACTTGGGAGGTAGAGACAGGGGATCAGAAGTTCACGACCATCATGGCAACATAGCAAGTTTGAGGGCAGCCTGACTCCATGGGCTCTCTTTGGAAAGAATACTAATAATGTGGCCAAGTGACTGAAGAAGACACGAACATTGACTTTAGCCTCCATGTGAGCAGGCATGGGCACCACAAGCATGTCTACGTGAGCAAGCATGGGCGCACACAAACATGTATGTCCACATGAGCAAGCATGGGTGCACGCAAGCCTGTCCACGTGAGCACACATGGACGCACGCAAGCCTGTCCACGTGAGCAGGCATGGACGCACACAAGCCTGTCCACGTGAGCAAGCATGGGCGCACACAAACATGTCCACGTGAGAAAGCATGGGCGCACACAAACATGTCCACGTGAGCAAGCATGGGTGTATGCAAGCCTGTCCACATGAGCAAGCATGGGTGCACGCAAGCCTGTCCCCATGAGCAGGCATGGACGCACACAAGCCTGTCCACGTGAGCAAGCATGGGCGCACACAAACATGTCCACGTGAGCAAGCATGGGTGCACGCAAGCCTGTCCACGTGAGCAAGCATGGGTACACGCAAGCCTGTCCACGTGAGCAAGCATGGGTGCATGCAAGCCTGTCCATGTGAGCAAGCATGGGCGCACACAGGCATGTCCCCGTGAGAAAGTAAAGGAAGAAGGAGTGCTCTCTTGAGCACTGACTTTGAATTTTGAGTGACAATGTCTCAGGCTGCAGTTGACTGCTGACATGAAACCGGATCGGTACCTGCCAGTGTGTCTCGAGAGCATCTTTTCTCGGAGGACAGTGTCACGAGACACAGGTAATTGACCTGCTGGAGGTGTTATTGTGGTATTCCCTAGGCCTCCTGGCATTTCCGAGAACTGAGTCAGCCTCATCATTAAAAGAAGATGTGCGTACCCAAGGTTTACTTTACAGGCTGGTTTCTGAAGTTCAGTAGTTTCCCATGAGCGAGGTGGCATTTGTTTTCCACAGTACGCATGGTTCATTTTATCCCAATTCAGTAAAACCTCCTGTATCAGATGGTACGTAAACACCATGACTGCTGTCCTGGTGCACTCCAGCAAGAATGTTGATACGAACGGGCAGACAGGTTTATTGCCGAGAAAGATCAGCAGCTCTCAGAGCAGCTGTGTCTATGCATCCTACAGACCACCAAGCAATTAAAAAAAAAAAGTTTTCCAAACACTTTGAAGCCAGCAGGGTTTTTTTGAGGCCAGATTTTGGTGTTGTTTTGAATGCTTGTGTTTCACCTGAATTAAGATGCTAAGGGCACATTTGAAACCTGAAATGAAGCTGACTGACTCACGGATAATCTGTCCTGAGGCCTCCGGAGCTTGTTTGGAAGAAAAGCTTTGGCATCTTACCTCCCTGCCACTCAATAGCAAAGATAATAGCACAGGTGTGAATCCACCAATGAAATGCTCACCGTTGTGAATTCAGAGGAAAATACCTGAGAACATCTCCATCCTGGAATCTGGTACAGCGGGGGTTTTTTATTTGTTATTGTTATTAGCACATATTAATTCTATATAATAATGGGCTTCACATGATACTTCCATGCACGTGAATGATGGAATTTGATCATAATCATCCCCATTGCCTCTCCTGATTCCCTCCCCTTTCTATTGGTCTCCTCTCTCTCCCCAGGTATCCCCACTTATACTCTCTTTCTTTGTGTGTGTATATGTGATCCAATAGGTTTAATTGGGTTGCTCCCAAGGTGCAGTGATCTCGCTCTGAGAAATGGGATAGGATTCTGGGAGACTGCAGTGTACAAACATTCCAAAGGAAAATCCAGACTGGGGGTATGTGGGACTCCTTGGATTCCCTTTTCAAATGCCTTAAATGATATTAGTCCCGATGGGAGACCTTTAAAAAGCACGAATAGTCCCATGGCTTCTTGAGCTGAGGAACAGGTTTTAGTTTTCTATCTATTTATTTATTTCGTATTTGTTTCTGAATGGCAAGCTCCCCATTCTGGTTCGTGGTGCCAGCTGCAGCTAGGAATATTATACGAACTGACCAGGGATCCTCTTTCGAAGCTTCTGGTTCCCAGCAAGTCCCTACTGGGTGCTGTTTGCAGAGGACCAAAGATGCCTTGTTTTCCTTCTGAGCCCACAGCTGCCCTGGAACTGGACTCACGGGGGTACCAGGGGACTTGCTTTGCTTGTGGCCACAGCAGGCTGGCATTTACTTGAAAGACCCTCAAATTAGGAGCAAAGACAGTCTGGAGGCGCGTGCACCCTGTTGCGTTGAGGCTTTTCACATCTGGCTTCGGTAGAGCCAAGAAAACATGCACAATTCCCCCAGGGGTGAGATCTAAAGGGAGATGTTACTGATTTTTTTTTCTTCCCCTTCCTTCTGCCTCTGTGACTTTCCCAAAGGTGTTTATCAGTGAGGTGCGGACAGAGCAAGATGCGAGGCAGAGAGCTTATAGAATAGAATAAAGGGGTCCCGGGGCTCTGCGTGTGTGTGTGTGTGTGTGTGTGTGTGTGTGTGTGTGTGTGTGTGTGTGTGTGGTGTATGCAAGCGCACTGAAATGCAGCTCCCCACTAGGCCTGCAAAGAGTTATTGGGCTCCACCAGTGGCCTGGTGCCCTGGAGCAGCGCCGCGGGGAGTCCTCACCGGCCAGGGCTTCCCGCGCCCAGGGAGCGCCTGGGGCTGGCCTGGCGGAGCTTAGGAAGCTGGCGCTGCGGGCGGGCGGGGTGACACAGCCTCCGTGCCAGCCGCAGCCGTTGGCTGGCTGGCGCCCAATCCCGGGGCATGCCGCCCTAACCTGGCCGAGACATACAGTGAAAAGCGAGTTTGGTGGCAGATCTGAGCCCTAAAGGTTGCCAGCTGCAACAGCGTGGCAAGCCCAGTATCGGGGACCCGAGGCTTGGAGGGAAAGCAGCGGCAATGGCTTCGGTGTTCATGTGCGGAGTAGAGGACCTGCTGTTCAGCGGCAGCCGCTTCGTGTGGAACTTGACGGTGTCCACGCTGCGGAGATGGTACACCGAGAGGCTGCGGGCTTGCCACCAGGTGCTGCGGACATGGTGCGGGCTGCGGGACGTGTACCAGGTGAGCCCGTGAGCCCGCGCCTGGGGCCATTGCGGGATGCAGGCGCTCCGCCGGGAGCCGGTCCACCTGTATGATTTCATAACCTCAGGCTTCCGATACCTTTGTTTTCAACTTCTAACGGGTAGCTTGGTGCTTGGGTCAGATCCTCAGCAGCTCTGTTAACGGTGGCCTGACATTTTTTTTTTCCTCAGTTGGACATGGGGGCACTTGGGAGTTACTCCCCCACACACACCGGCAGCCATGTGTCATAAAGTGGTGGAGGTCCCTACCTGCTGGCACTAGTAAAGGGGACTGTGGCTTTGTGGCAGAGCGTTTATGGAAAGCGACTTTGAGGTTGAGAGGATTATTTCTATTCCATTTCATTGGGGGTGGCCATTTCGAAAGCTATGATTTCCCATCATTGCTTGCTGTCAGCATGTCTTAGTGAATTTGCCTTCTTCCTTCTGATTTTACTGCGCTTTTCCAGCAGGCAGCCTCGGCTTGCAGAGAGCAGCCAGGAAAAGCTGATTCTGTGCTCTGTCGGCTGGCTTTGGGGAGGAAGGACAGCAAATCTGTGCACTCTGTGAGAGGCTGACTGGCTAGGGAAGGGAAGGGTGGCTTGGCCAAGCACTAGAATGCTTATGTTTGGATTTAATCTGTCACACAACACAGCCTCTTTATTCCTTTGCTGGCTCCTTCTTGCAGGCAAATTCTGTAGCAACTTTGCCCAATGAGGAGACCATTCATCCTCTCTGGGACCGCAACTTACCTGAATTTTTATGAACAGTAGTATATGGATTTAAAAGTTCTCTGTTTTGGTTATTAATATCTTTAAGATAGAGTATAAAAACTACAGAGTTAAACTATGAAGGTTTTACCTGGACTTATTTCCCGAGTATGGGGTAACTTTATTACAGTCTTTGAAACCCCTGACATGTAACTCGACCCTATCCCTAATAGGGCTGAAATGTTTCTGTCATAGTTTCCCCCTCATGTGACCAAGCTTTGATTTTGAAAAGTCATAGTCTTCCATCAACCGGATAGAATAAAGGCCAGCTAAGGACAGACTCTGAAAGTTCTGAGGAATGAATGTTCGCTTTCCATCCTTGTTAAAATATAAAGAACAGACCCAGGCCAGCTGGCCTTGGTGAGTTCCCGATAGAACATCCCCATTGTCTCAGTGTGTGGGTGCACCCCTCGCGGTCCTGAGTTCCTTGCTCGTGCTCCGTCTCCTTCTGCTCCTGATTTGGACCTTGAGATTTCTGTCCCGTGCTCCTCTGTCTCTGTCTCCTTTCATCCGGACTGGCTGAACATAGAGGACAATGAGGAATACTGAGAACTCAAGAATAATCGCAGAGGGTTTTTGATCCTACTGCACGTACTGGCTTTGGGGGAGCCTAGGCAGTTTGGATGCTCACCTCAGGAGACCTGGACAGAGGTGGGCGGTCCTTGGGCTTCCCACAGGTCAGGGAACCCTGATTGCTCTTCGAGCAGATTAGGGAGGGTGACTTGATCGGGGGAGGGGGAGGGATATGGGAGGCGGTTGCGGGGAGGAGGCAGAAATCCTTAATAAATAAATAAATAAATTTAAAAAAAAAAAATAAAGCAAAAAAAAAATATAAAGAACATTTTAACCTGTGATTCCATGGCTCCTGGCTTGCCTAACATGTCTGTGATATTAATGCATTTTGAAATGGAGCCAGCAGGGCACATTGAGAGCCCTGGAAGGCCGCTGGGGCTTGAGAGCATTAGAGAACTGTAGAAAGAGCCCATCTGGCCACAGGAGACTACACCCCTGGCTTTTGGGAACCAGGCAGACCTTTTCTTAGTTGGGAAGTTCCTGTTCGGTTTTGTTTATAGAGTAAGTGCCCACCCCTGTGTCGTGCTGCCTCTCCTTTTTAATATCTGAGGAACATTCAAAAGGCAAGCACAAATATCGTAGCCAACCAGACAGGCTCCGTGCCCCACTGGCCATGGATTCAGAGGATTTGTGGCTTAACGCTAATGCTGTTACTGAGCAATTTAGAAAGAAAGCTTCCGAACACCCGAGAGTCTTTGGCTTCTCTTGCAAGATGGATCAGTTGTTATTCTTTTCGATTCTGAAAGTGTTTTGTGTGGGGGGCTCATGAGTATGTGGGTGCACACATGTAGGCAGGCATGTGGTCCATGTGTATGTTGTGTGGCCAGAAGTATCCCTCCTCAGCAATATCATTCTCCTTAGTTTTGAGACAGGGTCTCTCATTCACCCGGGGCTTGCTATCCAATATCCCAGACTGAGTCGCAGACCTAATGCTTGGTCATTTTTAAAGATGTTTGTTTGTTTTTTTCGTTCTGGGTGTGAAACCAGGACCTTAGTCTTTCTAGGTGAATACTCTACCTCTGAGCTCCAGGCGGGATTAGAAAGATCATTTTTCCAAAAAAACCAAACAAATAAAAACGCTTTTCAAACGCTGAGCAATAAAATAGTGGTGCAGATTGTAGAGACTGAGAAGTAGTAAAGAAAACGGTTTCTACCCTCAGCCCCCTAGACAGACAAGGGACAGGGACGAGTCCAAGCTCTCCCAGTGTGGGGCCACGGGGAAATGAACTTTCCTGTGCCTCACTTTCATCATCTGTAAAGTGGGGGTAGAACAATGCTAATTAAAGAGGCTAATAAGAGTTAATTGACGTGTAGAATATTTAGCACACTGCCTAGAGCTTGGAAAGCATCCAGTAAATATTATCTGTTCTATCTAGGATTTTTTTTTTGATGGCGGTAAGAGCTAGGGAGTCAAAAGAGGTAAGAGCGACGCAGCTGACGCTCTACTCAGAGAGCAAATGTGCATGCAGTTTGACGAGGGCACTGTGCTCGTTTCCCTAGCCTGCTGTGTGTGGTTATCGGCTCATCCTCCTCAGACCCCTTTCCTCCTGGCGTCTGATAAATGTGGCCATCCGTCAGGCTTACGTATCAACATAGCCAGAGAAGGAGTGGATTGCTCATATCCATCTATCAAAAAAATCCCTATGTATCCTCTGGGCTGCTATGTAGGGTCTGCCCACCCAGATGTTATGCACCGCCACTAATTGGCCCAGGGAACAGGATGACTCTCCACACATCCTCAGTGGCATGCTACGGCCCAAAAGGAACAAAAATGGTTTCTGGAGGCGATGCAAAAGGAAAAAGCTTCCTCCTCACTCTGGTGTGTAGCTCACTGGTAGAGCCCTTGCCTAGCATACGTGAAGCACTGGGTTCAATTCTCAGGGTGTCAATAATAACAATGATGATAATAATAAATAAGCAAAGATTCAATGTGTGGCATTCAAAGTGAAAAGGGGAGCCGGTGAGCTGGCTCGGCAGGTAATGGCGCTTGCCTCCAAGTCTCGTGACCTGATTTCAGTGCCCAGAACCCACAGGGTGGAATGAAAGCAGACTCCTACAATTGTCCTCCGACCTCCACTCGGACACATGGCACCCACCCAACCACATGCAAACCCAAATAAACAAATGGTTTCCAAACAAAAACATACATTATGATAAAAGACTCTCTAAGGTGGCAATAACAAACAAAAAGGTTAAAAAAAAATACCAGATTGCCTGATTGGAGTATAAGGCAGCGTCTGAAACTGGGAATGAGCTAGGGCCCACTGACCACATGTTTGCCTGGGTTAGTCAGTGTCCGATGCTCTAACAAATACCTGAGAGAAACACTTAGTGGGGAGGATTTATTTTGGCTCAAGGTTTCAGTCTGGAATGACTGATTGATTCCACTCTTTTAGGGCTGTTGCAAGGCAAAACCATCATAGTGGAAGACCATGGCTAGGGAAAGATGACTGCCTCATGTTAGTCAGAATACAGAAATAGAGAAGATGGAGCTGTGGAAAAGATGTGTCCTTCAAAGACACGCTCCCGGTCACCCATTTCCTCTCATCAAGGCCTCCACCTGTCTCAGGCTCCATTCAGATGTGAATCTATCCATGGCTTAATCCATGGTTTAGATCAGGATCCTCCCCAAGGCTTTACCAATCAAAGGAAGGGACACTGAGGAAGGGTGCAATATTTGATTAAAAGTCAGCCAGGGACTGGGATGAGAAAAAATGTGGTACAAGTACGAGAAGCTGAGTTCAAATACTCAGAACGTATGTAAGAGACTGGGCATGGCCATGTGTGCTTTCGGTAACTGAAGCAGGAGGATTGCTGGGACTTGCTGGCCCCAGCCTTACTTCCAGGCTCAATGAGAAACCCTGGGAAGGATGGCAGAAAGTGTTAGGGCAGCACACCCGAAGTCCTCCTCTGGCCTTCAGGCATGCACGTGAACACACACATCACATGCACAATTTAAATGCAACCATCGACGTATCTCACATAATGAGAATCTCACACTGAGCGCTCTCTCAATAAAAAGGCTTATTCTTCGAGGTACGTTCAAAGATGAAGACACAAATACCTTTTAAAGTATTTTTTGCTGCAGTTGTTTGAATTGAGTGCGGGGGCTCGGGATGAGAATACCTAGGATTCTGAGTTCTAAAATGTGCAGAAGACTAAGCTGCCATTCTGCCAGTGTGCCGCCGTATGAACCAGATGCACACCAGAGTGCTGTGTGTTACTCAACCTATTTTTTTTTAACATCTTGTTGATTTTTCTAAGGTGTCAATTTTCTTGTTCCTAGTCTCAATAGTCTTGTTTGTGAAGAAAGCCATTGCTGGATCACTCCAGAGAGCGGGCGAGCAGGGTGGGGCAGGAGATATCCATTACCTGAAATATCTGGCAGGCCTCTAGGGTGTTTTGTTTATTCATATACTACACTTGAAAGATGATCCTTCACCTATTCATAAAGCCTTTGGCAGGGATGTTCTTTGCCAGGCTGGCAAAGCTGGGAAGGCATAATTTCTTTGGAATTGAACACTTCCTCCACTTCTAGATGCTGGAACAGCAAGTGATTTAATTTGCCAACCAACTATGAATAATGACGGTATTTACTATAAGGCATTTTTGTAGTAATGGGGCTAAGTACACAGCAGAAAGAGCGGTCCCCTGAGACTGTTTGACAAAGGCCCACTGTATAAGCGAAGACTTAAGTTGATTCCGTCAGGTACAAATCTTGATCATTTGGGCAAAATCCTCAAAGCTCATTCTTCAGCTGCTTGCCTGTCCTGCTCATACCCCTCCTCGATGGGATGTATTGTGCTAATTAATTATCTCACTCGTGTGAGTTAGAACATGATGGGGGAATATTGTTGACAAAAGATCAACTCTTGTTGCTTTTTGTGAAGTGTGGCATGCTCTAACAAAGCTCTCCGTTCGTTACTTGGGGTTAGATTTTCTCCTCGCCAGAGTCCCCAAGGTAGAATTTCCTATAAACCGTGAATGGAGTCATTGCCTCCAACAGGACGCAACTTGAACTGAATCTGGGGTATTTATGACTAGAAGTGGCTGGATCAGCTCCTCTGGGACAGGCAGCTAGCACAGAAGAGAAGGCACAGCGCTCAGGACTTGAAGAGTCTGCAGGCTTCACTTGACCACGCCTGACCTTGTACAAATTACTTCCCCTCTCTGAACCTCATTTCCTCTTGGGTAACAAGGAAGCACTATAACTGCCGTGTGGGATCAGGGGGAAATTCAGGAGATATATTCATAAAGCACTTGACACTTTGCAGGCATAAGAAAATACTTCATAAAGGCAGGTTCTTGTTTTTATAAAACCTTAGCACTGAGCTCAGAGTGTCTGGGATAAAAGGTCACTGACAGTATTGCTATTGGTTTTATACCCGAGACAAGCTATATGGAAATTAAGTTCCCATCTTCAGTGGGTAAATGTTTATTAAGAAAGAAGGTAAGAATTCCTTTGTGTATGGGTTAGATGTAGGGTATCTGAAGTGTTTTCATCGGCAATCCATGTTCTTTTAACCTCATCCATGAATATAGGAAGCCATAGGCCTCTTGTAGTCAGATTTCTGAGCTCATTTCTCTATGATGATCCAGAGTGCTAACACTTGAGTTTTGTGTCTCCCTGGCTTGATGGAAACAAAAAGAAAGCCATGTGTCCCCCGAGACAAATCTGCATCAAGCATTTGGTGGTCTCTGTTATTTTAAAACACATGCACTTTGCTTGCTCTGACCCTTTGTTTTATACTCTGGAAACTTGTCTCCTGTGTTTATGAATAAAGTTTTATTGTCACACAGCTATGCAGTTACCCATTTGTGGCTGCTCTGATACTACTGGAGTAGAATAGCTATCTGTGACCCTCCTGCTTAGAGTTAAATGACTGGTATCAATCTTAAAAATTTTTTACCATTTTCCCCTTTAGAGTAAGAAACTACATTTTAAAAAGCAGTGTGGGGTAAAGAATGTTAAGGGGAAAAAATCCCACAATTCTATCACAGAAAAACAGAATTTGAAATATTTTCTCATCAAAAACCTAAGAGGCTGGGTAGAGCACTTGCTATGCAGGCGTAAGGACCTGGGTTCAAATCACAGCGCTCACTCGAAGAGCTGAGCATAGCAGCACGTGTTTGTAACCCCAGCATCAGAAGTCACAGCTCACTGGTCAGCCAGCCCAGCCAACGCGGTAAGCTTCAGTTCAGTGAGAGACCCTGCCTCCAGGAAGTAAGGAAAAGAAATTGAAGAAGACACCTAATGTCCTGCTCTGGCCATCTTCCTCCTCCCCAGGCACCCCACCGCCAAATGCAAACTCAGTGCAAACATTTAAGATTCTAATTTTAAAAGGCTCAAGTAAGTGATCAGTTTACGTTTGCTTGGTTCTTCATTTATATTATTATAAATATATATAATATAAATATAAATATATATAATATATTATATATAATATATATTATATATAATATAATATAAATAATATAAATATATAATATATAATATAAATATATATTATACATATATGTATAATATATATTATATATTATGTATAATATACTATACATAATATATAATGTATTATATATAATACATAATATATAATGTATTATATATTATGTATAATATATATTATATATAATATAAATATATATCATTTATATTTATATTATTATAAATATATAATATAAATATAAATATATATATTATATTATATTATATTATATTATATTATAATATATATAATATATAATATATAAATATATATTATACATATATATACACACACATATATAATGTGATGACTGATATGACCAGTGATTGATCAATATGCTTCTTCATTCGCACCTAAAATAATGAACATTGGCTCACTCTGTTACCAGTTTCAGCCCCAAAGGTTAGCAGCAGGCATCTCCCCGGCCCTCCGTAAACAAGAGGTTAAGGAGGGGGAGAACGCTAAGAAACTGACACTCTAGGAAAGCGACTGACTTTCAGGTGACACTCAGAGAACGCACACCAGACAAGGGTAATAGGAAAGGCAGACTGTGGGAGACCTCCGGGAGGAGCTGACCCCTGTGCTGGTTTGTGAAGGACAAGTAGAGTCCTGTAGGTGCAGGGAGACAGAAGGGCATTCAGGCGATAAGGATTTCTTCAAAGCCTGCTGAGCAGAAAGTGTCAGAGACATTTGGACTGAGAGCGACACCTGCCCTCAGATGGTCTGGTACTTCTGACATTTTCTTTAGACTCTTAGGAGAGGGAGCTATTGACTTAGAACGATTGCTGGCAGCGGTAAGGGTGCAGGGTTCAACAGGGTAGAATAGTGGGGGTCAGAAGGGAAGGGGATCAGAAGGTGGTGATGGCAATGTTGGTGTATCACTCAGAATAGAGGAGTTCACGGCCCAGCATCCATATGATGTCTCCTAACTGTCAATAATCTCAGTTCCAGGGGATCCGATGTCCTCTTCTGACCTCTGTGGGCCCTGCACACATGTGGCAATGACAACAAACTGCCCAGAGTCATACAAAAGTCAAGATTTGGATTTCCCCATACTATCGAGCCTGTCACATGGTGGCAAGCACCGTTCATTACTATCTTTCAGACTCATAGAATGTTCACAGTAAAGTGCATTGTAGGGTCTGGAAATTAGGGGTGTGGCCTCCAATGGGGCTTATGTTACTTTGCACAGATCATGGGTGAGAACAGGTCCATAACAAACCCAACTCACCTTACACTGGAGCCAGGAACAGCATGCATGCTGGTGCAGATTGTGTTGCTTAGCAATCAGACTAAGGTCAATAAGCAGGAAGGTTATCAGCAAGGCCTGTGAGGATTGTTCCCTCTATAGGAAACCAGGAAGAGGGCAGAGTTAAGTGAGCCCAGAGAGGTTTAGTTACAATTCATGACCAGTGATGCCACAACCGACCTCACAGGTAGCTCTGGAGCCAAGAGTTATCCCTAGCTGAAACAAGAGCATTGCCTTTCCCCTCTAGTCCCTTTTTAAAGGAGAGGAAATTTCCAGAGGTAGCTGAGAGCTGGCAGTCCACAGAGCTCCCAATAGCTGAGGTGGATCATGCTGGCAATACATCATAGCATCTTCTACAAAGCCTCCCAGCAGGTGCTGGACCCAGACCGGAACTACGTCAGAGCCAGCAGGAAGCAAGTGGAGGGTGAAGGCCACATGAACAGGGAGACATAGAATTCAGCTATTAAAAATTGCACAACCTTCAGAGTGGCCACTTGACAGGCACCTATCCTCTCTGAAGAGAGTGGGTAGCCATGGGATCAAGTACTAGTTACTACTAACTACCACCAACTAACTACCGACTAGCAGCAGGAAACTAAGATCCTCACTCAACCTCACCTTGAAAAGCAAAGTGACCTTTACTTTTTTATCCCATTACATAACATAAATATGTTTTTCAGAGTCATATCATTTAAGGTTTAGTCTCCCAGTCTTTAAAATACATTTGTGAACTTTTCGGCACACAGCTCGGCAAACACGAGGTTAAGAACGGACTCTCCTGCCATTTCAAACGAATGTTTGTTTTTCTCGTTCCGTCTTGCAGTATAAAAAAAAGTCCTTGTTTACCCCCTGCTTAGGTTTATTCTGAACGTTATATTTTGGTGTTCTGACTGGTTGTTGTGGAAGAGCTTGCATGTCTCAAATAAAGAATAAGATCAGTGGTTCTAAATCTTATAAGAAAGATCATATGACTTATGGCATGGGAAGAAGGCAAAAGTTAAACCTTTGTTGAAGAAAAAAATTACTGAAGGTTCATACACAATTCCATCACCATCGTGTATGCAATTGTGCGTGTGGACATCCAGAAATAAAGCCTGCTGTGAAAGAAGCAGGGAAATATTGGCAGGCCTCCGGTCTCGTTCTCTCATAATGTCCCGACTGCTTTTAGTCAGTTGAATTTTGTGTTTGGGTAGGGTTTTTGCCAAATAACTGTTTTCCATTTAATGGGTGCTGTTTTAAATCTTGCTGTCTTGAGTTTATACTACTAGACATTAAGCTCTGTGTGATAGGCCTATATTTGGCTATCACACAAACAATATTGGCATTCAGGAAACAAAAAAAAAAGAAACAATTTTAAGGAGTCAGGTCGTTGCACACACCTGGAGGCTGAGGCAGGAGAATCATGGGGTAAATGTTTTTAAAGCAACCTGGGCTACATAATGACTTCCTGTCCAAAAAGAAAAATTGTATAGAAATGCAAAAAACATAATGATAAATGCTTGCAATTCTCAGTTTTAAGGCAGCTTATTGATATTTTCCCAAGTCTGCCTCAAGCATTTTGTGTAAAGTGTGATAAAATCACACAGGGGCAAGTGAAACCTCTTCTGTGCCTCCTCACTTTTCCAAGAAATAGTCCCATCTGGGGCACATCAGTCAGAGTATCTACTCAGCATTTCCAGGGTCCTGGGTTCAAGTCTCAGGGAAGAGAAAGCTTGGGTCTATAATCCTAGCACTTAGGAAGCTAAGGCAGGAGGATCACAATGACTTGAAGGTCAGTGGGTTACACACTGAGAGTCTGTCTCCACAGACAGAGTCTTACCCAGACACTGACAGACAAATTTGAAGAATAGCAATTTATTTTATCTGCTCTCATCTATAAATGATTTATACTGTTGATGCCGTGCCATATCTTTATCTGACTTACGTTTGCACGTGTATTGTTCTCCTGTCTTTGTCTCCCAGCCTGTGCTTGGAATGCTCTTCTAAGTTCCGCCTACCCTGTACTCTGCTGAGGAACGTTCCTGTCTCTCATGAAGGGACATCACATCCTTCCCAGTTTGTCAGTGTCCTAAAGCACTATAGTAAAGTCAGTGTGCTTGTTTCTTCCTGACACAAGTGGGAGCTTCTCTGTGGTCTGTGTGGAACACAAGTATCATTGTTGGAATGTCCTACATGCTGTGCCTTGTCTTTGGCTCAACAAATGTCCATGTCACTGGTTTTGTGACTGTATTAGTCAGTAGGTGACAGTGCTCTAGACGACTGAGGACAAGCCCTCTCACCAACTCATGACTTCAGATATTGAAAGGTAAAGAATCTATTATGGTCTAATTGATCTAATCAGACCCGTGAGTCTCTTATGCATCTAAATGAACTGGGAAGAAAAACTTGAAAATGATTATCTAGAGATTCGAAGTTCACGAGTCCAAATTCTGGGCCTGGGGTGATGACTCAGTCAATAAAGTGCAACTTTGAAAGCTCAAAGAACTGGGTTCAATGCCAGAACCCACATATTTGTGAAAACTGTGGGTGCCATGTCATGTGCTTGTAATCTCAGCGCTGGAAGGCAGAGACAAGTGGTCCCTGGGGTTCCCTGTCAGCCACCCCAGCCACTTGGTGAGATAGAGGCCAGTGAGAAACCATCACTCAAAGAAACAAGGTGAGCACCAGGCAGTGGTGGTACCTGCCTTTCATCCCAGCACTCGGGAGGCAGAGGCAGGCAGAGCTCTGTGAGTTCGAGGCCAGCCTGGTTTACAAGAGCTAGTTCCAGGACAGCTAGGACTGTTACACAGAGAAACCTTGTCTCGAAAAAACAAAGCAAAACAAACAGGCCCAAGGTGAACAACACCTGAGGAAGGACAACTGCTGAGGTTGTCCTCTGGTGTTTACACAGGTGTAGATACACGCGTGCACAGTTGTGATTAGCCATGTTGAATTCTCGGAAGCTCAGTTTTCCTCTGCTGTAAATGTGGGCAACAATAGTCTCTTTTCCCTGGAAGATCTGTGTTTCTGAGATTATTGTAAGAACTGAATGTACTGCTGGTTAGAAATGTTACTTTTATGTGGATGGATAAGAGGCAGTAGATGGAGGATAGCTAGAAGGATGGATGAGTGGGAATTTGATGGGGGCTGACTCACTGAACAATGGATAGATAGTGGATGGATGGATAGATGGATGGAAAACAAATGGATGCACGTTGAATAATTGTCTTCCTATACTCATGGCTCTCAATGTATAGTATAAACTTAACAGCTTCTGAAATATACAGAGCCTTGTCCCCTTTCTCCTATCACCTCAAATGAAGAATTCCAGTATTTATGAGCATTGTAAAGGGACAGCGGTGTCTTCGGGAGCAGTGTGAACTCCAGAGGCACTTGTGGGATGTGCACATGGGTGTGCTTGCTGTATACATTGGTGGTTCTGGGGAGGAGCTGGTAGAAGGCCATTTGTGATTAGCGGTACCAACACATGGTAGGGTGCAGCATTCCTGCAGCTCTGTCCAGGAGACCTGTTTGTATTTTGGAAATCTTTGGAAGTCTCACCCTAGAAGAAGGCCTAGCAGACTGATATGTGCATGTGTGTTTAGCTTCTTCATTGCTGGAAACAAAGAGCCAATCTGAGGTGGAAGAGAGCATATTTGTGTGACTTCTCGGATGATCACTTCTTCATGAGGGATCTATGTTAGGGTCAAAGTAGACAGTGAAGCAGGCAAACCAAGGACCGCTTTGAAACTCACCCACAACCAGAACCCTCTGTGCCTGCCCCAGGGCGGGAGGCTGGCAGCCCTGTAGCCCTCATCAGTTCTGAATGCAAGTGATTGCCATTTCCTGCCAGGGCCTGTGGCTGGGATCTGGAAGGTGTCCTGTTTTTCCTGACGGATGCTGATGTCGTCCCAAACCATTAACTTTCTTTTCTTGGTGTCTTTCACTGTTTGCCAGGCATTGCTTAGCCATTGGCCTCTCTCTCGTTCTCACCCACTAAAGTTAAGTGTGGTAGGGCCTGTTTGTATTTTATTAACTTATTTTTATTTTCATTTCATCTAATTTGCTTGGGTTCTTAGAAGCAAAAAGCAAAAGTGAATCTCTCTTTCTCCGCCTCTGTCTGTCTTTCACTGTCTGTTTCTTTCTCTCGTCTCTCTCTCTGTCTCTCTCTCTCTCTGTCTGTCTCTCTCTCTCTGTCTCTGTCTCTGTCTCTCTCTTTCTCTCTCTCTCTCGGGTTCTTAGGAGTAAAAAGCAAAAATGAGTCTCTCTGTCTCTCGGTCTTATTAGTGTCTGATTAAAAACTTGCTTTGCTTAACTCTTGGCTTCGTGCAGGTGTTTTCCTATTCTGCAAGCACTGGCAGTATAAAGAGACTGGGATCCTGTTTAATCATCAACCTCAAATAATGACAGAATCATAATCTCAGGAACAAATGAAATGTTAGTTATTTTACAAATATTTATTAAAGAGAGGAATATTTTATTTTTAATAAGTAAGCTAATACCAGTGCTATACTACTGACTCTTAACCATGAGCTCCTGTGTTATTCATGGGCACTTTCTTCCGTAGGGTTTGTATATATTAAACTTTCAAGGCATTGATGCCAAATATAGCTCCAGCCAAGCTCATAAGATTTGGCTGTTAAATTTTTTTGAAATATATATATATTAGTGAATGCATTTTCCTTTAATAAATTCAGAAGCCAATTTTTGAGAAACAATTTCTGGACTCCAGACAATGTCCTTTGTCCCCTACCCAGTGCTGACAGTGCAACCTTTTCAAGATCAGATGCCACAGTTAGTTGTAAATAATGGCAAAAGTTTGCCATACTATCACCCGAATATTGTGTATTTTGAATAAATCATACTTGTGTGTTGTCTTCCTTTCCCCCTTTTAATATATTTATTGTTTTACTCTCAGCTGATGGGAGATATTTAAATGAATAAATAAGTAAATTATGCATGTCTATCATCTGCATATATGTAAAATAAGTATTGATACACGTGTGCATATGCGTGTGTGCCATCTTAGTTTGGTAGTCACTGCAACCCAACGCCCTACATAAACAACTTAAAAAAAGAAAGCTTTGTTTGACTGATTGTTTCAAGTCTATTACAGTGGACAGAACAGCATGGTTCATGGCAACCAGGAATGCCTGCAATACCTGGAATTCTCCCTTTTTCCTTTTGATTTACCCTGGATCTCGCCTCCAGGGTGGTGTGTCCTTTATTCAGGGTTGCTCTTCACGTGTGTGTGTGCGCGCACACACACACACACACACACACACACACACACACTCAGGATATGCCACACCAATCTCCTCAACTCCTCTCCATGCAGTCAAGCTGGCAATCAAGATCAGCCACCACATACATGTTCATATGTGACTGTCTTGAGTTTTCTCAGGGAGTAAACCCGTGAGCTGATACCTTCACTAAGCATGGCTGTTGCCTTCTTATCTTTGGTCAACACCACTTCCAAGCCGGCGGCCTGACTGCAACAGTCTGCCACCAATGTGGATGGACTCCATTGGAGGTACATTCTTTAGGAAATGCCTATAAAGTTTACAGAAGTCCAGCAAATGAAAATGCAGTGAGTGATGCCCATGCCCCCTGATAAAGAAGAGCAGAGAGCTTATAGGTGCCGAACCTCTTGCTGGTTCTGCTGATCCACTTCTCTGTGAACATGGACCATAGTGGTGACTGGATATTAGGTACAAAGGCAAAGCGCCAGCTATTAAAAACCCAGTATGGCTGTTGCCCTTTGGCCCATGCCTGCCTGAGGTCAAGGTAGGCAGTTGCAAGCCTGAGGGACCTGCAAAGAAAAAGAGGAAGCAGCATGGGGTCCCAAAGGTGCCTTCCTGGACCACAACAGCAGAGATTGAATGACATCAGTCTGTTTGAATGACGAAATTTTCCATGAGATGGGTGCTATGTGATTCCTATGAGCAGTGTTCACACATCTTGTGGGAACCAAGGCTGACTGACAGTATGCTTCCAGCCCTGTGCCTCCTTCCTTGCTTCCTGTGGTGCCCAGAGTGCATGTGCAACTCCTTGGAGACTTGTGTGCTCTTCTAATAAGCTGCTATGTGATATCTGAAAATACTGCTGTCAGATGAGGTGTAGGGTGATAAGACTGTAACCCAGCCAGCAGTTGAGAAGCTTTAATGGGAGGAGCCTGAGTTTTAGATCAGCCCCGACTACATGGTAAATTCCAGGCCAGCATGCAATACATAGTGAAATAGTACTTCAAATGAAACAAGGGCTGGGGGTTACATCAATAATGCAGTTACTTGCCTAGCCTACACAAGCACCTAGGTTTGACCCCCAGCACTTCCAGACAAACACCATTGTCAAATTTAAATGCAAAGATACATATGGCATGGGCTGGAGAGATGGCTCAGAGGTTAAGAGCACTGGCTACTCTTCCAGGGGTCCTGAGTTCAGTTCCCAGCAACCACATGGTTGAGTAACATTGAAACATGGCGCACAACCATCTGTAATGAGATCTATTGCCGTCTTCCGGCCTGTAGGTAGAACGCTCTATACATAATAAAAAATAAAAAATAAATAAATAGAATTGTTAAAAAAAGAGATATATATGGCTGTTTAGAGTACATGGAACAATGACCCAAAAGGAACCCAAAATTTACCTTACTAAAAGAACAAACAAACAAACAAAAGTAAGGGCTTTCTAAAAATGAGATTCTCTCTTCTTCTCTTATATAGGTTAAATTACCTAAAATGATAATTGAAATATTTTGAAGCAGATAAAAATATAGTTACTCTGGTAAATTCTTCCAATCTTTTTAAAGGACAATTTTGTTGTATGCAATCAAAATGTATAATGTCCCCCTTGACATATTTTAGGGAGGGGGATTTTATTGCTTCATTATTAGCAAACCAGTAAGTTAAGTGACAGTCCTTTTGGTGACAATTAGTTTAAATGTCAACTTGACACAATGTAGAAGTACTTATGTCTTAGTAAGGGGTTGGCTAGATCAGCTATCTTAATGGACACGCCTATGCAGGGCTATCTTGATTACAGTTATTGAGGTGGAAAGACCTGCCCACTCTGGGCAGCACCACTCCCTAGGCAGGGGATCCTGAGCTGTGGAAGAGTAGAGAAAGTGAGCTGAGCACAAGGAAGCATGTATGAGTTCATTGTTCCCTTCTTTTGACTTTTGGTGTAATAGGATTAGCTGTTTCAAATCCCTGCCACCTTGTTTTCCATGCTGGGTTGGCCTCTAACCTGTAATCATAGGTTGTAATAAATCCTTTCTTTTCTATGTTATGTGAGTCAGGGTAGTTTATCCCAACAGGAATGAAACTAAGACACTCTGTGACATAAGCTTCCCAGGACTAGAAAATTATCTGTGCTATCTTTCCAGGTAAAATCAAAGTATAAAACAATATATGGTGTGTGTGTGTGTTTACATGAATATGGATGTGTATAAATAATTTATGTTTGTGTAGATATAGATAAATGAAAATCATCTGTATTCATGTATGTGAGTGGCTAGAGTTTGGAATACACAATTCAAATCCAGCAATATTTCATCCCCCAAGTAGAATAAGTGAATGAAGGGAGGAATTTCCATTTTTTTTTTACTTTCGGAATTCTGAATTTCAGTTTATATTGTAAGAGTATGTACACGTTTTGTAAAACTTTTTTTTCGGAATGCTTGATCAAACCCAGGTGTGAGGGTACACACACCTCTAATTCCTGAACTCAGATGGTACAGTAACAAAGGATTGTGAGTTGAAGGTCAGCCTGAACATTATCAGAGAGTCTGTCTCAACAACATGGAAAAGCAGCCTATTTTCTCTAGACTCGTGTGTAGACCATTTCTGGAACAGCACTGACTTCACCTGCCTCTACTCACACGGAGCCAGAATGTTTTCCAATGTTTTCATAGTGTGTCCTCTTAATGATGGGTAGTTATTATTGATTCCATTGCTATAGAGCAGAAGGGAACATTTGTGCTCTTTTGGGAACTATAGAATTATCATTAAAATAACATAGATTCACCAATTTGATTGTTACAGGTAGGCATGACTTAGAGGGTCAGAGTTCTTCAATGTTTCTCAATGATATTTTCCAAATATACCATGACTCACATATGACATTATCACAACACGAACTTTTAATTGGTGAGACCATCCTATGCATACTACCCCGACGTCTACCAGCTTGCTTACCGATGGATCTTACAGGCAGTGGTATCTCACTATTCCTCAGACTATCGCGTAATGAGTGCGCCACGTTTTCATCAGTTGTGTGTGCTGTTTTCAGTTTCTGTCAAGGCAGTGCCACGATAAACATTTATATACATGAGATGCTTGTTGTCAGATTTCTATAAAGTTAACAACTTGAAGCAGGTGCTACTTAGTGGTTTCTGGTTTTCCAGAACAACTGGACCAGTTTATACTGACACAGAGTGAACCGAAATCCTAGCCAGCAACTCTTGGTTTACACCATTCTGCTAGCCAAAATGTGGATTTCTTGTCTGTCTTCATTTTACCTCATTTATTAGTAGAGCTTTTCAACTGCCGTGACTTCCTTAAGGGCCTGTTCCTTGGAACAGTGGCACTGTTCTTGTCCAATAGCATTGGAGAAGTGTATTCTGCATTTTACCATGGTGTGTGTTGGCTTACATGTTTTCAGCGCTAACTTGAGAGTGAGTTTTCATCTCTTAGAAAATGTTTGATTAAGGTGGAATCTTGTTGTGTTGTAAGTTGATATGGAGTGCTGGTTCTCGTCCATGTGCACAGTATATAACTGCTCCTCCACCTTGCACATAAATCTTAAGCTTTACAAGGAGCCAAGTATAATTATTTTGTTGAGCCATTGTGTTATATGGCTTCATACTCTGGATCCCCATGCCCACTTATTGTTTAGTACATTTTAGCAATTGGGGTCTATCGTAGCTACAAATGTGCTAAATTTCATTTAGATAAACCTGATGGAAATCACAAAAGCCTTTACTCATTTGTTAGTGTAAAAAGGAGAGAGGTCATGGGCAGGGAAAGAAAACAGCACTGTTTCTTTTCTCTTTTACATATTTATGCTGAGGCCTTTGCTTATCAACTCTTTTAAATCTGTGATTATTAAATTAAATGTGACCACCTGAGCTGTCTTGGTGAGTCTTCTTAGCCACCAGCAACCATGAAACTGCCCCATGTCTCCGAGAGAGACAGCAGAATTGATCACTTGAGGGCTGGCTGAAGCTCCCTGTTTCCCTCCATCAAGTGAATCCATAGGTGACCTCTGAGGTGGGGTGGGGGTGTATTTTATGTAGTTTTGATCAGGACTAGACTAACTCAGAGGTCAGCTAGAATTGCTGCAGGAAACCCATGCCCAAAGAGCTTTGACACTCTTTGCAGCTACTCTCCTGGTAGTGCCCACCAGGTGAGTGGCAGAAAGGCTAGTCTCCATGTGTATGTCCTATGCGTGCTGCCAAGGGGCCAGGATGGCCCTCTGCCTCCTGAACCTAGTTACCCTGATGCCTATCTGCTTTTAAACCCCCAATTTGAAATAAATGGCTTCAATCTGAGCTGTTCCCCCACCCCCAGCAGCCTTCTGTTTTTGAGCACTTGGTCTCCCATTGGTTGTATTGAATTGGGAAGTTATGGAACCTTTGAGTTTCAGGGCCTAGATAACAGATGTTAGCTGATAGGATCAGGCCTTAAGGGTTATATCCATCTTCCAGTCTGCCCACCATGTAAAGAATACCACATGCTTCTGCCACTGCCACCTTGGGTCCCTCTGCCGTGCCTGCCCCTGTGAAACTGTGACCCAGAATAAACCTTTGCTCCCAGGAGCTGCCTCCTTGGGGCATATTGTCACAGTGGTGAGAAAATTACTAACACAGAAAGTTTGTGACTCAGAACCAGAGGTGTGGGAGGTGAGGCTGGTCAAGGCATGACAGTTGTGTGGCCAGACAGTTGAGTGTCATCGTGGGCTGTTTAGTTCCCCAGCGCTCTCCTTCCTTGCTCATTTTCCAAACCTGATTTTTAGAGCCACTTCTACATCACCTGATGGGTCTGCTTTGGTTCAGAATCTGTGGCCCCTCCCAGGCTTCCTGGGGAAATCCCGATTGGCCTCTGAGCTAGGGTTTCTCTACCGCTTCAGGTCTTAGAAATCACAGAAGATGGTAGCCTTTTTACAACACTGGTACGTGGGTGGGACTACTCAGAGATGGAGTGACCATTGTAGGTAGTGCGGCTACACTCGAGGCTCAGAAGATCCGTAGCTCAGGAAGCACAGAGCAGGTGAGGCTGTGCTTGAAGCTGATCACGGTGCCCTTACTCCTCTGCCGGTGATGGGATCAGAGTAAACCTATGGCCTAAGGCAGGCAAGGAAAAGCTCTCTGTTCTTCAAAAGGGTTAGTGTGGAGATCTTCATGCCCGGAAGGGTGGCAGCCATATTGCAATTATGACTATCAACCTTCAGGAAACATGCTGAAATGGAAAAAATAGGAGGAACTTGTGGCCTTCAGTATATTGGTGATGGTAGAACTTACCAACTTCGAAACTGTCTTAATCCTGGATACTGAGATCAAAGGCCTCTAGTAATCAAGCATTGTACTAGTTACCATTCTCCTGACTGTGACCAAATCCTGGCAAGGAGAAGCAGGGCACATAGTCCATCGTGGTGGGAAGTCACGGAGTCAGGAGTGTGAAGGGGCTGTCACATAGCAATGAATGATTGCTATTGTTCAGCTCACACGCTCCTTTTCCTGCAGTCTAGGACCCACCCGTGTTTAGGGTAAATCTTCCCACCTCAATTCTTCACTCTAGCTAACCCTCACAGGAATATCAGAAGTGTGTCTTCTTGGGGTCAAATTCATAACCAATATAAACTATCAGAGAGATTTTCCACTTGGTTTCATTCTTGCTTCTGCAGAAAAACTTTATGATAGAATAGCCACTCAAGGCTAAGACTTAGCAGAGAGGCATGCAACCACAGCAAGAATAAAAGAGGCTCAAAATAGGAACCTCCCGAGAAAAGACATCAAGAACTGGGGATGTGCCAATCAAAGGGAAAGGCTTAAGCTCAAAGGTAGATGGGCTGAAGCAGGAGGGAAATGCTGACCCCGTGAAGGCCCTTCATATGAAAGAGTCCAGGGCACTCTGCATGCTTTGTCCATTGCTGCTTCTTGGTTAATGTGAGAGGGAGAGTGGAGATGCTTTGGGACAGTTCTGGGGGGCAGAAGAGCATGGTCCCCGGGAACCCGGAGCCCTGTGGAGGCTCAGATGCTGCAGCCCTTTCCTAGCTGTGTGGCTTTTGTAAACAAAAACATCAGCCAGGTAGAGCGGTGCCTCTAATTCTAGCACTTGGGAGGCAGAAGCAGGCAGATCCCTGAGTTTGAGGCCAGCCTGGTCTACAGAGTTCCAAGACAGCCGGGGCTACTATCAACTACGTAGAATTATGACTATCAACTATAAAATTGTCAGTGGTACTTTCTAGAAGTGTTCTCTATCTTGGTGGCTGCTTATACCCTGAATAAATAGGATATGTATGTCTTGGATGTAAATTCTAATTCATTTTTTTTATTTTAGTGTATGTTTGTGTGTGTGTGTTTTCTGTGTATCGTGGGCTGCCTGCACATGTATGTACAGATGCATGCGTATGTTCAGATCCAGAGGAGGATGTTGGGTGTCCTACTGCATCCGTTTCTGCCTTATTTTCTTGAAACAGGGTCTCTTACCAGACTCAGAGCCAGGCTGGTATTCAGAAAGTCCCAGCGATCCTCCTGTCCCCAGCTGCAGACCACTGAAAGTGGTGGTGCATGTCTGTGCTCACAGCAGTCCACGCCAGCTGGCTGCTGCACAGTGAGCTCCCGGGCGAGAAACAAAGGGGGGGGGATGGTAGAACTCAGTATCTTAAGAACTGGAAAGGAAGGAAAAGCACAAAGCTTTTCTTTCCTGGGCGGGTGACACTCCTGGGTGACCAGTCATTCAGCGGTACTGAACAGAGTGGTACCCACTGGCAGATGGAGAAGAAGATCTGGCCTCAGTGAGATACTCCAGGGAGCAAGACCGGCGGGATTAGAAAGTTGAAACAAATGATTTGGGTCTTGAGTTTTCTACCATAACAGGTAGACTGTCCTTCCAGTGCAAGAACACACAGGCTGCAGGACCTAGGGGAGAGTCCTCATCAAAGATCAACCAGAAGGGGAAAGCTTTGGGAAGCACAGTAGATAGATGTGTCTAGAATGATACCTTGAAAGCCCAGTCGGCAAGCCTGGGCGGTAGGAGGCAGATGGGTAAACAGCTCCACCTTCTTCATCAAATAAATAACAAAGAGCGAGAGGTATCTCTAGAGCAGCCAAGACCTAAGAGGAATGTGAACCACTGTCAAAATGTGGCACCTGGCTTTGGATCTTGTTTCTGGCAAAGTTGGGGAGAAAATGAGGTCAGGCAAGGTAGTATATATCTTTAATCCCGGCACACTCTATAGGCAAAGGCAGACGGACAGATCTCTGTGAGTTCAAAGGCAGAATGTTCTATATAGACAGTTCCAGAACAGCCAGGGATGACATAGTGAGACCCTTATTTGGGGGCTGGGGGAGAAGAGGAAAAAGAAGGGGGAAGGGAAAGAATTGAATGCGGTCCTACATGTGTATAATCCCAGAACTCTGGAGGCTGAGGCAGGAGGATTGTGAGTTTGAGGCCAAGCTGTACCCCATAATGAGATCTTGACTCAAAAATAAATAAATAAGAAAATTACTAATCATTTAGAAACGTGAACTCTAACACATTTGAGGATATTGAGAATTTTTTCCTTTTCACTCTCTGGGGTTATGTTCCAAAAGACTGTCGTGGTCTTTCATGTTGAAATATTTACAGATTTCTGAAGCTTAGATTTGATTCAGAATGACCCAGAGGACAGAGAGGAGGTGAGGTGATAGATGAAGCAAAAGTGGCCGATTAAAAGGTGTGTGCAGAAACAGGGAGGACACAGCGTGATGCCAGCCTGCCTCTGTGTGTGCCCCTGAAGTCTTCCCTCATTAAAGATTTTATTCAGGAGTAACTCTAACTGCAGGCCAGCCTGGGCTACATAGAGAAGACCCCTGTATCAGAAGAAATTGAGCCAGAGGAGGATGAAGGAGAGGAGGGGAAAGAGGGGGATGAAGGAGAGGAGGGGGAAGAGGAGGAAATGGTTTTGTTTTCTTTTCAAAGGGCTGCCAATGGGCAGAGAAAGGGGAAAACGAAACAGAACAAAAAATCAAAGTCCACAGAAAGCCAGGAAGGAAGTGAGATGGAAGGCTGTGTGGTCAGCCCACTTTCTTTGCATGTTGTCTGCAGCGGCCTCTCTGAAAAGTGTGGCTTGGGACTCTGGGCTCTGGGTGTGGATTCTGTTTTCTTACCCCTGATGGGGAGAGGCTCCTTGCACTGACTCCTCTGAGTCTCAATTTCCTGTGTGTAAAATGGACTTCAAACATGTTCTTCAAAGGCATTTTTGTCTTTATTTTTCCTAACACGAGGAAGTTACTAGGTTTTACAGAGTTTGTGTCCATAGTCTGGAAAGCTGCAGACACCTCCAGCCTCTCTGTGAGACAGACCTGAGGACTCCTCAATGCCTGCCTCTCTGTGAGACAGATCTGAGGACCCCTCAATGTCTGCCTCTTTCTCTGTGAGACAGACCTGAGAACCCTCAGTGCCTGTCTCTTTCTCTGTGAGACAGACCTGAGAACCCCTCAATGCCTGCCTCTCTCTCTCTCTGTGAGGCAGACCTGAGGACCCCTCAATGCCTGCCTCTCTCTCTCTCTGTGAGGCAGACCTGAGGACCCCTCAATGTCTGCCTCTTTCTCTGTGAGACAGACCTGAGAACCCTCAGTGCCTGTCTCTTTCTCTGTGAGACAGACCTGAGAACCCCTCAATGCCTGCCTCTCTCTCTCTCTGTGAGGCAGACCTGAGGACCCCTCAATGCCTGCCTCTCTCTCTCTCTGTGAGGCAGACCTGAGGACCCCTCAATGTCTGCCTCTTTCTCTGTGAGACAGACCTGAGAACCCTCAGTGCCTGTCTCTTTCTCTGTGAGACAGACCTGAGAACCCCTCAATGCCTGCCTCTCTCTCTCTCTGTGAGGCAGACCTGAGGATCCCTCAATGCCTGCCTCTCTCTATCTATGAGACAGACCTGAGAACCCCTCAATGCCTGCCTCTCTCTCTCTCTGTGAGGCAGACCTGAGGACCCCTCAATGCCTGCCTCTCTCTCTCTATGAGACAGACCTGAGGACCCCTCAATGTCTGCCTCTCTCTGTGTGAGACAGACCTGAGAACCCCTCAATGCCTGCCTCTCTCTCTCTGTGTGTGAGGCAGACCTGAGGACCCCTCAATGCCGGCCTCTCTGCCTCAAGCTTTTCACCTCTGCTTTTTCATTTGTGGTTAAGAAAGCAAGAGAATCCGCCCCACACAAGAGACTTCCCTCTTTTTCTGCCTGGAGGAGAACATGAGTAACAGATTTTTCCATCGGGTCTGTTTTTCCTGGACACAGCATACCCAACGGCCACAGCATGTGATCTCAAGGAGACCTTAAATACACTTTCAGTGTTGCTTATCAGCCCCGGTTTTAGTAACTTTTGAATTCACTTTCTGTAGTTGGTGATTTTCCTTTTTAAACAGAAGATCTTTTTCACTCGGTAGCTTCTGAGAGCTTTCCAGGTGCCTCCTCATTTAGCCCTGAACATAACAAACAAGCCCTGTCCTGAGCCCAATCCCCGTAGCTGTTGTCTCTTCTGTTCTGCCCATTTTCTCTGGTCAGGGTCATAGGCCCTCTCTACTGTGACTTTTGCCTGTATTCTGTCGATTTTTACCTTCATCTGAAATTATTTTGTGTATTTCTTGTCTTTCTATTCTTTTCCTGTCCTGGACTTCTCCCCCTGCTCACTCACTGGTCTCTACAACCCAGCACAATGCCAGGCAGAGGGACGTGGCTCTGTGCAGAAGGAAAATACTCAACTTCTTATTCAACAAGAGTCAGGCATGGCAGGGCCTGTAATGCCTACCCTTGGGAGGCAGGGGGAGGGCCATGAGTTCAGGACAAGCCTTTTGATACTCTGTCTCAAAAACAAAAACAAAAACACAAGGGGCTGGAGATGTAGTTCACAGGTAGAACATTTGTCCAGCATACACCCAGCTCTTAGTTTGACCTCAAGCGACACAAAGTAATGGTAAAAGTAGCATTAGACACTGTAATAAAGAAGCCAAGCATTAAACCAAGCATGAGGTCCTTCTGAGCCTGGGATCCTGTGGGACCTCAATGCCACCCTGAGCACCCATGATACCAGCTCTGGTGCCTACCACCTTATGAACTCCCAAAGTAATAGTCCTTGTAATGAGTGCAAACTTAGGAAGTACCATGAGGCCCCCAAGTGCCTTGGTTACAGGCTGATGACAATGAAGAGCAGAAGACAGGGTGTGTGGAAGAGATGCTGGGCCCAGACAGTGAAGTAGCATAGGGAGCGGCCACTGCTCTCCTCCAGAGCCACAAAGTCCAATTGGTTGAGGAACATACTGTTTTCCAAGCTGGTCTCTCTGTAGCACCCCTATCTGTATTTGGTGTCCCAACATATTTGAACCAAATGGAATTGGGTCTGGAGGCTGAATTGCTTTCTTTATTGCAAATCTCACTACACTTAGGAGTACAGCTCGTCTCATATTTGTGGCTGATGGCTTGGTGCTAGGTTAAGATGTTGTTTTTGGAAGATGGCAGCCCATTGCCTGGGTTGGGGTTTATAGTGTGTCTGACATCTACCTAGCTCGTGAAGTGTTCAGTGAAGGATGGAAATGATAGTTTAGTAATAATAGAAATATATTCTATACTTTTTATAAAGAAGGGGGATCCCTGCGGACCAGAAACATGGCTCCTCAGTTCAGAGCACTTGCTGCTCTTGCAGAGGACTCAAGTTAGGTTCCCAGCACCCACATGGCGGCTCACACCTGTCTGTAACTTTAGTTCTGGGGAATTTGATACCCTCGTCTGGCCTCTGAAAGCACGGCACCCATGTGGTTGGTCATACGTAATGCAAGCAGATCACTCACATGTGTAAAATAAAAAAAATTAAAATTTCAGGAAAATAAATGGGACCCTCTATACACATATTTTCCCCTAAACTGTTATGTGTATTTTCCCTTATCTTACTCCCAGGAGCATTGAAAGTGTGCCTGCCCAAGTTTGCCCAGTAGCTGAGCCTATGACTACAGCACAGTGACTGACTGGCAGTCTTGGCTTGCAGACGCTCTTCTCCGTTTAGAGCCTCTTCTGGATGTCAGTTCACTTCCACGGGGACTCTGCTGTGGGTGGGACATTGGCCCCCTCAGTCTTCAGTGTTGGAAGCTTACTTCCCAAAACCCTGTGGTAATGGTACTCGGAGTGGGGTTTTTGAGTTAGGATTAGGTGAAGTCATAAGGGTGGAGTGCCCATGATAGCAATGAGGACATTATACAAAAAGGAAGAGAAACCCAAGTCAGCAAGCTTGCTCTGTCTTCCCACATGTGATACCCCCATTATGAAGTGGCGAGGAGGCTTTTCACAGATGCCGTGACCATGCCCCAGGACAGCCCAGCCTCCAGGACCATGAGATAAATATTTTTGTAAATTATCCATCTCTAGTATTTTATTATAACAACAGAAAATGAACTAAGACAGAGTCCTTCGTCAGGAACCCAGGTTAAGTTTGCCCCAGAGGTGGGCACTTGTCAGGAAGCATTGAGAAGAAGAATCAAGTCAGATAGAATGGGCTTCACCCATCCCTGCTCCTGGTCTCTGAGTGCGACTTGTCTTGGAATGCTTCCTAACTGGTCCCAGCATTCCTGTCTGATAACCAAGTGCTGCTGGGATGGAGCACTTCACTCTGAGCCTAGCCGGATCCCTAGGCTTCCCCAATCTTTACATTTAGTGTAGTAACAAGAGCGGCGGGCTACGTTCCTGGCACCCGGCCACCCGCATGGCTAGCTTTACACCCGGAAATAATTACATGGAAACTGTATTCTTTTAAACACTGCCTGGCCCATTAGTTCTAGCCTCTTATTGGCTAGCTCTTACATATTGATCTAACCCATTTCTAATATTCTGTGTAGCACCACAAGCTGGCTTACCAGGAAAGATCTTAACCTGCGTCTTTCTGGAGTGGGGGAATCATGGCGACTCCTGACTCGGCTTCTTTCTCCCAGCATTCTGTTCTGTCTATTCTGCCTACCTAATTTTATGTCCTATCAGAGGCCAAGCAGTTTCTTTATTACTTAACCAATGAAACAACAGATAGAAAGATGACCCTCCTCTTAGTATCTATCCAACCTTGTATTGATAGCAACAGGATCCAGGGTCACACAGTGCAGTTGGCTAAGGGTATCCGAGTGGCACAACCCTCTCTCTCCCAACTGACAGGCTACAGAGAATCTGCCCATCCACAGGCAGAAGCAGAAATTATAGGCTGAATGACTGAAAAGTTCAGGGAGTACCTTTGGATGCAGTCACATCCAGTCACCCTGTCATCCAGAGCGTGTCTGTCTCCTGATGCCCACCAGGATGTGTCCTGCTGGCTCTAGGCTGCCATCCCAGCTACTCTGTCACTCTCGACAGCTATAGAACGCTTCTGGAACACTAAAGCCGGAGATGAGATATTAATCTAATACTTAAGATCATTCATAATCTAATTAATAATCTGAGGACTACTCATAGCTACTGCTGTTTTTACAAATACGGTGCTCAGAGTAGACCCAGGCCTTGGTGCACAGCCAGCAAAGCTCTGCCACCTAGCCACACCCCATGTTTCCACCCTCTTCCCCACTTCTGCATACAGGTACTGGCGCTGAGTTGTCTTTATGGTCCTCCTAATGATGCTATCTTCACTAGGGCCCAGACTGTTGGAGGCTCGCAACTTTCTGAGGGTCCCTCAGAAACATCATTACAGAGCATTCTGTACACTCTCTCATTCATCCTACTGATGGGTGTAGTGGGCTGCACAGCAGAACCACTGACTGTGCGGCCCCTGGAGTGCTGAAGCAGCTTGTTTCTTCTAATGTCCAGCTCTTCCCGTTGTCAGGATGCATGCATACAAATAATAATTGCTCAGTCCGGAGTCAACTGGCACATTTTCCACCGGTCAGGATGTGTCACCTCTCTCTGCACGCAGACTTGTTGCTGATTAAGTCGGCCACTGCTTGAGATTTTTCCCACAGTCCGTTGTCTGTCATTCAGAGTAAGTGAAACCTTTGAAAGCACGTCACGTGACTTAAAACCATTCCTGCTCCTTGACAGGTACATTTGCAGTGGCATTGGCGAGGCGGCTCACCCTCCAGCTCCAGCGTTGGGGTATCTGATCCTTTACAGCCATCAGATCCCCAGCACCCGAGCTGCCTGCGCTATCTCCTCTAACCCCTCCCACACACTTGAGAGACAGGGATTTTTGTTCCCAGTCTACAAAGGAGAAAATGGGTTCCCACAAAGATCAAGTAACTTTTTCAAAGACAAACCACTGCGAAACACCAAGGTTTGCTTCACTCGAGAACTTACATTTTTACCCATAATGCTAGAAGATCTTCTGTTTCAGACGGAAGAAGCATGGTACCATGAGCTCTTTCTCAACTGCTGTAAGAAAAGGAATTCAAAATAATTATATTTCTGTGTATTCTTCTCATTTTAACTTGAAGTAATATGTACTTTGAATATTCTCTACCCTCTGAGTAATTCCATTAGTAAATTATTCTCCAAAATGCGAATGATGTAATCCACCCTCAGTGAACCCACAGTTAGCCTGACAAGATCGACACCGTGTGCCTGGTATTTCTGATGCTGACTGACGTTGATGGAGTGGAAAATCCATGGGCATGAGATGTCTGTGAGAAGCAAAGTTTATTAAATACACTATTCCATGCATTGAATTTCCCAGGCTAACCCAGAATATGTACAGGATGGGGAGCCGGATTAGAATCTGAACGGTACCCAGCATCGATCATCTCTGAGTAATTCTCAACCCCTCTTGGACATTGTAAATGAAGTTGAGAACACAGCGCACAGTATGTCATCATATGTTTTAAGTGTATAATGAAGAGAGGCTTCGGGTGACCAAAAGAAATAGCAGTCTTTTTTAGCTGGATTTTCCCCTGTTGCTTTCCTGACTCATGTTGAGAGGCTTTTGTTTCTAATCAAAGCAACAAACAGTAAGGTCACTTCCTTGCGATTATATGGCAGCGGAAGGTGTCAGGGGCACTGGGTCCTCACTTCTACTGGCTCGTAGTTGGAGGACACAAGTACACACTCCCCACCGCGCTGAATACATGTGTCCTGCGTCCTGTACCTTCTCACCAGTCCCTTTAAATGAACCTCGATCATGGATTGGAGGTAAGAGTACTCTCTCTGGACAGCCGATTACAGGCAGTGTCGTGGGGGCATCGTGAGCTTTCGCTAATGAGTCTTAGCAAAATATTGGATGGATTTTTAACATTACATGGGGGAGGATTCCTGCAAGCAGAACATTTTGGAGACCAACTGTTAAGTAACAGAACAAACAATGCATGTTTATCTTTCCATTTTTTCAAGGAATTCCTTGCTAACTCCTGTCGGGTATGGGCTGGAACAATACCATAGCAGAGACAGCTCTTAATGTCTGCCTTTTGGAAGGTTTTCCTGTTTTGTGTAAAACACTGTCTTGGCTTCTTCAACAGACTCAGAAGGCAGGTTTTCTGATTTTCTTTAGCACTTCAGTGATTGTCGAAGTGTGTCATTCCAGGTCACCGCCAGCCTCGCACACCTACTGCTTTTCTATTCTCTCTCTTTTCTTAATTATTCGGTAATTTGAAAGATTCGAGCTTCTTCGCCTATCCTGGAAAGAACGGTGGAAAGGATCCCCGCCTGCAGCCTCCAAATTCTTTTGATTTGTAATTGTTAATCACCTCATCATCCAGATGGGGTCCTTCCAGTTTTGTCTGGTGCTTGGCAGCAAAGGTCCTAGTGTCCTAGAACTCATTAGTGTCCTGTCTGAAAGAATCCTTTGATATGTGCCCCTGCCCTGCCGAGAGCAGGAGGATGGAATTCTGTCCATTACTCCAGTTCACGGCAAAGCTTCTGTGTGAGCAGAATTCATCAGCTCACAGTAGAGACTTCGGATGTGCCGTTCTCGTGGATAGCTACCAGTTAATTAATAAAACTCCTCTGATTTGTCAGAGGAAGTCCTACATCCTTATTAAAGGGAAGCTTTTTGCTCTTTCCCCCTTGTAATGTGGTTATGGTAAACTCATTAAAGGCCAATGTCGTGTGTTCGTTTCTCTTCCCTGGCCGGTTGTTGGTGCTGGGGGAAGGGAGGGAAATCTGGGTAGACTTCAGAAAAGAAAGGAAATTAGCTCATGCAGTGGAGTGCAAAGCTCTAGGGGGAGAGGAGGAAGTCTGTGGAGGAAGTAGGTGGGATTGGGTAAGAGGAGAGAAACCTTAAAGAAATAAATATGTCACAATGGAGACTGCGATGGGACCTCCCACCAAAATAGAACACAATGGCTTGGCCTTATGAGGCATCTGCCCTACCTAAAGGTGCCTGATGTCGGAAAGAATGTATTATTTTCTGAGATGCAGCCCTGTGGTCTGGATTCTCAGAGTAGCATTGTAGCAGCCCAGAAGGCTCACGTGACATGATTCGCACAAGAGATGCCCCTTGCAAAGTCAAGCCATCCTGATCTGCAGCCCCTTGAAGAGGTCAGAAACTGTCAGTCTTAAGGTTCCCACGCTTCGACCTTCCAGCCACTGTGCTGGAGTGCATTCTGTTTTTTCGGGTACTATTTTCTGGGCTTTCCATCTGGAAGTCGGGGAAGGTGTCACTGTAGAAAAGCAGGATGGTTGAGGGGTGCTGTGCCCCATCCCACAGAGAGACCGTGACCAGCAGAATACTGGAAAGTAGGGGGAGAAACACCACTGCTTGAGGAGAACTGCACCATGAAATGCTTCAGCTGAAGTAAGACCTAGAATTGGCTTTGTCCTGTCTCACAGTCTGTTACCAGAGATGAAGAAAACTCCCTCTCCTTCTCCCAACGGCTATCAACTACCTGTAGCTCCTCGGCTAGCAGTGGGACATTGTGTCTCTCTTCCGTCCTCTGGGCTGGGGTTTTTGTCTGTCTATAGCCTGTGCAGCCCTTGTGCATTCTGCTATGGTTGCTATGGGTTCACATGTGCCGCTGCCCTGTTCTGTCTGGAAACACTGTCCCCTTGGTGTATGGAATACCTTTGGCTCTTATCTCCCCTCCTCCCAGCTCTTTCTAAAAGATCCCTGAGATACTGAGCTCAGCAGGTAAAAACAAACAAACAAAAATGCATGCTTCCAAACCTGAAGAACTGAGTTTGATCCCCAGGACCCACATAGTAGAAGGGCAGAACTAACTCCCACAAGTTTGCTTTCCTTTCTACGCATGCATCATGTCATGTCCGTGTCCTTATACGTAGATACAAATACCCATGCTTACATCCAAATAAGTAAATTTCAAAATAAAATAAAATAGAAAGAAGTGGAGATGTTTTCTCAAAAGTTGGTGCCCTGTCAGGTGCAGAATACAGTCTGGAGACCAGATCTCTGAAAGCCAGCTCTGCCTGATACTCACCCTGGGTTTCAGGGGCATCTGGTCACTCTGCCCAGTTCCCAGTGTCTCTAACATGCAGGAAAAGCAGATTTTCACAGCGGCATCTTGGGATAGAAATTCAAATGAGGGTTTTTCCCTAAAAGCAACTGCTGGCAACAAACAGAACATTCTGTAGAAACAGTCTCCAGTCACATTGAGAAGTAGCACTAGGTAAAACTTAAAGTGCCAAGAAACATGAGCAGGAGACCTAGTTCTGTTGGTAAAGGGTTTACCTAGCATACTCTTTTTGTCTCCACATCTGAGTCTTCCTTGCTGGGCTCGGAGTTGAGACTAATGCTGAGACTCCCTTGTAGCTCAGAAACTCTCCATCTTGCCCCAAACCATTTGATTTACTTCCCTGGCTCCCCCATAAATTGAAGCCATGTATGTCTCTCTGATTGCTTCAATTCCCCTTTCTCTTTTCCTTCCCTCCTTCCCCCTTCTCTCCCATCTCTCTCTTCTTTCTTCTTTTCCACAAGTTATGCTTTTTACCTAGAAAGGAAATCAAGAGACTAGACTGTCTCAGGTTCCTCAGAGCCAGCAGCAGTGTGTGTGGAACAAGCACAGTCGAGCAAAGTTGAGGATGAGGAGTTGCTCCAGCTGTAACTGGAAGCGGACATTGAGGTGCCATCTAGGAAGAAATCAGAGCATGTGGGTTATGAGTGTAACTTTCCTTTTCCAACTAGGCACCATTCCTTACATCACCTGTCTTTAAAAGTCAACACAGTGTGGTGATATGGACTCGTAACCGCAGCTACTTGGGAGGCAGAAGCAGGAAGGAAGGCCCATGAGCCCAGATGTTCACAGCCAGAGTGGATGAGATAGTGAGACTCTGTCCTCCAAACAAAGATGCAAACAAATGCATCCAGCACTTGGCTAGAACTAGCTTAGCAGTTAAGAGCTCTTGCTGCTCTTTCAGAGGAACTAAGCTTGATTTCTAATACCCACGTGGAAGCTCACAATCATCTGTAACTCCAGTTCCAGGGGATCTGACAGCCTTGGTGAGCACCAAGCAGACAAGTGAAGCACAGACGTACATGCAGGCAAAACACCCATGCACATAAAGTAAAATTAAATAAAAAGATATAAAACCACCCCACACCTATTTCCTCGGTACATTCTACACCAGTACTGTGTCAGGCTTGCTTTAATAAAGGTGAGTTAAGTATGACTAGAGAGTCGTGGGAGCCTCCAGCAGTCAGCAAGGACAGACAGACACTCACCCACCTCTCTCTGCCACTCAACGTCTTTACTATTCATTTACCACTCACTCGGTGAGTATCAGGTAGCTGTGCTACGTAGAATTTAATTAATATGATTTTGAAGTTGAAGGGTTAAACTGACTTTTGCGCTAATCACAGTATACAATAGGTAGAAATCAAATTAGGTCGGTTAAGGCAAGTAGTGACTCTCTGATACGTTTGTTTGATTTTGACATGCTCTGTCCCACAGAAACAGGGAGAAAGGACGTGCTGGGTGTGTGCAATTAACAGCAGTCTTTTTGTGCAAATCCTGATCTCCTAATCCCAGACTGTTGAGGGGGTATAGCTGCCTGCCATCTGGCAATAAAGCTGTGCCTGATAGGTAGGAGGTTTAATACTGTTGCTTAATAGTATGTTTATTTGTCTACTGCAATGATGTCATAAAAGTACCGAATATTACCAGGATTTTGGGTGTATGACAAATGAGCAATGTGATATAATGTAATGTAATGTCTGTGTTTGTATGAATAAGAATCATGGTCTTTGGAGCTACATGTTGGTATCTTTCCCTCATCCATCAAAGCATCTTTTAGCCTTTGTTACCACTTGACCATGTGAATGTTCGTCTCAGGGGCAGAAATTCACAAATAGAAGCAGGGATATAGAATGTCTTTTGCAAACTTGGTGTTGGCTTGAGGGTAGACAGGGAGGTGTTTGTATTTTAAGGATGTATTTTTCAGCCATATTCAGCATCTGAACTCAAAACAAGTGGGATGAAAGTTCTAGAATGTTTTCCTGAAAAGTCTTTCTCCTCAATGCATTTTGCTTCTTTTGGGGGAAATGGGACCTTACGCACGCACCTTACTGCATTAGAATACAGCAAGAGGTCTCAGCCTGGGATCTGCTGTCTTAGACTGAGTGTTCCTGAGAAAGGAAAGGTGCTTGGCTCTCATGTGTGATGCTGATGAGTCCGCATGCCCTGTCTAACAGAACACCTGAAAGTGGCTAAGTTTTTTTTAGTCAAAATTTTTATTTATTTGTTTCTTATACTTGAAGTGTTCTTCAATGACATCCTTAGCCTGAGATTCGTTTCCATAGTTCTTAACTACCACACAGCTGGAACCAGCCACTCTCCATGGCTTCCCCTCTCAATTAGTTTTACATTTTACCCATTTCCCTAGTTTCTAGTTGTCACCAACCTTAATTAGGTTGATCTGGTGCTCAGCAAAAAGTGCCTCCACCAACTGGACATATATACACCCATCACAATCGGATACAAGCACACAGAGATGGGCTTGGCCCTTGTCTAAGGCTTTGGTAGCTTCACATATGCCACATGGCAGGCCATTGTAGGTGTAGGCATCGTGGGCGAGGGTAGTGTTTGACACCTCTTTTCGAATAGTATTCATGTCTATTACATGGAGGTAGATTACAGGGGAGGCCAAATCTTGAACGCACCCAAGCCTCCACCTCTGCGGCAAGGGATAAAAGGTCATTTATTTTTAAATGCCACACATGGGGACTGTTTCTCACCATACTGGAGGCTTGGAAGTCCAAATTCAAGGTGTCAGCATTTGACCTTGCTGTTAGCATACAGACTCCCTCGTTGCCTTTCCCCTTCTGCCAGACCTCAGGCCATAACCCCTGTAACTCATGGATAGAGAGTCGGTAAGACAGCAAGCTGTGCTGTGACCTTGCAGCCCACCTCCGTGTGATTACGGGACACGTTTACGGTTCCACTCAGTATCCACCTGCGGCCTCCATACAGAGCATAGGTGAGGCCAGGCTTGGTTGCATGGTGGGGAGTACACCTCACCCGGTGAACCTGTAAGAGTCAGAAACCCCCTTTGTTCTCCAGAAGTGCAGGGTCTGTCTCTGTCCCTTCAGGACCCCCCTCACTCATCATGGCAGTTGTCTCCTCTGACCTTCTCCCACTTCAAGGCCTGATCATGGCTGTCCACAGTTGTGAAGCTCTCTCTCTTGATAAAGCTCATTCTAGACGGTGACTTCCCACAGCTCTGTTAATAAACCTGTTGTTCTTGCCCTCTTTTACCGTTGAGGATCTTCTTACATCCTCACATGGGAGAAGGCAGGAAACCAAAGTGTTGAGCTAGCCTGCTAACACTGCGTGCAGCCTCTTTCATAAGGGCCCCTACCCCATCCAGGGAGGAATGGCCTGAAGCCTCATTACTGTTAAGACCCCGTCTGTTACGTTCTCCCACCAAGCCACACCCAGATGTTGCAGAGGGCACATCCATAGCATCCTAATGGCCTGAAATGCAGTTTTGTGGAATGCTTAGCATCTATCCGTGTTTGAATGTGCTGGAAGTGTGGTATCTTGGCATGGACCAGAGCTCTGTAAAAGATGTTTTGAGTCTGAGAGCAGGCCCTGTCACCTCCCTTCTGCAGCTATTTATACTGCTCCTCAGAGAGGAGGAATCACACCTGTAGTAACACCCAGGTCCAGAGATAACAATGCCCTGTTGGTTCCAGGCCTTATGTTGTACTGGGAGTCAGATCACCCCAGGGGACCTGAGAACAATTGTTCTACTCACCATGAGAAGAGCCAGCAGCTTTAAAGGATCCATCTTTAAATCTACAGAGATTTTGTAATTCTCTTTGTACTGGAGTTGGGGTAATAGAAGGTTGCTCCGTAACTATGCCCATGCCAGATGCCTCTTGAGATGGACACACTTGACTTCATCCTACAAATACTGAGGACAAATGTGAATGGTGTCTTGCTTCATCATATTCATTTCCTCCTCCTAATTAATTTTAGATTAATTTATTTTATTTATGTAAATATATACCATATGTCTGTTGTACCCGCAAAGGTCAGAAGAAAGCATTGGATCCCCTGCAAGTGGAATTTCAAATGGTTATGAGTCACCATGTGGGAATTGAATCTGGGTCCTCTTCAAAAGCAGCCAGTGCTCTTAAATACAAAGTCATCTCTACAGCCCCCCTCCCCATTTTCTATTTAAAAGAACTAACTGATCATCTTGTGATATGTTTATTTATCTACTTACTTATTTCTGAGTTGAGTCTCACTATGTATCTTAGACTGTTGTATATCCGAGGCTGTTAGCTAACTTGTCATCCTTTAGCCTCCTCAAATGCTATAATTAAAAACATGGGCCACCAAACCCAACTCTTTCAGCGTATTACATGACAAAAAGTACCACGTTGCTCTCCTTGTTCTCATAAGATGAGTGGGCAAGTACATGCTCTCCTCCCATGGGTGTTTATTGAGTAGCTCCCTTTGCAAAGAGCATGTGTCATGCTGAGCGTATGGTGGTTAAGAAAGCTGATCTTGTCCTTACAGGCAGATAGTCCAGAGTGGCTACTACTGTAAAAAGTGCAGCAAACAGTATGGAGAGAACCGAAAGAACAACCCCACAGACTGGGAGTTCTGGAACTCTGGGCCATCCCAGCACCTGTGTGTTTAAATCTCTTTCGGACCAGAAACCAAGAAACAAAGACATGAGGTTAGCTGTCCATGGTGGTGACATCAGCACGATGGTTCTCAGTCTATGTATGGGTTGTGACCCTTTAAGGGGGATCACATGACCCTTTCACAGGGGTTGTCTAAGACCATCGGAAAACACAGACATTTACATCGTAATTCATAACAGTTGCAAAATTATAGTTATGAAGTGGCAGTGAAAATAACTGTATACGTGGGGGTCATCACAACATGAGGAACTGGACTCAAGGGTCTCAGCATTAGGAAGGATGAGAACCACAGGACTAGCAGAAAGGCTAAGCTGGGCTTGGAACCCCTACTGGTTTATCTTCACCCATAAGCATTCCACAATAGCAACTGTAAAAATGGCATTGTTTGTGGTGTGTGTACTTGTGCACACATGTGCAGATATACTCATGGGGGCTAGAGTTTGATGTCAGATGTCCTCTTCAACCTCTCCACCTTTTTCTTTTTATGTATATGTGTGATGTGTATGCATAAGTATGTGTGTGTGGGTGCACACATGTGTGAAGGTGCACATGGATGTCTGTGCATGTGCTTGTGGAGAAGAGAGGTTGACATGATGTCTTCCTCAATCACTGTCTGCCTTGTATATTAAAGCAGCATCTCTTAGTTGAACCCAGTCAGTCTAGCTAGCCAGCTTGCCCTGGGACTCTCCTGCCTTTACCTTATGAGTTACAGGTTGACTACCATGCTCCCACAAAATTTATCTGGGTGGTCAGGGTATAAGTTCAGGTCCTCACCCTTGAATGGTGGGTGCTTTAACCTACTGATCCTCTCCCCAGCCTCCTCCAGTTTTTGAGACAGGTTCTCTTACAAAAGCTGGAAACCACCAATTTGGTTAGATTGGCTGTCCAGCAAGCCCCAAAAATCTGCCTCTCTTTTTCTCCACGATACTGGGATTATAGGTACATTGCCACTGTGCCTGACTTTATGTGGGTACAGGGGTTTTAAATTTAGAACCCTATAAACTGTAAGATCTTTATCAACTGAAGCATTTTCCAGAAAATAATTTTAATCTATACACTTAAAATATGCTAACTAGACTGTCTCCAGCCCCAATTTCTCAGGGTAGAAAGGAGATGGATTGGAGAAAACCTAGAAGGAGATTTGTGTGAATATAGCACAGGGAATGAGGGGAATTGAGATAAAATTAAGGGGGAAACAGATGAGATTGTGTAAGGGTGGATTCTGGCAGAGGTCAGCTCCAAAGCTAACTGTGCCCTTTTCTCAAGAAGAACTTTCTAGACTTGCAGGTGATCTGAAGATGTGGAGAGGGGTTCTTCAGCGCTAGATGGGCCATTTCAGATAAACATAATGCATATATTGAGAGCAGTCAGCCTGGAGATGCTTTATTTAATGCACTGTCCTGTCCCACCCATGTCTATCCGAAGACAATTGCATTCATTTTTAGAGGCCTACAGAATGGTGTTTCCTTAACGGTTCATGAACCTACATGTTCCTGTGGCCATTTCAGTCAGTAATAATCATCTTGGCTGACAGTTAAGTCTGTACTGGAGGCTATGTATACCTACTTTGCCTATGTCGTCATCTGTGTTTGTCAGATAAAGAAACCTACTTACAGGAATTAAATGAGTTGATCTCAGAATCTGTGTGATAGACCTGACAGGAATGAAGATATTCTAAATAGAATCATGTGTGCTTCCCTTTGCCTATCAAATTACTGAGACAGTGGAGCCCAAGAAATTGGAATTTCCCCAGGAGTCTCCTGCCGGGAAAAGGAAAGGTCTGGGAGTCTGGTGCCAGCCAGACAGGGAGCTTGTCTCCTGGAAAGAGATTTCATATTGTTTTGACCACTTGTCAGATCCTCTTGCAAGAGAAACTGGAGCTGAGGCAGTGAGAATGGCTGGACCACACCTTGGCCAGGACTGCATCCTGTGCATCCCTCTCACCCCAGTGGTCCTCAGCCTGCCTTTAATACAGTTCCTCAGGTTGTGGTGACCCCCGACCATAAGATTATTCTCATTGCTACATCATAACTGTAATTTTGCTGCTGTTATGAGCCATAATGTAAACATCTGATATGCAGGATATTGGGTATCTAATATGAAAGAGTTGTTTGACCCTCCCAAAGGGGTCGTGATTTACAGGTTGAGAAATATTCCCTAAACCCCTGTTTAAGCCTAAACTTTGTGTTCAGACCCTAAAGATGAACTTTGCGGTCACTGGCTCTATTTCGCTTCCCATGTGATCACACTGGATAAGTCTCGTCTCTCTGTACTTCATTATTAAACTTACTTGGCCTATTGAGGACTGGTAGCCATGCCTGGCTTCTTGATTCTCAGGGATGCCAGGATCAGACTGGTTCTAACTAGTCTGGACATGAGTCTTGGACAACTTTGTGCCTGGCGCTACCCCTACACTGTCTTCCCTCCCCGCAGAAAACACTTCTTAGTTTACCAGCCTACTTCTCCAGAGTTAATGATGAAACCGACTGGAAAACTTAGATTCCACATTAAGTTTCACTCTCTGGGCCCCCGACAGTTAAATTCCACAGCTGGGGTGGTCCGGGACAAGAAAACGAAAGGAAGTTGAATAGAACACTAGGTACCCTCCCCTGACCTGAAGTAGCCTTGTAAGCATGTTACAGAGTTACCAGACGAGGCAGATATTTAACTAGATAGCTGGCTCACTGAATTGGTCATGCTGATCCCAAATAAGGGAACTCTAAAGGAGAAGTGAGTGGTGCGTGTTTAAATTTAATATGTATAAGTTTGGGAGGGAGACTTGAAGACTAGAACAGAATACATTTAACATCTACCGGGTGCTTACTGTGTGCTTTGGTGTCTCTGAATATGTAAATGGAGTTAATCAAGAGTGTGCTGAGTCTCTCCCTCCCCTTCATTCTAATTTGCTTAACAGCCTTGCAAAGCTGTGACCGCAGCTCCTTCTACTCCTTTTTACCTTTGAAGCCATGCATCTACATCCCCACAAGATGATTCACGGATATTACTCGGCACCTAGTGCAGTCCCGTGGTTCTTAGCGGTTTTGCACTCTGTTCTTCCATTTTGCAGAAGAGGACCATTTGAAAACCTTCCTGGATTCATATTCTCTCTCTCTCTCTCTCTCTCTCTCTCTCTCTCTCTCTCTCTCTCTCTCTCCTCCTCCTCCTCCTCCTCCTCCTCCTCCTCCCTCTCTCTTCTCTCTCTTTCTCTCCCCCCATCATGGCTCCACCCCTAGTCTCATCTCACAACAGCCGGAGTCATCTTATGTGAATGTCCCCAGATAGCCTCCTGAGAGCATCCAGTGACTTTACCACTCCCTACCTATGTCCTCCTTGCCTTTATTATAACCCCCACAGTCTTCTGT
Source organism: Microtus pennsylvanicus (assembly GCF_037038515.1). Taxonomy (NCBI): domain Eukaryota; kingdom Metazoa; phylum Chordata; class Mammalia; order Rodentia; family Cricetidae; genus Microtus; species Microtus pennsylvanicus. Next base: position 49,089,681 of record NC_134586.1, read on the forward strand.
GGCCCGTTGTGCAGTGCACATTCCAGCCCAGTGGCTTCAAACTTCAGCATGGTGTGGTGTTAGCATAGCCGGGAAGCCTCGTGGAAACACAGGCTGCACGTGCAACATGAGTGTCTCATTCTGTTTTTGAGACAGGGTCTCATATTGCCCAGGTTGAAGTTTAGCTTAGTATGTAGTCAAGGATGTCCTTGCATGCTACCTACTGAGATCCATCCCCTCCCCTGCTCTCAACTTCTAACCATATGGGTGGTCCAGGAAACACCCTTTGAGAATCCCTGGTGAAGCTCTTATTGACGCTTGTGTTTGCTCCACTCTTGGCTCCATTCTCCAGCCACACTTTCTGCCATTGTTTTCTGAAGTCATTCATTCTCTGTAGGTGACTTGAGCCCCAACGAAAATGAAGATTGATTCCTGATGGGTAAAGAAAAAGTTGAGACCTTGTAGCAGTCGGTGGCTCTTCAGAGCTTAGTTCTGCCTTAGAGATAAAGACGTCTGTGGGGTTAAAATTTTACTTGGGATGAAGTACTGGGGGCAGGGAAGCAAATTTCTTGATTACAATAATGAGATAGAAAAGATAAAAAAAATGAGATTTAAAAGAACAAACTTGGACAACAGTGTCTAGAACTAAGCCAGGTTTTGCCTCGTGGCCTTTTACTTCTTAGTTCTCTCTTTCTGGAATATTCTTGTCTTGGCCTTACCAAGGCTGATTCCCCAGCATTTCCACAGCAGATTAAATGTCAGCCTCCTCAAACAGCTCCCTCCTGACTGCCCTGCCAGGAGCAACAGCTCCCCACATCTCCCTGAATGTAAAACCTGAATGAAGATGGCTGGCAGGAGAATGACATCATAGTTTGCTGGCCTTGTAAATGATGAGAGGCATCCCACAGCCATGTAAGGAGCCAGCCTTTCGCAAAGTTTTCTCCTGAATCATTGTATGTGCTTTCCACTGCTTTGTATTCTCCTTTGATTATCACCAGCAGGAACTAGGGGAGGGAGCATGAGACCCTGAGAGCCTAGGATGAGCAGATCTATGCCAAGAGCTAATGCTGACAGAATCCTCTCATTTTGCAAACTCAGACACTGGGGCTCAAAACCTTAATCAATCTCCCAAGGTCGAGTAGCCAGCAGCTGAAGATAGTATAGGTATGGCCCATCCTATCCTCCTGCCTTCTCTGGAGCCTGACTGTGAGTCTATTACACCTGAGTCTAGTCTGTGAACCACCACATTCTAGATCATTCCCTTCATCTCAGGGCGATCTTTGAGCATGGTTGCAAAAAGCTCTTTTTTGGTCTTGGGGCCTATCCTAGCCTGGAAAGTGGGAGGCTACTTAAAATGGCATATCTCATGATCTGTAAGTCAATTTTAAATAATTCCTGGTCCCTTCATCTGTGGCATAAGATTCCGTTGTCTGATGTTCATCTGAACCAAGTATACCATCACTGTATTAGATTCAGGAGAAGGCCTGGCTCAAAGTAGGTCCACCCACTAGAAAAAGAAGAACAAAGCAATGTAGAAGACAGGCAGAATGGGTCATGTTCACACATGCATGGGAACCAAGTATTCTCATAATTAGAAGAAGAAATTATAGAGTCATATCAACTAACGAAGAAAACAGTCCTTTTTGCACCACATGTAATCTTAATAAGTAACTTACCGATGTGTTTGCTGCAGAAATTTCTGTAGCTGATCTCAAATTGTCTGGAACTAAACAAAACAGAGTTCTACAGATGTCTCTGACTCCCTGTCAGAATATTTATGGGCTGTGGGGACAGCACGGCTCCCTGGTTCTCAGCCCTGGCTTCTGTGCCACCCTTGGCCCAATCCACATGATGAGAACATCTGTTTGTTTAAACAAGTCACTTCAAGGCTGGTGAGGTGGCTTAGTTGGTAAAAGCACTTGCTGCCAAGCCTGGCAACCTGTGTTCTATGCTCAGGAGCCATAGAATAGAAGGACAGAACCGGGGCTGGAAAGATGGCTTAGCAGTTAAGAGCACTGGCAGCTCTTCCAGAGGATCCAGATTCAGTTCTCAGAACCCACATGGCAGTTCACAACTGTCTGTAATTCCTGTTCTAGGGTATCCAACACTGTCACATAGATATTCGTCAGGCAAAACACCAATTTAGATAAAATTAAAAATAAAATTTTTTTTGAAAAGGAGAGAGCTGACTTCTGAAAATTGTCTTCTGACTTTTATACATGTGCCATTGCATGGGTACTTATGCACACACACACACACACACACACACATACACACACACACACATACACACACACACACATGGATACACGCATGCATAATGCATGTGTACACACACAAATATAATAATAGTAGTAGTGGTGGTGAAAAAAGTAAACAAATCCCTTCTTGTGGTAGAACTCTTTCCTGTTCCCATTTGCTTGCCAAGGCTCCTCCTACCTGTCTCTGTTATTAAAATCTCTTTGATGCATTTATTTTTATTGCCTTCAGTGTCATAAAAAGCCAAGCCACAGGCCTAGCCAGATCCACCCTGACAGGCCACTGCTACTTGCTGAAACCCTCCTAGGCAAGATCTATGTTCCTTTGTTGGTTATTTTGTCCAGGTTCTCTGAACAGGTCTTACTATTAGCCCAACCTGGCTCCAGATGTGACCTCCTCCTGCCTCTTGTTGAATACTGAGACTACATGTGTGTACAGCCTCATACAACTCTGCATTTGGAGAAAGAGTGAATTTGGGTGTTAGACATGAGTTTATATATATGTGTGTGCATGTGTGTGTGTACACACATATAGTGAAAATATATATACATATATAGATAAAACTTATATACATATATATCTAGAAAACATTTTATATATATTATAATGTGTATAACATATAAAATGTTTTATATAATATATAAATATATATAATGTTTTCCTAGTTCTACTCTATCATGTATTGTTTTGGTTTCAGTAGTAGATATGTACATGAATCATATTCAGTACTGAAAGTGTAGAATTTAATATGAGGCTTCACAACTTTAGTTTTGAATGCTAATTCTAACTGTAGGTAAATTCATTAAGGTGCATAGACTTTGGGTATACTTAATTTTAGTAAGTGATATTTTTATTTATGTCCAAGGTTTTATAGTAATGAAAAATTAGTTTCCATGTGTGGAAGCCTTCCCACTGTAAGGAGACAGAAGGAAGCATTGCACACCAGAGCTGGCTTATATATTCTAGTGTGCTTTAGCTTCACTCTTTGGAGAAAAGGAAAGCCATGGAGTCAGGAGTCCAGACACTGTCACAGTGACCTTACCTGTGAAGCAGAATTATGACTCAGAAAGTTTGAAAGAGGCAAGAGTAATGAAAGTATTTTGACCCAGATAACATCTTGGGATCCTGTCTCTCTAAGGCAAACAAAAACAAAACAAAGAACAAACGAACTAGGTATGGTGGCACATGCCCGTAATACAGCATGTGAGCAGAGGAGACAGGAGAAATCAAAGGCCATGGAGACTACAAGGCCAGCCTGGGCTACCTTAGACCCTGTCTTAAAAAGAAAACAAGGAGCCCGGTACAGCATCCCATGCCTTTAATCGCAGCACTTGGGAGGCAGAGGCAGGCAGATCTCTGAATTAGCGGTCTTCCCCGTCTATTTAGTAAGTTCCAGGCCAGCCAGAGGTACACATTGAGACCCTATCTCAAGAATGCGAAGTGGAGGTGCAAGGAAGGGAGAGAGGCGATGTAGCTTTGCAGATCTCTGAATTAGCGGTCTTCCCCGTCTATTTAGTAAGTTCCAGACCAGCCAGAGGTACACACTGAGACCCTATTTCAAGAAGGCAAAGCAGAGGTGGAAGGAAGGGAGAGAGATGTAGCTTTGCAAGCTTATGTCAAGGAGAAACTTCCCTTTTTCTTTCCTGGAACTCATGAACCCAGTAGACTCGCCAGACTCTCCCCATGGTCTTTGGAAGCATCTATTCTAAGAGCTCATAGCTGGTGGAAAATGCTGTATTAAGGGGAGGGAGGAAAGTCATATTAAGATCACACAGGTAGTATTGAATAAAGCAGGGCCTTAACCCCAAGCCGGGTGCTCTTGACCTTCATGCTTTGTTGAGGTTTTGAAACAAGGTCTCAGTGTGTAGCTCTAGCTTCCCTGGAAGTCACTGTATAGAAACAGGTTGGCTTCGTACTTACAGCAGCCCTGCCGGGATTACAGGTATATAGCACACCATCTACTTCAGCTGCTGCTTAGGAAATGCTTAGTATGAATTAATCAAACTTCTACCCATTTTACAGCAGTTCCTCAGAGAGTGGGGCATAGCTTAACATCACCAGCCGGGTTACCACAGCCAGAATCAGACGTCCCAGACACAATGGCTCCTAAGGAGCTTCTCCTCCCCTTGTTCTGTCCTAAATGGCTAAAGCAAATCCCAGCTTCCTTTTCACCTGTGCAGAGTGTGACCAGAACCCTGAATTACAGAACTGACCGACTCCCGAGAGCTTCCATAATATATTGCCTGCCTCCCAGAAGTATGGAAGCCACCTCCTCCCCTGTCCCAGTGCCCCCATCTTTGTGCCCCATCCTCCCCTGACCCCACTTCAGAAAGCCACACCAGGGGAACAAATGTCAGAACAGGGCTCACGTGGGCCACAGGGGGGAAGTATTTGGTTCCCTGGATACAGCCCTATGTGTTTGGTGAGATTTTGTCTCCCGAGCCACAGCCCTTCTGAGGGAGGGAAGTGAAAATGGTACGGAGCAGTAAGAGAAGTGGGGAGAAACCGCCTAACTCAACAGAAAGGCCTGGCTCGTGAGCTGGGCACGTGCTCTGTTGTGCTGGTGAATGGGAAACCCTGACTGGTCTCGCAGCAGGCGGTCAGGCCGCAGCCTCCTTGGTTACTAGGGCAAAGATCCCAAGGGGCAGTGGCAGGCAGCATAGTTGTTTGGAACCTGACCATTCTACAGCTAAGGAATCACATGAATACATTCAAGGATGCTTTTGGTTGTTTTTGTTTTTGAGACAAGGTCTCATGTAGCCAAGGCTGGCTTCAAACTCCCTGGGTAGCCGAGGATGGCCTTAAATTTCTGGTCTGCCTACCTTCACTGTGCTGGGAAAATGGGCGTGTGGGGGCCACACCAGTTTATGCATTGCCGGGACTCGAACCCAGATTTTGTGTATGTCAGGCAACAACTCTACCAACCAAATTACAGCCCCAGACCCGTAAAAAGAAAATTCAAAGCAGCAGGCAAAGGAAGCATTGATGACTTGAACTGTAGAAAGGGGTAAAATCTTAGAAGTAAAGCCCGAGGCAGAAATGAAGCTCATTCATTCATTCACCCATCCTGCACATGTTTTCTGGTGCCTACAATGAGCTGAGTACCATTTTGAGAGCTCAAAATATGCCAATAAATGCGAGGGACCTTTTCTCCACGGCACTTGTATTCCAGTCACTGAAGGACTGGAAAGGGAATGACACAGCATTTGACACGGGAGTGGGGACACTTAGCATTGAGTCCGCCCACAGACGCCATAAGACGTCAGTTACGTCAGCTGTTACGATGGCCTCTTCTTACCAAGCTCTGGGTCCAGCGTGCAGCCGCCCTGTTGGCAGATATTATGATAGCCGTTTGAAAATTCTCTTTCAATCCTTCAAAAGTTAATTTTAGGAAGCCGTGGCTTGGATATAGCTGTGTACATCTAAAGTTTCTGGTATTGAATCTCTACCACATGGTCTCGCGGGGTGGTCATGACGATCCTGAAGATGGAGGCGAATGTGTTCTCGGGTGTACCCCGTGCTCTTACCCAGTGCTGTGCTGACTGAGATCTCACCACTTGTCCTCTGGGTCGGGGGTACGGACTTGTGGCATTTGCCAGTCTTTGTAATTGAGATCTCTCACTGCGCTGAGAAGAGTTGAGCCATCCATCGTTTTCATTAGAGTGTGTCGCTCCTCTCCGAGCGGTGGCTGTGAAATGGAGGGGACAGAGTCGGGGGGCCTTCCAGAAACTTTGGCCTTGAGCTGGGAATGACGCTGCTTTGAAGGATGCACTGAAAGTACATTAGGTGTGTACTTTCACTTTAAAACATGATTTGTGCCTAACAACCGGCTTCAAAATGGACCCTGCGTTCTCAGGAGCTGCTGTGACTGATTCAGTCAAAAGGTCTTTCGCAACGGATTGGCTCTCCTCATCGTTTGCTTACTGATTACTGGAAAAAAAAAGATAGGAAAGGTCTTTCTTCTTCCCATGGTGTGGTCTTCTCCTACCTGTAGCTGTCAGGTTTGGTTTTTTGAGACACAGTTTCTATGTGTATGAGTCCTACCTGTCCTGGAACTCCCTCTGTAGACCAGACTGACCTTGGACTCACTCACAGAGATTCATCTACCTCTGCCTCCCAAATACTGGGATTAAAGGAATGTGCCACCACTGCCCGGCAGGCCTTCCAGTTTTTGTTTTGTTTCATTTCGCTGAAGTTTAGTTCTATGATAACATCAAAGGACACCGCGATCACACTTCAAAACCGTCTACAAAACCTTTTCATGCCTGAGGATTGGAAGCTTCCAGCCTGAGAAAGATGTTTCTTCTGTGATGATATATTAAGTCCTGGATCATGAAATTCAAGTTTTTCTAGACTGGGGCAGTAGCTCACTGGCAGGACACTTGCCCAGTGAGCAAAAGTCCCTGGATTCCATCCCCCATACAAGCAAGCAATAAATAAATAAGCAAACAAACAAACAAATAAATAAATGGTGAGAGAAAAAAATATTTTTTATAAAAACCCCACATGAACTTTACTTTTTCTCCTTTTCCCATTTGGTAAACTTTTCTAAATCCTTTGCCCAAATATGACATTTCTACCAACTAATTGGAGACAGGCTGGGACTCTGCCTCTCATACAGAGTTTTTACTAATTGTGAGTTCCCTGAGGATTTATTTCTTCAGCCTGTGCTTACACATGGATTACAAAGAACAGAGAGAGATTGATAAACCCCAGTCAGAGGCTTGAATGGAGTAGATGAGGCATGGAAATGGTAACTGTGAAATGTGTGCTCAAGATGAAGGCGGAGGGGGCTTGGATTCCCTAAGGTTTGTTTGTGTTTAGGTCTGATGTATGTGATCTGTTTGCCCTCCCAGGCTGAGAGTCGGGCTTGCATTACACGTTATACAGTGAACAAGCAGAGCGTCTTTTCATCCCAGGTACAGCCATTCCTTGGACAAACCCTTTCCCTGAGCAGCACACGTTGTTACTTTTTAAATTTTTGAAAGGCATTCTACCTCTGCCCCTTCCTATTGGCTGTTTTTCTCAGGAAGAGAGAAAACAGTTGGCAGAACTAAAAATTTCCAGACCACAGGGTGTCTGCTGCTTGTGTAACCCCAAAGCCGAAATTTCCACTTTCTCCGGTTCCACCAGGGACTTCACTGGAAGCTGCCTGTGTGGCAGACCTGCCAGGGCTGGTCTCCATTACACTTTCATGACTTCCTGTTTGAGTATTGGTGCCTCCTCATTGTTTCTTATTTCTTTTTTTTCTTTTCTTTCGTTCTTCCTTCCTTCTTTCCTTTCTTTCTTTTTTTCCCCCTCATTGATACTATACCACAACTTCTAAAAATACAACCTAACCACTGGTTTTCTAAGAAGAGGAACTGCAGAAATAACCTGAGTGGCTTTGTGGCCATGACCTCTAGACAGTCTCCTCTGGGCCATCTGTTGGGTACCAGCTGCAGGAGCACCTTCATTCACACCATAACAATGTGGTGCCCACCGCACTTGCATCTGTGACAAGCCCTAGTGGCTTTCCTTTCTTGCCATCTGATGAGCCCCCTTGACAAGTTTTCTCAGTCCCTCATTACCGCCTGTGACCTCAGCGGGTTGTTCTCAAGCAGCTTTCTCACAGTAAAAGAGAAACTGATTTCACAGGCTCGTGAGCCTACAGTAAACAAATGTGTGTAAGGGCATGATGGAGGAAGGGCTGGGGAGGGGGATTGAACCTGAGTTTAATCTCTACAACACTTTCTAAAAAGCCATGTAAGAGGCTGAGCATGGTGGCACGGACCTTTCATTCCAGCACTCGGGAGGCAGAGGCAAGTGGATCTCTATGAATTCAAGGCCAGCCTGGTCTACAGAGGGAGTTCCAGGACTCCAGAACAGCCAAGACTGCGTAGAGAGATGCTGTAAAAAGAAAGAAAGAAACAAACAAACAACAAAAACAAAACAGAACAAAACCAAGACACGTATAGCAAACCTATTTATAATACCAGTGCTGGGGAGACAGAGGTGGGTGGAGCCTTGGGACTTGCTAGCCAGGCAATTTAAGCTAATCTGGAAACTCTCGGGCAGTGAGAGAGGCTCTCAAAGAACCAAGGTGTACAGCCCCTGAGGAACAACGGTCCAGCTTATCCCATGACCCCCCTACGCATATACTCATGTGCACATGCCCTCACGAATGTGTGAGTGTGCATACACACATGCAAACAAGCATAGCATAAAATCATGTATGTTTATAGGGCCTGAAAAAGGAAGTGAAACCATGTAGGGACCCATGTGAATTAATGAGAGTGGGGGGGTGAGTAGGAGAGGGAATATGGGGAGAGAGGGATGTGCTCAGAACACATCATATACTTGTCTGAAAATGCACCATGAAACCCAGTGCCATATTTGAGTTTAAAAATACTTTATGAGGGGAACCTGGGAGGAGTAAGGGAGAGGTGAAAAATATGCTCAAAATATATTGTATGAGATTTTCAAAGAATAAATAGAAACATTTGATACCATTACAAATAAATAGGTAAGTGAGCTTACCTGATACAAATAATCTATGTGAGTGCATCAATTCCTTTTGTTGTTGGTGGTGGTGGCGATGGTGGCAAGAATTAAGGAACTCAGTCCCAGGAACAGTCTGGTTGCAATCATATAAAAACCAAGAGATTGACAGCAGCGTTCCCTGGCTTCAGGCACAGGGAAGGCTGTAATGTGTTTGTAGTACTGGTGATGAAGCTCAGCGCCTCACACTTACTAAGCCAACACTTTACCGCTGAGCTATGCCCTCATCCCTAAATGGTTGTTTTGAGTTAGTTTATTGATTATGAAAAGGAGATAAGAAAGGAATTAATCCCAGATATTGGATTGCTGCCCTGTCCATGGTTTGATTAATGGGTTGATTTTTCAATTTGAATGTGACTGTTTGACATCTTAATAGTCCAGAAGAAACCTTTTGGGGGGGGCGTGTGTGGAGGGGAGGTGGAATAAGCCATGTTAGTAACCTAAGCATTTACAGTTAGTAGAATAGTTAACAAACCATATCTACTGTCCACGAGACTCGCTGCACTAGGGTAAAGACCTGTGTTCTCCATTTTTCATGGTTATCCTCTGTTGCTTTGAGATAGACTTCAGGATCAACTGCCTTGAATACAAGAGAAAAACAGGAAAGGCTGGAAGTCTATGGGTGGAGCATGTGCTTAACATGAGCATTGCCCTGGCTCCAATGGCCAACATCAAAGAACAGCAGAGAATTATATGAAACCAGGCACGGTGGCATACACCTGAAATCCTACCACTCAGAATGCCGACGGCTGAGTTGCGTAATGAACTCCAGGCCAACCTAAGCTTCAGAACGGGGCCCTGCCTCAAACAACAGCAATTTAAAAAAATAAATAAATAAAACAAAAGAAAAAATGTTTTTAAAGCTAGGTGAAATTTATTCGTGGGTGTTGTGGGTGGGGTGGGGGGGATGAGAGAGAGAGCTGCTGAGGCTGGGTCTTTTTTGCTATTTCTTTCCGTTAGCTGGTTAGCCAGGTACTCGGGCCAGCTAGGCCAAGAGGTTCTAGACTGGTCTGTGGTCTCCACCCCTTAATTCCCTGCTGGGATGTGGGAATTGCAGAGCATTGGTCTCTTATGCACTGAGCTGTATCCTGAGCCTATGAAGTTTTTTTATTTTCTCTTTCCTATTACACAGGGACAGAAACTGAGACTAGGGATTAGCACTTGTGAAAATGCTTTCCCCAGGAACTATCTTGCCCCAAGGTACTGGTGCTGGGAAAAACAAAACAAAACACACAAGAACCGCGGTTCCACAGAATCCAGAGTTTAAACTCCCAGCCTGCCTTGCAGACTTTCCCACCAGACACACACACACACACACACACACACACACACACACACACACACACACACACACACACACACCAGGCAGATAGGAGCTCGCAATTAAATGCTAATGCCCAGAAAAGAGGTTAGCCTTTCTGTCCCTGCTGGTGGCCACTTGTCAACAACAATGAACAAGGAAACATTCTCTTCATCCACAGCCTCATTTCCCGTGTCTCCTGGGTAAAGAGAAAGTGAGTTCTAGCAGACCTCTGAGCTCTATTTCAAGTCCCCACCCTCTCTTTTTTCTCTATCGGTTTTTACTTTTATTTATTCGTTTAGGCAGGTAAGTAGGTAGTTACCTGTGTGTACCAGGGCACATCTGTGGACGGAAGAGGACAACTTAGATCTGTCTTCTCCACCCGCCTTGTGAGTCCAAGGGATCAAACTCAGGCGTGAGACTTGGATAAGGATAAGGATAAGCCCTTTGACCTGCTGAACCTCAAGCGCTTTCCATGATCTGAAATTTTCTTACTGGTTTAATTGCCCGTAGCCTCTCTATTATGTCTAAAGCAGTTTTTCTCCAAAGGAAACATTCTGTCCGGAGCAGACCTTTATCGATGTTTGGAGGTGGATTTAGGGTCACAGCAGTGGGAGATTATTCGCTGGAGTAGACAGTGCTCCGTGGCCCACCCCAGAGGAACACCAAAACTTTCTGCAGTTGCAAAGGGCCACAGTGTTGAGGCTCAGATCTCTAGGGCGAGCTCCGTGGGCGGCGTCCGGGTGGCCTCATCAATTGATCCCCGTTTGTACTAACAGTGGTGCTTTTTCTCAGAACGCTGCTGCTGGAGCAGGATTGGGAGCACACGCTGGAAGAGCCTGAGTGCTTGACATTATGTATGCAGGAGTCAATCACAAGTCAGGTTAATGTGGACTCCGGCCCAGGATGCTACCCAACTGATAGATATCATCCCAGGGCATCCCAGAAGCATGGTAGAGCCGCTGTCTCAGTGTAGACGAATCCCATCTCCACTGCACAATACAACTCAGTAGTAAACATAGGCAGTGATCTCAGGAGGTTCTCGGCCTGGCTTATTTTCTAAAGACAGCGATTCAGTGGCTGAATTTCCTCCCTTCCTTTTTTTTTTTTCTGACAAGATGTCTGATTTAGCCAAGGCTATCCTTGAACTCTCAATTCTTCTCCCTCAGGCTTCTGAGTTGTTGTAATCATAGACATGCCCAGCACCCAATTTCATCTTTAGCAAACGAAATTCTCAATTTTTTCCCTTATTCCTCCCTCTCCTATTTTTCCTCTTTTACTTTTTTGCTACCTGCCTTTCCTCCTCATCCTCTGTCTTCTTTACCCTTACCTCTCCCAAGGGGTCTTCCAGGGGTCTGGGACTCCTGCCCCACATTGCAATAGTGTGACCATCCCTCTGGGACTCTACTTTGGCCTCTGTGTAATCAGAGTAGTAATGCTTCCTACTTCCTGGGCTCGTTAGCAGCGCGCATCAAGAGATCAAGAGAGCACACGCGTCGTATGCCACTAAGTTTGTGTTTAATAGAAAGTACGGTTGCATGGTGGAAAGGCAGGCACTGTCTTGAGAAAACTGAAGGGGAAATCACAGCTGACTTTTCTGGAGACATCTGTGTCAGCGCAGGCTGTTCTTGGGACGGGAGTGTCAATAGCTTACTCTCAGTCACCACCCAGAGATGGTATAAAGGGGCCCTGTTCTGCTGGGGTTGACATCACCCGGGTGAAATCTAAAACTCCCTCCACTCAATAGGTCTCAGAGTAAGACTGGCCTAGATTGCCCTCTCTCTCGCCCCAGAGACTCATCCGAGGAGGAGTTTAATAGCTCACCTTGCTCTCGGGGTGGAAAGTTTGTTTCCTGGTGTGTCCGGTTTTCTGGGTCATGGTTTGGGAGTTGCTCAGGACAGTCTCTCTATAGATCATGTTCTATCCATGGAAATCAGCAGTTTTTAACTTGTGGGTTGAACAACTTTCACAGAGGTCACTTAAGACCATCAAAAACCACAGGTATTTACATTGCAATTCATAACAGTAACAAAATTACGGTTATGAAGTAACAACAAAAATAATTTTATGGTTGCCGGTCACCACAGCATGAGGAACTGTATTGAAGGGTCAAGCATTAGGAAGATTGAGAACCAGGGATGTACATGTTAATGAATGTGTTTTAGCATCCAGATTCCATCAACTCACTAGGAAGATTTGTGCAGGTGCCATGGTACTTGCATGGAGGTCAAAGGACAACCTTACCTCGCTCTTGTTCAGAAGCAGGAACTCCTTTTGTTCGCTTCTTTTGTTAAAGCCTAATTAATTCTTTATTAGTTCTTTGGAAACTTCACGTCATGCACCCCAGTCCCACTCACCTCCCTCCATATCTGCCCCACAATACTGAATTGTGCCCCCCATGCATAAATTAATTAAAAACAAAACCAAAGAAACAAACCAAAACCTCCTCCATCTTGCCAACACCTCTTCATTCACCCAAGTGGCATCAGGAGCTGTGGTGTGTCCTTCTGACCAGTCACTCCTCTCACAGAATGTTCTCTGCAGTGAGTCATTGGTCTGGTTCATGCGACTGGATAGACGGCTCAGATCAGGAACACTGGCTGCTATTTCAGAGATCCTGAGTTCAATTCTCAGCAATCACGGGGTGGCTCACAACCATCTGTAATGAGATCTGGTGCCCTCTTCTGGCCTGCAGGCAGAACACTGTATACATAAAGTTCACTGCTTCTTAACGCTAATGCTAGTTGGCCAGTGAGTTACCAGGTATTCTTCTGTGTCCACCTTCCACGTCCCCATAGGAACACTAGGATTACAGGTGTGCATTCTGCTGCACCCAGATTTACATGTGGTCTGGGGTTCCTTCAGGCTTGCATGCATTACTCAGAAGCGTGTTGCTTCCAGCCTTCACTAGGAAGATTTTGGAGACCCTGTTTTGGTTGAAGCCCTAGGGGAATAGTTCACAACATGGTTAAGGTCTCCCATCCTGTGAAACTTAAGATCTAGTGGGAGAAGACAGGCAGACAGACAGACAGACAGACAACTAGCTGAATGAGAAACTGTAGGTCTTAGGGACACAACACCAGGATGGAATGGAGGAGGCTCCACCTTCGACGAGACAAGGAAGGCATTTCTGAGAAGGTGGCAGACCTCTGATCTCAGATCTGAAGGAGGTGAAGAAACAAGAGGATGGATTGAATTGGGGGCAGGGCACTCTAGGCAGATGGAACAGCGTATGTGAAGCCTTGACGTAGGACCAAGGGTTTGATTTGAAGTAAAGGAGGCCAATGCAGCTGTGCTGAGTCAGAGGCAATCGTGAGACAGAAATAAAAGTAGAAGGGATGAGCCCGGTGTTCGTTGCTCTCCTTAGCACCATGACAGAACACCTGACAAGCATGGCTCAGGGAAGGAAGGGATCATTGGCTCACAGTTCTGTTCATCACAGCAGCAAGACAAGGCAGTGAGCGTGAGGCTGCTGGTCACCTTGCATCAATAGTCAGAAACGACAGAGTGATTGGAGGGGAGACAAGAGAAAGGAAAGAGAGGGGGGGGGAGATGGGGAGAAAAAGAGGGGAGGGAGGAGAGAGGTGGAGGAAAGAGAGAGAGAGAAGGAGAGGAGGGAAGGTTAGTACTCAGCTCACTCTTTTTTAAAAAAAAAAACTTTTTATTGATTCTTTATAGATTTTACATCATGTATCCTGATCCCTCTTATTCCCCTACCCCCTTGCATTCATCCTCTAGCCTTGTAACCCCCCCCCAATCAAACCAAATTTAAATGAAAAACCAAAAATCAAACAAAACAATAAATCAAAACTAAAACAAAAGGTGGGGGAGATGAACCTTGTCGTGGAAGCTGTAGTGAGGTCCATTGAGTCACACAGTTTACCTATGAGTCATTCATCTATACTTGCAAGTGTTCATTGCCATGAGTTGTATTGGTTTGGCTTGAGGCCTCTGTCATCTGCTGCTCTACTGATGATGGACTCTTACCCAGGCTCCTCCGGGATATCCTGTTGTTGTCCTGTGTCATGGATACCCCGCTGTTTGGGATCTGTAGGTTCCTCCTCTTCATAGTCCTGCTCCCACAGTTCATGGATGAGGTGGACGTTGGGGTGGGTCAACTCATAGCTCTGGTTCTGAGTCTGGGTGGTAACTGGGTTAGTCGGCCTGCCAGCTGCCAGGGGTAGTTTCACTGTCCTGCCCTGCCAGGGTACAGGGCCTGCTCTCTTGTGTCCTGCAGCTGGTGAGGGGCAGGACTCTCTTGTGACCCAAGGGCCAGCTCTCTCATCTGCCGCAGGGAGGGTGAGTGTGTAGGTGGGTGGGAGGGCATCTTTCTTTTACCCATGCCTCCAGATGGCAGAAGAAAGAGGCAGAGTCAGCTCGGCTGCTCTCAAACCCTCGGGGGCAGCTCACCTGCATCCCCACTGCAGGATCAGCTCAGGTGCTTGCCTGTGGTGAAGGGTGGGACCATCTTTTCTGAGTGCAGGGGTCCAGCTCTCCCCTGAGGGGCAGGGCCAGCTCTTCTGCTGCAGTATCCAGCAAGGGGCAGAGCCAACTCTCCAAGAGCCAGAGAATGGCGGGGCTGACTCAATGGCTCCATTGATCCCCTGTGCTAACATAGGCCGCAGACATCATCACAAACCCTAAGGTCACTTTCTTTTTATTCAGTCCAAGACCTCAGCCTATGGGATGTTACCACCAACATTTAAGATGTGCCTTCTAAGCCTCGGTAACCCATCTGGGTTCCTTCACAAGCATGCCTAGGGGTCTGTGTCCTAGGTGTTTTCAAAGCCTGTTGACAATATTAGCTATCATAGGCCTTTTCTTGTCAGCACAAGTGAGGAGTTAGTTTCTAGGTATTTTGTGTGGGAAGAGATTGGCCATCTCTAAATAGAAAAGCAGAGAGGTCTAATCTTCATTTAGAAGGTGTCACTCCTACGACCATGTCCTCGCAGTGACAGGACCATTGATTTCCCAGTTGCGTGGGAGCTAAGGACCTGGCCCGAGAGTTGACCGGGCACTCATCCAGATAACCCGTCAGACTTCAGCTGGGTCACACCACCCAAAGCCCTGCGAAGTCATTTTCAGGAGGCCAGGTCTCTTCTGCTGAGTCTCAGGAAGTCAGTAGGGAAGCAGAAGAAAAAGGGGGAAACAAGAAGCTTCCTACTTCCTTATCAAGTGTTCGTGTTTCTGTGTTCCAAACATCAGCTAAAGCAAAACCAAAGGCAGCTAGGAGTTGGCTTTTTTCATAGTTGTTATTTCCTGTTACTTGTTAGTCTGACCCCAGACCTCCTAAGTGGGTCTCTTCTGGCCTGTGTGGCGTTGTCACCCCATGGCTCCCCAACTCTCACATCTCCTCAGTCAGGTAGAGAGACTGGGGCTTGGTCCAGGTGGTGAGTGCTCCCTCATAGACCAGGACCCCACCAAGTGCTGCCACATCTGGGCGCTGGAAGCAGAGGTCAAGCCCGTAGCAGATTCTCACTTCCCTGTAGCTCTTCCCCACATGACAGCTGAGCCACTGGACAAAGCATTTGCACCAGCTACCAGCGCTTGCAGGCTGAGGACCCGCTCTTATCAGCTGGGAAGCAAGCACAGTCCGAGGTGGGAGTTCTAACCCAGCATGCACTGTTCTAACCTCTAGATACCTGGAGTCGGGTGGGGAAGAGGTGGGAGAAGGCGAATCGTCTGGGTGGCTGCTACACAAAGGTCTCCAAAGAGATCATGTTTGAATATATATATTTAATTTACTCGAGAAGTCGCTGCTCTTAGCTGTCGTTGACAGCTAGAGGCAAATTCTGAAACTATTCCCAAGGTCTCTGTGGATCTCAAAGGTGATTCTGGTTTTAGATAATTAAGGATCCACATACTTGTCTCTTAAACAGAGCCCTGATTGAAACTTAAAAATTAAGCATTTTTGAGAGCCGTGCTTTAAAATAAGTGAGACATGTTGTTGTTGTTGTTATGGTATATGTATATATACCGTATATATGCGTGTATTTATAACTGACCTATTGACCTACTGTTCATTTGAATGAGATGGCTTTTATTTTTAAAGAAGCTGAGTAACTTGTGTACATCAGCTTTGCTCTGGCTCAGGAGGCAGAGTTCAGCTCTCATTCCCAGGTCTAGCATTAATAACTCGTGTGGCTTTGGGTGAATCTGACCTCACTTTCCTCCTGTCTCAAGCAAGTGGCCATTAATAGACGCTCTCCCTATTCTATTTATAAATTCCCTAGTTCAGAGTGTTTTCCCATGCACGTATTTTTATCTAGAAGTGAATGAGTTTCCATGACTGCTTCGTGGTCCTGTCTTTCCATTTCTACCTGCTCTCGTGGTCCTTTACGATGGTCCTCACAGGAAGGCTTGCCCATGTTTGTCAGTGTGTGCCAGATACAGGGCCGCATGCAGAGTCGGGGTCTTCGGCTGAGCTCCAGTTCTGTTGTTTATCTTGTGGGTCATAAGGCTTTGCCTTTGGTTTCCCTCATGGTGCTGGAGCGAGGAGAGTTCCTGCCCCAGGGATGTCTCGGGGTTAACTGTGTGGCAGCACCTGGGTCATGGAAGGGCCCCGTGAGCAGTGCTGGAGGCCGGCAGGAACCCGTGGTCCTTTCTCTTCCTCTATTTCTTCCTATCGGCTCTGCACAGTTTTTCCTGTCACGTGCTTTTTAACTGGCTTGCTAATTTGCCCTGCCGTTGATCTTCCCTAAAATGAGTATGTATAAGACTGAGAAAAGGTTACCTGTTTACCAGTTTTCAGAGAAGTAGGGTGTGTCCTCTTGCCACAGCCTAGAGGAATCTGTGAGAAAAGTCTCTGTTGAGCAATTGTCTTTACCAGGTGGTCTGTGGAGATGCTTATGAGGATGTATTGATCTGTGGACATGTCTGTGAGGATGTGTTGATCTGTGGACACGGATGTGAGGACATGTTTTTTGGAGTTCCAATTGCTCTAGGAGAATCCAGCCCACTGTGGCTCACCTGGTCTGACCTTTGGACAGAACATTATGGGAATGGGAGGCTGTGCTAGAGAGAAGCTTCTTCGCCTCACTGCAGCTGGGGGGCAGAGCAATGAGCACATGCAGGAAGGGGACAAGACAAGGCACAGCCTCCAACTAGCAACACTCCACTAGCAATCTCCCTTCTCCAAACAGGCTGCCTCTCTCCTCTTAGCACCTCCTAACACAACGATCAATTCATCAAAGGATTATTCCATTCATTGGGTTGGAGCCCTTGTGATCTAATGTCTCTGGAAGCACCCTCACAGACTTTCTAGAAGCAGACAACACTAACAGACGCGTACTGATCTGTCTGAATTGACGATCGAGGTTAATTCCCGAGAGCAGCTCCTCTGTGCTGAGCAGGCCCTTCATCAGTATTGCTATATCTTTCCTGGTGCCATGAAACTTTACTGAGTCAAGGTTTGCTCACTCATCTGGCATGATTCCCTGCAGGTCCTACTCTGGGGTGAACCTCAAACCACAATACCGGGCCCCGTGCTGCCAATACCGCCATGGAGGAAATCAAACCCCGTGTTCCCAAATCTTTTTCTTGTCAAAGAAGCTCTCCCTTGAAGTTTGAATTTCGTGACTTCTCTTAGTTTCTGTTGTCAGCTAAAATCTCTTCCTAAGCATTGTTTTGATGAA
Organism: Microtus pennsylvanicus; assembly: GCF_037038515.1. Classification (NCBI taxonomy): domain Eukaryota; kingdom Metazoa; phylum Chordata; class Mammalia; order Rodentia; family Cricetidae; genus Microtus; species Microtus pennsylvanicus. The sequence continues at coordinate 49,107,393 of NC_134586.1, forward strand.
CAAAATACATCTCTCCCTTTTCAAGCTCTGGTGTAAGTCAATGACGAGGGCAGGCCTTTCTGTTCCTTGTGTCAGTCAAATCAACCCTTTGATGTCCTCTCAGAAGCACCTTCCTGCAGGGGAAGGGATTCAGGGAATATTGAACAGGATACTCGGGGTATAGACAAACATTGCTGTGGGCTCTTGCCCTGCCCTCCTGCTCTAGGCCTCACCATCTCTTACCGTTCCGTGCAGGGAGGTGTCAGAGACTCTCCTTTCCACGGATTAGTCTCTCTGAGGTGATGGCAAGACTGTGTGGGCCATTATTTTGGAGTCTGACCTTTAGACACAATTTGTTTGGGTTAATTACGGAAACCCGTGATGTGTGGCCTGGAAAGAAGGCTTACCTTGTAAAGTACTTGCTCAGCAAGGATGAGGACCTGAGCTGAGATTCACCAGAACCTCTGGAAAGAGCTGGACACAGAAGCCTGCTCCTATAATTTTAGGAATGGTAAGATGGGAGGCAGAAATGGGCAGATCCTCCAAACAAAAGATACACCCACCCTTACCCATCCCCCACGCAATCTGTGTGTCTTACTTGAAGAAGTAGAATTCAGTGCAAGTCAGTGTCACAGAGCAAGGAAGCAGATCCTTCTGATCTCAGCAGTTTTGTAGATTGCAAAGACATGGGTTTAGGCAGACCAGAAGCCTGAATACTGTCTGGAAAGACATTAGAGAGCAACAGTCATTCCCAAGCTTTCCCCTAAGCCCACCTGACTTCTCATGCTTCCTTCAGCTACTTGTCCTCTGAACTCTTCCTGCATGATTTTCTCCACAGCAGTCAAGGTTTCATACCCAATTCCAGACTCCTTGGATTGAAGTTCTGATTGAGGCAAGTGACCAGGTCTGGTTCTGTCAACTAGGATCAAGTTGTATGTCACTGCAAAGATTGTCACATCAAAAGTACATTCATTGTTTAATAGTCTAGAGTAATCCAGGTCTTGGGAATTGGAGACAAAACAGCATGAAGTCTTTCTTGGCTACATAGGAACCAGAGGCCAATGTGGGCTACAGGAGACACTATCTCATAATATTCATAATACTACCAAAAATAATAATAAAATAAAATTATGTGTTGAGAAAAGAAATGTTGATGGATTAGAGGAAGGCTCAAAACAAAATTTTGATTGTTTGTTCTGCTTTTGACACAGGGCGTAGCACTAGCTGTCCTTGAATTCATTATGTAGTCTAGGTTGGCCTTGAACTCAACAGAGATCTGCCTGCTGAGGACAGGGATTAAAGGTGTGTGCCAAGGGATACATTTTTAGAGAAGAGAAAAAAATGTATTTGGATTATGCGTAATTTAGTAACTTGAACTATTGTGTGAGTTGTGGCATTTTCCTCAATGGCATATCTCCAGCTCCTTTGGAGGATCTCTGATGAGACCGGATAATATTGCCCAGCTCTGTGACCAGAACTAACATCTCCATCCATTTAGCCACTCTAGGTGTGTATTTGACCTGGGAATTGCCTAGTTAAGAGAGTAATCAGTGGCCATAAACTAAGCGAAGCTTGTCCACTAAACTCTTATCACCAGTTTTGTGGTTTCTTTGAGTCTTGTGTCTATCACTGCCTGCTAAGCTGGGTCACAGGTGCTTAAAACAGAGTTCAATCAAATCTGAGTGCAGAAATGAGTTTTTGCATTGAAGATGGGTTACTTGTACTCACCCCGAGCCTCTGTTGCTTCATCTATTGAATGTGAATAATAAAAGGAATTGCAGAATGTACTATTATAACTCAAAGGTGATGTATATAAGACACCTCGGGCAATGCGTGTACACAGCTGGTATTCAGTAATGGTGTCTATTTTGTTCTTCAGATAGTGTCTCACTATGTTGCTCAGGCTGGTCTCAAACTCCTGTACTCCAGTGATCTGCTCATCCATATCTAGGGATAGCTAGGACCACAAGCATGTACCACTAAGGTCATTTTTTATTCATTTTGAATTTTTGAAGTAATCTTTCATGCAGCTCAGGCTGGACTTGAATTCCTTATGTAGCCAGTACTGATCTCGAACCCCTGATCTTCCTGCCTCCACTTCCCCACTGCGAGTGTGCACCATCACACCCCACTCAATTTCTCTTTTCATGTTGGGTTAAAAAAAGGTCTGAATTTTGTACAATACCTGAAAGGAAAAGAATGTTTTCCAAGCTTTTCAAATGTAACCCAACAATCCCACATTTGTGGCCAAAAAATAGACATGAAGATTGCACTGAGCTGTTCTCATATCAGGGAGATGCTGAGGACAGCCTGGGTATCTCTCGGAAGGAGACTTAGCTTAATCACACTTGAACTGAAAGTTTATGTGAGTGTACATACATGTACATACATATGTTTACATGGATGATGGTTTCATTTGGGTAAGTGTATAGCATAACTATATAATATATATACATATATGTATCGCATGGGGGTTCGGGTTTTTGGTTTTGGGTTTTTTTTTTGTTTGTCTGTTTGTTTGTTTTTGTCTTTTTGAGACAGGGTTCTCTGTCTTTCCCTGGCGATCCTAGAACTTGCTCTGTAGACCAGGCTGGCCTCACACTCAGAGAGATCCACCTGCCTCTGCCTCTGCCTCAGGAGTGCTGGGATTAAAGGCGTGCTCCACTACTGCCACCCAGCAGGAACATAACAATATTAAATATATCTAATATGGATATATATTTAATGAAAATGTAAATATAGAAGCATAAGCCAGGGGCTAGGAATGTTGTTCAGTGGTAGAGCATTTGCCTAACCTGTGTGAGGTTCTAAGTTCAGTCTCAGCACTGCCCAAGGGGAGGGGAAAGAGCACAGACAAAATGGGAGCAATGGCTTCCATCTCTTACCCCACTGCCCAGCATGCTCAGGCCATGAGGTTACAAGTTTAGGGCCAGCCTAGACTATACAGCACCCTGTCTCAGAAAGGAAATATCTGCACATGCTCACATCACAAGTGTACCTAGAGGTGGTCTCCAGGATGTCCTCAAAGGGACAGGGTGGTGGCATCTACAGATGGGATGGTTTGGAGTGTCAGTTTATTAAGGGAAGGGTAGAAATTATAACAGCTCATCCCCAGCACTGCAGTTTTCAATAAAAAAAAAATGGCACATTGAAAACTGATATGTCAAACTGTCAACCGTACACCTTCACTGCTAACTATAGATGGCGACCGCAGAGAGTTCAAAAGTTGAGGCCTTTGCATTTGAACTTCAGTCTCGTCTTTTTCTCTTTGTACTATGCAAGTATTGCGTTTACCAGAGCGCAGCCATGATGAAAGGAGTTTCCTCATCTCTCCGCATGATCTTGTGCCCTGTGTGAACTTGGTTGCCTATATGGGCATTCGTTTTGTTACTGTTGGTGGTGTTCCCCCCAAACATTAAGTAATCATTGCTTTGCATCTTTTCCTTACTTTAAATCCACGTGAATGCTCCCAGGCGTATCCAACCTTTTGACAGTGTGGTACAGCATTGTCGGCTCCAAAATCCGTATTCAAGAACTGCACCATCTAGTTTTTTTTTTCTTTTTTAAGTCTCGTAATGTCTTAAGTAAACATGGTCTTGTATTGGGTCCCTGTCATAGCTGTCCTTGGCCTCATGCAGCTTGCAGACTGCAGTTCGGTCACATCGCAAATCTGTTGTGCATCTGCTTCCTGGGGACCCACTAATGCGTTCCCTGGAACGTGACATATGTACGATTAAGTGAGTCAGCATTTTACTGACAGACCAGGCTCTGACAGATCTCCCCATGTTTTTGTCCCCACAGATGACAGAAGGCAGGCACTGCCAGGTTCACCTGCTGGATGACAGGAGACTGGAGCTGCTGGTCCAGGTAGGTATTGGATGCTCACGTAGGTATTAGATGCTCAGGGGTAGCCCCTTTCTGCCCTCTCTGGAATGTGGTGGCCTGTGTCGAGGCTGCTTACCTAGCTGTGCCTAGAACTCAAAGCTTTAGTGACTGAGGGAGAGAGGTAGCTCTGGGGTCAGCAAACTTGGTCTTCTCATGACTTATCGTAGCTCATTGTTCCTGAAAGAATGCTGACGAGTCAAGCTGCTTTCTATGTATGAGCAGAAGCTCTTTGCAAAACCTATGATGCTAGAATGAGTTGTATGTATTTTACTTGTTTGTGATTTTCCTTCTATTTACCCAATCCTGGCCCAAAGATTTTTTTAAAGCATCAATAACAACAACAACAAAAACAAACAAACAGACAAAAAAAAGGCTGAATTCCTGTGGGTAGACTATACCTATGGCTAGCCTTGATGCCTTGTCAAAACTAACTCAGCTCACCTTTCTCATTGAGCCTTGTCCCTCACCTACTGCACCCACATTGCAATTAAAATAGACAGAAGAAGAGTTGGAGAGATGACTCAGTAGGTCAGAGTGCCTATTCCAGGTTCAATTCCCAGCACCCACATGGTGGCTCACAGCCATCCAAAACTCCCATGCTGACCTGTGCAGGCACCAAGCATGCACAAACACACATGTAGAAAGAACACACCACACATAAAATAAAATGAGTAAGTCTTTAAAAAGAATTAGAGAATTAGGACACACACAGTAGTTTCACCAGCTTTTAATCCAGATTTCTGCCTGCTTCTCTCCTTCCTCCCTGACCCCTTCTTTTCTTCCCTGTCCCTTCACTCCCCTTTTGTTGTCTTTCTCCTCCCTTTTTTCCTGACTTCCTTTCCTTACTACCCCCACCATTCCATCTCCTCGAACAGGAGCAGTCAGTCTTCAGACCATCACTATGTACCCCTGACTGTTAGGCTCAGTGCTCAGAAGGGAGCCCCTGCTTCCCTGGTTCCTGCACGACCAACATCAGTCATCAGTTGGACATCCTGGCAAATTCCAAGCCATACTTCTTCCCACCAGGCCCGTAGTATCCCCAAAGCTCACAGGCAGTTCCTCCTTAAACTGGGTTCTCAGAGCTTAGTGGTGACAATGGCATGAAGAATGATATTTTAAAAACCACACAAGCAAGCAAAAGCTTCTTTTGATGGTTTAGGGCAGGTGAGAGGTGACAGCAGCGGGAGAGATGGGCAAGCAAATCGCTGCTAATCAGATTTGTGTTTTGACAGCCCAAGCTTTTATCAAGAGAGCTGCTGGACCTGGTGGCGTCGCATTTCAACCTCAAAGAGAAGGAGTACTTTGGAATCACGTTTATAGATGACACGTAAGTACTCTGGGTTTTCATGCCTTTGCCTCAGGACTGAGTTAACACGCTTGCTGATTCTCGCGGTTGGCGACAAGGGAGAAAGTATTTGTGTCCTGCTTAGCTATAAGTGTCTCAGTATGGAAATTTTCCCCTACAAACGTCATAAAGGAGGAAGAAAGGAACATGGAGCCTTTAAAAGTCTTGCAAATATCACCAGGTGTGGCGGCAAATGCCTGTCATCTCAGCCCTCGAGAAGTGGAGGCCAGGTGAAGGATGAAGGTTCTAGGCCACCTGGCCTGCATAATGAGCTCCAGGCCTGCCAAGGGTTGTGAAGCAGGATAGCGAAAAAACAAAGAAACAAGAAAACCTCAAAATGTGTGCTAATGAGTTTGAGTCTTTGAATGTGTGGTAATGCCCCCAATTCACTCATGTTGGTGATGGAAACACTAGGTTGTTCTTCATATGTATCATGAAGCTAACTTAATGTTTTGGCATTAATGGTTAGAAAGTTTAAAGCCCAATTTGTAACTCGCCTTAAAAATATGTACAGTTGAATATGGAATTCACTTTTACCACACAACAATCTAAGTCTCCGTGCTGCCCTGGAAGTTGTCCGCCTGTTTTCCGTCTATTTCCATTCTTTACGTTGACATGTTGGAGTGTGTGTGTGTCCCTGTCTGTCTGTTTTATAGCAACCTAATTTGTCTATATTATATATGGCCTGATATGTTATGAGAGGAATCCTTCCCTGTTCTGAAGATATTTTCCAAAGAGTTCTTTAAATACAAGAAAATATGTTCCAGACACAAAATATGCTGGCCAGCCACCACGTTCTTTCCGTGACTCTCACAATGGAAGTGGTTTTCAGTTGTTCAGTGGAACCAGGAGGAAAATAACCTCAGGAATGATTTAGTTTGTTTTTAACACTTTTGTACAGGCTAAGGATTTCTCACCCAGGGCCTCCACGAAATCTAAACAAACCCCTCAGCTCAGGCTGTAAAACCCAGATATTTGTTTAGAGGTGTACAACCCCCCCAAAAAAACTTATAGTAGACTCAGAATGCTTCCTGAAGATGATTTACCCGAAGCCAGTGTGGGGTGGGGTGGGGGGATGGAGGGGGAGCTCTTTGCCATCAACCTCATCCTCTGAATCACTGGTGGAGAGGCACTTGATTGTCTGCCCTCTGCTGGATAAAATAGGAAATGGATGTGTCCGTTTTCCACAATACTAGCCAGAAAGCCATAGCAGTTCACATGAATCAGTGATTAAGCAGTCGCACACATGTAGGCAGAATCTGCATGTGAAAAAAAAGATATAAGACCTATGGGCATAAATACATCACAACTGAATGATATGCTATGAACTGTAATTGCTACGAACACTATCATTTAGAAGGAGATCATATCAAGGTGAAGCTAAAAGCCCGGAGACTAGAACAATGCATTTATTTGTTTAGCAAATGTTCCCTGAGTGTCCACAAGCTACCAGATGGTATTCTAGGTACCGGGGATTTAGCTTTGAGGAATGCAGTTATGATTCCCTGCTTACAAGAGTTCATATTGTAATGCTTGTGGTCTGGTTTAACAAGCAAAGAGATGATAAGAAGATACCAGAAACTCTAAGTTCCCTGAGATCATATGGAAAGCCGTATGAAGGAAAGCTGGGGAGGGGCAGTTTTAGATAGAGTGGGCCAGGATGGTGGCTGGGGAGGGGCAGTTTTAGATAGAGTGGTCCAGGGTGGTGGCTGGAAGACAGAGTGCATCGAACACCAGGAACCAGCTCTGCAAACAAAAGCCTGATTGTCCAAAGATGGAACCCAGATTGACTTAAAACCCAGTGTTTTGATTTAATATGATGTTTGTTTGTTTGTTTGTTTGAGACGGGACCTCAGGTAGTCCAGGCTGGCCTTGAACTCCTGACCCTGCTACCTCTGCCCCTGGGATTGTAGATATATGCCATCATGCTTGACTTGGTTTAGTTTTTATGAAAAGTAGGGAAAGCCATTGTGGCAGAGTGCAAAAAGCAGGAAGAAAAGAGGTCCAAGATTAGCGCTAAGAGTGAGATGGGAACTACCCAGAATCCTGTAGCTGTGTGATCAGACAGCAGTGTTTGACATTGCTGACACTCATGTTTCATATCTATAACCTGCATATAACAATAGTCCTTTTATGGCAAATGCCCTATGAGGGGCCCAGAATAGAGTGCTAGCATCCTGTATTTCAGGCCTGTTAAGTAAGACACATAGAGTCCAGCACACAGGCACGCATGCAAGAGAGGCTTTGCAGGGCACTGGAGTGCTCTCACACAGTTCTCTAGAACCGGGCCAGGTCCACAGGTTCCACACGGGGGGAAAGAAGGTAGCATCCCAGGCAAGCATCACTTGAAACAAAGCCCAATGCTGTGCTCCTGCTCAGTGGAGAGACACCAGCTCGAAGAGGGATTAAGGGGTGAGCAAAGGACAAAACTACGCATGGGTGAGCCCCGTGGATCACAGAGATGGCCATGCACCTGCAGCCACTGAAGGACTGCCTATGGTGGAGGAGCAAGCCTTAGAGCTACAGTGTCAGTCCTGGGAAGAAGGGTCCAGACCATGCGACAGGCTGCTGGGGAAGCCCCAAGCACAGTGCTTTGTCCAGACGTTCTAACTTGCTTCAGAGAGAAAAGAGAAAGATCTGAGCATGGTGCTGCCTACCTGCGATCCCAGCCTGGAAGCTGTACTTCAAATTCTGGCCAGCCTAGGTTGTGTACAAAACTCTAGCCAGAAAGAAAGGGGCTGTAGAGAGGGCTCACTAAGAGCGCTTGCTACACAATCATGAGTACCTGAATTCTAAGTCCTAGGACCCAGGTGGAAACTGGGTGTGGTCACATGCATCCGTAATGGGGCACTGTGTAAGGAAGAGGAGGGCACATGGCTGGAACCTACTGGCTGCTAGCCTGACTCCTAGTGCAATAACAAACCATGCCACAGGGAGTGTGACAGAGAGTGATAGAACTAGATGCCCAGCGCACTCTTCTGGACTCCGCAAATCCACGTACGAGCACACCACACCCCTGCACATCACACACACCAAAAAGCGAGGCAGGACAGTATGAATGATTTCCTTGCATGACTTGGGCCACCATCTTCCTTGTCTACCCTGGGATTTGTGGGCTCCCTTCCAATATATTCTTGGGCCACAAAAGTCAAACCTTCCAGCCTTCCCAGGAACCTTGTGTGCCCCAACTCCCCTACAGGTAACAGACAACACCTCATGTCTGAATTACAGCCAGCTGGGGAAGGTGTCCCCTGGCTCCATCTGTGTTTGTTTTCGGGAGTATGAGTTGGTCTTTTCTGGGAGAAGGAAGGTCTTGGATATTTCCACCTTTCCAAAAGAGCCTGGAAACATGTTTGTTACGTCTAAGGGTGTCTCTTCGGAAAGTCTTGGTCACAAACCTGGTTCTTTGTTTGGTAAATATTTTTGGAAGGTTTTTTTTTCCCCCATCACTCCCTTTCTGTCCACCCCCGTGAAACCACTATCCCTCCCAGGGCACTGGCTGAGTTGCATTTTCCAGCTCCAGTGCCACATCAGCCATGAGACGGTGGCAAGCTCAACCGAGGAAGGAAAGCGGGAAGGGACGGAGTCAATGACACTAGCTACCCTCTTTACCCCAGCTCACCGAGCCAGAAGAGAGATGGGGAAACAGACCACAGTTATGTAACAAAGGCAGCAATGCCGACCAAGGGAAGCAAATTCCTGACAGAGGGGAGATGGAATTCCTGAGGCTGCCCTTACCTAGGCTCCCCAGCTCTGTGTGCAGGATGGTCGGCCACCCCTAGAGGGCAGTCTCAGCCCTCCTTCCCCACAAGGCGCCCTTCTGTCACCCCTCCCCCCCCCCCGCCCCCTTCACCCATTCGGAAAAGCTTTGCCCAGTGACCTTTGCTGATGAAGAAATAACAAATAGGCTTTACAATACAACAATAGCTTTGGATCCCTGTCCTTTCTGGTGGACCTGAGACAATAGGGCTTCCACGGCATAGAATCTGAACCAAAGAGAACACGAGGCTTATGGTTATAAGTGCTTGACTTTGGTGTTTTTCTTTGTTTTGTTGTCGTTTGATTGGTTGGTTAATTTTTTTAATTAATTATATCTCATCATTATTGAGGAAAATACTTAAAAACGGCAAAATAAAAACATAAATGGACAATATTATATCCTAGTATTTAGACATAGGTAATTGTCTTTCTCAATTTTTAGAACTTTCATTCTGTTGATAAGACTATAAACAGACTTAGAACTATAAAAATCCTAATTTTAAAATCCAATTTATGTATTAGTAGTGGTCCATGCCTATAATCTCAAGATTCAAAGTTGGCCTGGTCTGCCATATGAAACTCGCAAAGCCTTGAACCTGACATGCCACAGATTTTAACCTTTAACCTAAACCTTAACCTTTAACTTTAATCTTTAACCTTAAACCTAACCATGCCACATATTTTAACCTTTATCTTTAGCAACTTTGAAGGTGAAGTGTCTTTAAATAAGTGTCACATTAAATATGACAAAATACAATGTAAGAGTCCTTTAACTTCAGCCTTCTGGTTTTTGTTTTTGTTTTTTCCTTACACACAAAATCATGAATTCTAAGAAGTTCCCCAATGTTCCACCAAGGAAATCTTGGGGCAGTTCCCAGCATCCTTATCTGGGAAATTATGAAAACAGATGCACATAAACTGAGTCCAATGTTGTTATAGGAGTTAGGAAATCCCTTGATATCATGGACCCAATATTGAAAGCCCTGGATTCAAACCGCAGCCCTGCCATTTTCCTCGCACATATACACAACCTTAAGAGATAAAGATTTCCAACTTGGTTGATGTGTGAGGGGCACAGTGAAGGAGTCACTGAAATGGCTGCTCCATGATATGATGGGTTTTATTAATAATGAATAAGAGAGAGAAAATATCCAGAGCAGAGAGAAGTAGTAGCAGACTGGATATGGCCAGGGTTATCTATTAGAGAAGAGAGAGAGTAGGGGAGAGCAAGGGAGAGGACAAATCGCCTTGATTATAAGGGCAGTAGCTGTGGGGAGGGAAAGGCCAGGAAGCTAGCATGAACTTTGAAATGTATATCAAGGATTTGTGAGTAGGAAATGGGGGACATTAAGGCCAGCATGGGCTTGGATGTGCAACCACAGTTGCATCAATGGAGAGCCTTGTCCCTTCTGCTGGAAGCCAGGAGAATGACTACCTTGGGGGTGGGAGGGACTTTTTTCACACATTCCCAAGTAATGCTGGCTTTCATCAGACCTGACTGCCATGAATCCTTCTATGGTCCAGTTTGAGCTCACTTCTAGACACATGGACTACCTGAGACCTAAGAGCTGATAGAAAGCATTTGCTCACTGAAGAGTAGCTGTTATTTATACCATAACTATTTGTACCCATTTTTCCTATCGCTTTGTTTCTAATACTTAAAGGATATTATGTGTAGGTGTGTTTGGCCTGCATGTGTGTGTGTGTGCCTTGTACAGAGGGCCCATGGAGGACAGAAGGCGGCACTGGAATCCCCAGAACTGGAGTTACAGATGATTGGTTATGAGCTACCATGTGGGTGCTGGAAACTGAACCCCAGATCCCCCGCAAGAGCAGCCAGTGTATTTCTCTGCCGGACCGTCTCTACAGTCCCTTTTCTATCTACTTATATTGAATGGCATCTTGGAATTTCCTGAGTTTGTCTTTTAATTATTTATTCAAGGACAAAAATAGACTAGAAAATGTTTTCTAGCTCGTAACAGATTTTGCTGGAATTCAACACTCCTTTCCCACTCCCCAGAAGTGGGTTCTGAAACTGGATTTCGTGTAAGAACATTAGAGCGGGCTCTAAGATAGATGGGCCAGTTGAGCAGCTTGGAAATCACGTAAACAATCCACAGAGAGTGGAACCATAGAGGTCAAGGTCTTGAGAGAACTGTTTATACCTGCGAACTGGGGAGGCTCTGAGGAAAATAAATACTTAAACATCTGTAAGTCATGTGTCCACAGAAATAATTCCAGAAGGGGCTGACCCATGCATTGAAAACTGCAGTGTTGGACTTGATGGAAAACTTCCTTTTTCATAACTAAAACATGTTGCATTTAACCTTTCATATACAGTTAAAGATTAATTTAATTTTGTTCAGTGTCTTAATCTCCCAAAGCACTATTCATTTCTTATTTATTCTCTCAGTTTTTCTTTAAATATGTGCATGCTATATATACGGATTTTCACTGGTTAAAAAAATGGGCAAGCAAGGGATGGTAGAGCAAACCTGGGCTACAGCAAGGCTTTGTTTCCATAAACAAAAAGCACTATGGGTGATATGTTATACTTACTGTTATGCACTTTCACTTTATTAAAATTTTAAATTTATTTTACTGATTTTATTTGAAACAAGGTCTCACTGAATATTCCCAGTTGGCCCAGACTTCTTGTATAGACCAAGGTAGTTTTGAACTCACAGAGATCCATTTGCCTCCACCCACCCCATGCCCAAGTGCTGGTATTGAAGGCATGCATCACCATCACCATGCCCAGGGAATCTTGCTGTTTTAATTTAAGGTTTTTGTTTGTTTGTTTGTTTGTTTGGTTGTTTATTTGTTTGTTTGTTTGTTTGGTTGGTTTTCAAAGACAGGGTTTCTCTGTGTAGCCCTGGCTGTCCTAGAACTTGATTTGTAGATTGGAATGGCCTCGAACTCAGAGATCTCCCTGCCTCTGCCTCTCAAGTGCTAATTTCAGATCTATATCCGGGAAATTGTTCCAAACGATTTTGTAAGCAGTCTCTCCAGCTTGTTTTATGACTGCCTTGCACTTCTCTGCATGCATTTAGATCGTTACTGAAACAATACCCTATAGATATTCATGTTATCTCCAGACTTTTAGCTATCAAAGTGAGTGTTTTCAATGTATAGGTTATTCTTCAAATGTGCAAGTTCTTCTTGGCAAACTCCTCCCATTGTAAACACTAGCTCAGAAGTAGACAGGTTCAAAAGGTTTGAGAGAAATGGTGGAGGTGGCCTCACGGCCCATGGTATCCCTGCCTGGCATGCAAGCACGCTCTTTCCAGGCAGCTTTGCCAGCACTGTGTGTTGCTGAAATTACCATGCCATCTTTTGCTTTTGCTTCTGCTCACAGGGGTCAAGAGAACTGGCTGCAGCTAGACCACAGAGTTCTGGAGCACGATTTGCCTAAGAAGCCTGGCCCAGCTATTCTACACTTTGCTGTCAGGTACGTGTGGGCACATCCAGCGATCACCTCCTTCTTTTGTTTTTAACTTTTATTTTTCAACATTTCTAGTCACCAGAGATAGTGAATAAAAAGAGAGTAGACTCCTTGAGAACATGACCACGTGAAAGAGATTGTCTACTGTCTCGGTTACCATAGATACTGCGTAGATTTGTTTTCTTTAAAGATAAAGGAGGGAAGCATCTTGCTTTATCCCTCAAATATTCTTAGATTAAATGTAATACTGAGAAACCTGAGAGATGTATTTTACATCTTAATTCTGAAGAAAAATTTTATTCAGTAAACTTAGTATTCTTCGACTCTGAAATCTGAAACATTTACTGCTATACTTTATGTTGGAATAATGTGGGCTAGAGATGTGGAAACAATTGAGTTTGAAACGATTCCACGTCTTAATTGACGTGGAAGATACAGTGCAAACAAATCCCCAGAGAAAGAATTCTCCTAATGCCTCAGAGACCCGAATTGTTTCAGGCAGAGACAGACAAGGGTAACTCTCACAGCCCTTGCATGCTCTGTGAGCTCTGTTTGGGAAAGTCCCTTAATGAGGTCCTGAAACGGATGCATTTAACTGACTCAGGGACTTCTCAGATCTGGCCCAGGAAAATACTTTAGCATTAACTACTACCAATCTAAGAGAACTGGAATGCCTGAAGACTGGCCTTCCTGCCCCTTCCATAGCTGAAGATACCAAACATTACCAGCGGAGCCCACAGCTCCTTCTGTGGTAACCCTGCCCCAGCCTGAAACCTAAGAAACAGCTCTACAACCAATTTGTACGGCTGGGAGATTTTATTTTCATAAAACTGATTCAGATGTGTCAGCTGGGAAAGGCACCATCTGCCAAGTGTGGCAGCCTGGGTTTGATACCTAGAACCTCCCCAGGGGACAAAGAAAACCTACTCCAACAGTTTACCTGACATCCACTTGCGTGCAGCCACACACAAAATAATAAGTGTAAAATCATTTTAAGCTAATTCAATCAGAAGACTAGTCTAAGATTAAGTTTAATTTTAGTGAGGAAGATACATCTCATTTTATACTATGATGTTGGGAACCCCATCTTCTTTTCCCTCCTCCTCCTCCTTTCTTTTCCTCTCCCTACTCCCCCTTCTCTCCCTCCCTTCTCTCCCTCCTTTTCCTCCTCCTTCCTATGATGTTGAGGTAAAGTAAGTGATGATACCATTTTACGAATACTATTGTAATTCATCTGCTCCATGGAATTCAGAAGCACAAAAATACTGTATCTCACCCTTTTTTAAAACTGTGGTTCTTATGCAAACTAACTACTGAGAGTTGCTGAGTCTTAGCTTGCCTGTGGTGTGTTCATAGCCCTGGAGTGGGGGAGGGGAGCCTTGTTCTTGTTGGTGTTCATTTTCTCGATATTTGATTTTGGGGTCTGGAGAGATGACTCAGTAGTTAAGAGCACTGGCTGCTCTTCCAGAGGATCTGAGTTTGATTCCCAGCACCCACTTGATGGCTTCAAACCATCCATAACTCCAGTCCCAGAGGATCTGATACCCTCTTCTAGCTTCCATGACACGTGTCACATAAAATTAAATTTTATGAGCTCTGCATGGGATTTTTTTTTTCTTGCCCTTAACCCTATTTGTTGTCGGTTGGCGTTTAATGGTGCTGGGGATTAGTACAGGATGTTGCCTGTACTAAGTCTATGCTCCACCACTAAACTGCGTCCCCAACCCCTAAGAATTTTATTAATGCCCAAGAAGGGGGGCACATAGAGATGACTTGTTTAAGTGTAAGTCATAGCTGGAGAAGTGCCCAAAGATCCTAAAGAAAACCTGGAGTTTACTGAAACACAGTGAGTGAGGCCTGTGTGCCCAGGACAAGAGAAAAGGAGGAACAGCCAGAAGCAAGGAGAAAGCTGCCTGCTGGCATTGAACAGGAGTCAGAATGCGAAGGGAAAGTGGCTCCATGCCAATGAGGTGCCTGTCCATGAGGAAGTTATCACTGTGGACAGTTCAAACTCAGATAAAGAGAAGTTCCTCTCCACCAGCTTCAGCCTCCCCCCTCCTTTCAGTTTCCTGGCTTGTGGTTTGTATCTTACTAAGGAGAAAGAAAGTTCTGTTTCTTTGCTCTTGCATCCCGCAGCTGTCCAGCCTCCTGTAAGCACATGGGCTGCTCCTGGCTATGCTAAAGTCTGGGCACCCTCAGCATTCCTCCGCATTAATCCTTGTGTGCACAGGCCTTGTTTTTGCTCAGCAAAGGCATTGTGTCTTCGGACAATCTTAACAAGTGTCATTTGTTTAGTGACCACATTTGTGTGCCTGTTTTTGACAGCTGCTGTGGTCAAGCGTGTGTCTGAAAATTCCACAGCGCAAACCCTGCCTTCCCTTCCTGGCTGTCGTCCTTCACAAGGCCACGCTATCTTTTCCAGCAGGTTCCTGGGATTCCACAGCAGTTGCTGGCTTGTTCCTGGGGCTTCAGCCCCTACTTAGCGCGTTATCTCAACTGTCCTGTAACCACTTGGTGTTAACTTTCTCCTCTCTGCTAGCGTATTTGAAACCCTTATCAAGGTTTTAATGATTCATGTAATTCATCCTCCCAACAAGACAGTGATATCATCATAGCCTTTATTATTCCAATTAAGCAGCTGTTGTTACTCTGGCTAAAGAAATGGTGAGGCAGGATAGAACTCTCTGGACCCTGAATGGACTTCACTGAGATCACGGATCAGAGGATCCAGTGCGGGGACAGCTAGAGAATGACTTTTGTCACACACACTTGTTTGTCTGAAGGTCTCACACCTCCAATGAAAGAATACAGAATTGTTGGTGACATTTCTATCTGAGGAAAGAACCCGTTAGGTTACCTGCATTGACTAGAGAATGCAAGCAGGGAATTCCAACAAAAATTAAAAAATAAAAATTTATAAAAAAGCCTAGGTATGATGATACTCATTTGTAATACTAGCTTCAATGAAGCCTAAACAGGTGGATCCCTGGGGCTTGTTGTCAGCCAGCCTGCTTAGTAAACTCCAGGTAGTGAGAGAGACTGTCTGGGTGCTGGTAGAGATGGGGAATATTATGTACACACGCACGCGCGCACACACACACACACACGCACACACACAACGTGGGCAGCCCCCTAAGGAACAACACCTGAGTGCATACTCACACACACACACACACACACACACACACACACACACACACACACTGACAGTCACACAAATGCAACCAAAGGTATTACGTGACTGATTTGACCTTTGGACACTGTAAAGGTATCTGAAAGTCCAGAGGTCTTTTATGCATGGATAGCAGGTAATGTGCTGGGGTACAGGTCCAGGGATATCCTCATGCACAGACAGCAGGTGATGTACGGAGGAGACACACAGCACAGGACCCCTCCTGCATGGGTGTCAGTGACATACTGGGATACAGAACACGGGGCCCCTCATGGGTAGACATCGGGTGATGTTCTAGTGCACAGAGTACAAGGGCCCTTCATACGTGGCCATCTAGATGATGAGTTAGCACACAGTCAGAAAAGATCTCTTCCAGTGTCTGTGCACGTCACTGTAATTCTTAATGCAAACAATTGGGAATACCCAAATGCTGACATTAGAGATAGGGTAAGTGAGTCTGGCATCTCGCAGCCAGCTGTAAGAAGGGGATATGAGCATGCATATGCTGTGTTTCATTTCCTCCGGAGGGAGGGCTGGGGACCAGTATCATCATTTTTGGAAAAATTGTCAAGCTATACACTCACTCTCCCCTTTAGAACCAAAGCCTCCACCTCACCCTCAGTCCCAGTCCCGGTTCTGCTGGTGTGCCCTGGACAGGATTCTGTGGCTGAGCCCCTCTATCCTTGTCCTCCCCCCCCCCGGTGAATCACAACTTCATTAAGTCAATGTTCTTAGGATTGTCCTCATCTGCCTTGTCTTCCGGGCGCCTACATGATAAGGCAGGTTGTGTCTGAACAAATAAGAATCAGCATGTATTTATGACGGATAGAAATAGATTCTCGAGAGGACCTCGGGATTCCTCTGTTACGTTGGTATGTTTTAGAAATACTCCAGGGGCAGGAAACCATGTGAAAGGAGCTACACTGAACCTCAAATAAGCATTTCTCCTTTCCTTCTTTTTCTTCATTATTTATTGCTTCTGCTCAGGAGATACAGCCATGCATGAGGAAGCAGCTCTGCCACGCTCATCTGAAGGTGGACAGCCATTCCTAAGTTAATTGCTGTGCCCATTCATCTGGTAGTTACCAGGTCTGGTCTTGTGCTGGTGCTGGCATTGCCATAAGTGGTAGTGACAATGTCCTGCTCTCCCAGCCACACTGGGAGGACACTGGCACTAAAGAAATGAATGTGAGCCTGGCGGTGGTGGCACACGCCTTTAATCCCAGCACTCGGGAGGCAGAGGCAGGCAGATCTCTGTGAGTTCGAGGCCAGCCTGGTCTACAAGAGCTAGTTCCAGGACAGGCTCCAAAACCACAGAGAAACCCTGTCTCAAAAAAACCAAAAACAAAAACAAACGAATGTGTAGAGTCTCTTCTGGAAGAGATTCTGGGAAAAAGAAAATGCTTTCAGGATAGAGAACAGAAGTGTTAGTGCAGCCAGGTTGCTGGGTGAAGGAGAGTGGTCCAAGGCATCCTATCGCAGAAGCTGTTATCAGCAAAGAACAGGAGATGAGGCAAGGAAGTATCAGATCTTGGGGGGAGGTTCATGCCAGGCCAGGAGAATAAGCAGGCTGGGCAATGGGAGCATGCCTGACAGGGAGCTGTGTGGCTGGAGAGAACCCAGTGCCAGAGTGGCCTCGACGGCAGCTTGGAGTTCAGGGGCAAAGCACTGGTTGCAGGAGGCTTAAGAGAGTAATTGTACCACAGTTTCTGCAGCAGACTTGCTGGGCCTCTGGTGCTGAGTGGAATGGGGTGCAAGTGAGGTGGGAGTGCTGGGAGAAACCAAAGTAGGAAGGAGTCGCAAAGGTCCAGGAAAGAAGTGAGAGATGGGAGGAGACTATGCTGCACCCCACACTCCAGTAACTTGGGAATGACGAATGAGACCTTCAGGAAGGACTTGTGAGAATGCAAGAGGAAGCAGACAAAGTAAACGGATTTTACAAAACCATCTGCAAATATAAAAATTCGTGTCTTTTTTTCTAATTTTAGAGTTTATGCAAAAAAAGAAAGAGAGAGAGAAAGAGAAAGAAAGAAAAAAGAAAGAAAGAAAGAAAGAAAACACTGTTTGCTTTCACTGAGAAATTTCCTCTTTCCTGTAATGTCACAAGCCCTGTAGGCCACGGGCTAATCACTGGGCGTGAGTTGTCCCATTTACTCCTGAGCTGGGCATGGCAGTCCTACCAATGGGAACATAAATGAATCTCTACCTTATACCCTGATGCGGAAGCAGCTCTGATACAGGATGCTTCCCCAAGAGGGAAGAGTCAGAGAAGCACACAGTGTTTGCTTATGATTTCAGCATTTAGCATTTGCACCCCCATTTACAAAGCCTTCAAGATATACGTTAAATGTTTGTATAAGGACCATCAAGACTGCTTTTGGGTAAAGGTGCCTGCTTCCAAGCCTGACTTCAGTCCCAAGGGTCCCCATGGTCGAAGGAGAGCATGGGCACTCACAAATTATCCTCTGACATGTGTGTGCACACACACTAAATAAATAGGTTTTTGAAATTTTGAAATAAAATTCAAAAAATTATGCTTATGACCCATTTGTGAATGGGCGGCCATAATTTACGAAGGCGAGCCATCTCCCTGTGAGCGAAAACTCCCTCAGACTTCTGGGGATTTCTCCTCCCAGACTGGGGGTTGCTATCTCACAGCTGTAAATTATCTTTGGCAAACATATGCCTTTTTGGTAATAGAGCCCAGATGTGAGCATGTGAAAAGCTGATAGTGAGTGAGCCATTACAAGCTTGATTTAAACAGAAGTGCAGGGCCTGGCCTGACCTCACTGGGAAGGCTCCCAATCCCTCAGGGGAGGGCAGCAGGGCTGGTACAGGTTGGTACCACCCTGATCCAACCGCTGGGACCTCAGTAACTTTCCCAAGCCTTAGCCCCTGAATAGCTCTTGGGTTCTCCATTCTGTGTGTGTGTGTGTGTTTCTCCTCCTTTCTTTTCCTCCTCATAGTTGCTTTGTCCCATACTATGCAAGTTCTCCCTGTGGCACCCTAAAGCATTGTTAGGGACACTCAGGACTGAACACTCTTCAGCTTGAAGGAGAATTCTGTTAGGAAATATGAGAGGAAAATATTACCTTTTTTTTTTCTGAATGGCTGGGAGCAAGGAGCCTATGAAAGCCTCCTGAACACTTCGTGCTTTGCCATCTCATCCTCTGGCCTGCCTTCAGAAGTTAGGCCTCTACAATGAGATGGACCAGCACTCGGGAGGCCAAAGAAAAAGAATCCTGAGTCCAAGGCCAGCCTAGGCTGCACAGCAAGATCTTGTCTCCAAATATTGAAGAACAAGAAATGAGTTCTACTTTAGGGAGCACCATGACCACAGCGGTGGTGGCTGATAACTGTCTGAACTCCAGCTCCAGGGCAGCTGGCAGCCCTGCACAGACATACATGCAGTCACAACACCAATGCACATGAAATGAAAATAAGCAAGTCATTCAAGAAGAAAAGGGAGTTTCAGATGTGAGCAGGGGTTAAATCTCAGAGTGGAAAGACGTTGGTGATAAATCGTTGACATCTCTTTAAATTCTCCCTGCAGTGGACAGCAGTAAATTACTGAACAAACCTTGTTTTTTTTTTATTCAAATACAAAGAGAAATAAAAAGAAACTCTACCGTGGCTATGACAGGATCCTGTGAATTATCTCACAGCCATTGAGGGGGTGGGTGACAGTAACAGGGCAATAGGAATTGTTAAAGAGGAATGTGATTTAAAAGTCCAGAGGAGGATCAGACTTCTCCCTCATGGCTTAGCAGAGGGTGGGCGGGGATGTGAGTCTTTCTTTGGCCCTGAAGTCAATCCCTTCTGGATTTGGAGCATCCCAGAACCTGGGAGTAACTGTGAGTCATTTACTATCTACCATGACCCTGTCAGTGGCCAGACCAATTCGGAACCTCCAGGTGGTGTGTGTTAGTTTCCATTTGTGAAGTTACACCATCCGAATTCAAGTTCAAGAAAGACACAGAATCTCAACTCATTTCCAGTCTCAAGTTTCTTAAGTTTCTTACAGATTTACATTTATGCTTCTTGATCAAATAAGCAGGCTGTTTCTGACTACTATAGCCAGCTTTTAAAAAACAGGCCAGAGATGAATACCTGCGCTCTCTCTCTCTCTCTCTCTCTCTCTCTCTCTCTCTCTCTCTCTCTCTCTCTCTGTGTGTGTGTGTGTGTGTGTGTGTGTGTGTGTGTGTGTGTGTGTGTGAGGCCAATGAAGAAAGAAGCCTTAGAAGGCTGCCATAAAATAAAATAACTAGTGTTGTGAAGGGTAGAAGAAACCATAAAATAAAAAGTTAAAATGTTAGGGCCAGTGACATGGCTGAGCAAGCAAATGCCCTAAAAGCCTGGTGACCTGAGTTTAACCCCCAGAACCCATGTAAAAGTGGAAGAAGAGAGCCAAGTCTACAAAATTGTCCACTGACTACCACATGCACACTCTGGTGGCCCGAACACCTCACACACACACACACACACAGACACACAGACACATGCACAGATACACACACCGGAATAGCAAAGATAATAAACTTTTCAAGTTAAATGTGTGCTCCTTTGTTTAGGGTTTCCCAAGAGCTGGTATTTGGGACCAGGTTGTCTATGGCTGGCTGTAAAGTGCTGAGCGGAATTCCTGACCTCACCCACTGCTGCCAACCTTCTCCCCAAACCCCAAGCTCTGATAACCGAAACTCCCCATCCACGTCTCTCAGTCCCCCACCATGGACAGCAGGCTTTCCCTCACTCCTTGCTCCTGTCCCAGCTTTTTTACTTCTCAGCCGTGTAGCTCTTGGTAGAAACAAAACACGTCCTGCTAATCTGGCTTGAGGGTCTGTTGAATCATCACATGTTAACGGCGAGGGAGGCTTGCAACGCACCTTAGGTGTTTGTGGGTTTTAAGTCACAGACTCTGCCTCCATGTGTTGAGTAGGTAAAACAGTCATTAGGTGATATACAGCCTTTCACTGTGGAAGATTTGAGGCTGTCTGGCTTGGGTCTGACCCAGGCCTCTCTGCTTGGGGTGGTGGGCCTTAGCATTTGTCTTAATTAGTCACCAAACCCAGCTGGCCTCTTTCCGTCAGACATGCCTCCCCTGCTTCGCTTCCCAGACAGATCCTGGCAAAACCTTAGCCTCTGCTTGCCCTGCGGAGGTTGAGAGCACCCTGCTTTGAAGACACAAGCACTTAATAAACAGACCCTGGGGATGCTCACTCTGTCCCCTCTCAGGTCACAGCAAGGTCCTTACACTCCTCACACAAGCCCTTCTAGAGAGTTTGGAAAACTCAGTCTTCTTTGAGAAGAAGAGCAAGAGGGCAGGCTCCTACAGGCTCAGCTGATGTCCTGTCTGGCTTCCCTCGCCTGTCTGGAAATGCAGGAAGGAGGAAGAGGAAGAGTGTACTTTTGGCCCTAAGCACATAGGAGAAGCAGAAAAAGCTTCTCTTGGGAATTCTCCAAGACTGCTGCCCTCACAGAGATGAAAGGGGGCACACCGGACTCCCTTCTGTACTAGGGCTGTGCGGCAATGGCGAGAAAGAGATGCATGCACTTGGAGACCAAGATATGTGTTTACATTTCAGCCCAGCCTCAGCTTGCATGGTGAAGGTGCCCTGACTGCACTGAAGGGTGGTTACCATCAGTAAACAGGGATCGATTGCCCTGTTCAGAATGTAGATCAGGAGCTGATGAGATGCTTCTGAGGCATGTGCCCACATTGAATTCTGTCTCTGTGTGTGTGTGTCTGTCTGTCTCTCTTTGGTGTCTGTCTGTCTGTCTGTCTTTCTCTCTGCTGTGTGGGTGTGTGTCTCTGTCTGTCTGTCTCTCTCTGGTGTGTGTGTGTATGTGTGTGTGTATCCCTCTCTCTCTCTCTCTGGCGTGTGTGTGTGTGTGTGTGTGTTCACATATGTAGGAGCCTCTGGGTAGGCAGATACACCTAAAGTGCTTGGCAATGGAGTCTAGAAGACAGAAGTACTCTGCTGAGTGGGCTATCTCCCCAGCCAGAAGGAAGTTCTTTTTTTTTTTTTTTTGGTTTTTCGAGACAGGGTTTCTCTGTGGCTTTGGAGCCTGTCCTGGAACTAGCTCTGTAGACCAGGCTGGTCTCGAACTCACAGAGATCCACCTGCCTCTGCCTCCCGAGTGCTGGGATTAAAGGCAGAAGGAAGTTCTTAAAATTATCCACAGCAGCGTGGAGAAACTCGAGCGAGGCATGCTGGTCTGGCTCCACCTCTTGCCAGTCACCTACTTGGTATTGTTCAGAATACAAAGTGATTGAGTAATTCTTGCCCACTTTACCCCTTTAGAAGATTGCCACTCAAGCACAGCCAAGACCTTAGTAAAGCGAGAGAGTATACTCACCCGAGGTGAGAATAAGTCATGACTGGCCAGGCAGCCATTGTTGGCATATTTTCCCATCCTGTTTCACATGGAGATCAGCTTTAAGATGGTAAGCAATTTAGAATCAGCCTAGGCCACATGAGAAGGTCGGGGCAGCCTGGCTACACGTTTTATGCACCACTGCCATGCAATTCTATCCCATATAGCATATGCCACCCACTGTGTTTGGCCGATGTCAGATGTCATGAAGGTCTAAAAGGGAAGACAGACACTGAGAGCCAGACTGAGGTCCTGAACTCTAGAGACAGACCTAGGTAGGCCTTGAGATATAGACAAGAATACACCCAGCCCCACAGCATTGCTTTGACCTCTATAGATAGATACCATGATGTAAAAATGGTGGTTGCCCAAACATCACTAATTCTCCAAAGGAGAGCCCACCCAGACAGCTCCGGTGTGTGTGTGTGTGTGTGTGTGTGTGTGTGTGTGTGTGTGTGTGTACACGTATGTGCATTTGGCGGTCAGAAGTCTACCACAGAAGTCGTTCTTCAAGTGACGTCCATCTCAGTTTTTGAGACAGGGAGTCAAAGATCTGGATCTTGCTGCATAAGCAAGGCTGTCTGGCTAGCAAGCCCAAGGAATCCTCCTGTCTTAAATGAGTGCCACCACACCTGGCTTTTTTATGAGGGTTCCAGGGTTTGAACTCAGGTCCTCCTGCCTGCAGGGCAAACACTTTACCTACTGAGCCATCTTCCCACTGTCCTTTTCCATATGCCACTTGCTGTCTGACTGGCAGGCCGTCTCTCTCTGACTGCTGGCTGTCTTCCCATGGCGTTGAGATGTCACGTTCTAGAATCCCTTATGAGGGATTATATAAACCATGAGGAAGTGAGAACATGTTGGGGGAGGGGCAGGAAAAGTAAGGACTGGAACTCCCCCAAGCAAATGTTCTTCCCAAGAAATTATCTTATGTCATGCTTGTGGTTTGTCTCCAGAGAGACACCACTTCCAAGAGCCTGGCTTGGTTCTAGAGCTGAACATTTAGCCTGGCAATCAGATTCACAGAATCCTGGGGAAATCCTGGAGAAATACTAAACCCACAGAAAAGAAACACTATAGTTTATGAAAAGGCCTGAATCAATAGGTGTAATATTTATTAGTCTAAAGAGTCATTGTCCCTGAAGACCGTCTATATTTTTCATACACCCCTTAGACCTGAAGTTGTCACAGGGATCCCTTTGACAGAATGGCGGATTCAGAGAGCCAGTAACTGGATGAGGGACTAACCAGGGAAGAAATGTCAGAGGCTAGTGAGAAATCGGATAGGGAGTTGTTCTCTGGAAGTAGGATTCAGTCAGGGGCCCAGGCATCAGAGATGAGTCCTGTATCTAGTATGACGGGATCTGTTTACAGCTGGAAAAACTACAGATCGATTTGGTGCTGGGCCACCAACAAGGTGGGGCCTTCAGTTCTCAAAGCCTGGCACCAGAACTGTTCAGGTTGATATGTCTTCTGCCTGGAATGGTCTTCCTGCCACTGTCACCTGCTGACCTCATACATTCTTTAAGACTCAGCTCAAATTCCCCTCTCCTGTGGTGCTTAGGAGATGGATTTCATTTTGGCAGCACGCTCCCTCTTATTTATCCGCTGAGTTAATTGCGTCCCTCTTGTCAGCCCCCATGACACCGCGTTCACAGTGGGTTTCATTGAGAAGGTTGCTATAGGAAAGAATGACATCAACTTGGTTTATCATGGCTCCACCGCTTCCTAGCTCTGGCTGAGAGAGGAGAGCATTGCATCTCTGTCCTTCAGCCTTCTCCTTTGCAGGATGGGTTCAGAATCTAGTTTTACTGAATCTAGTTTTACTGATGAGGGGGAAGAAATGATGTCTGTAGAAGAACACTGTATATTGCTGCTAGCGCTTAATTCGATTCTTTGGCAGCCAACAAACAGCTTCCGATTGCAGCTAACATAGAAAGAAAAATCATTGCAGGAAAATGACCCTAATGAAACCTCAGAGGAGACAGGGGTTTGGTGAGACTCTGGAGAGCAGGAATCAGGACAGTGGCATTCTTTAGGGTGCTGCCGATAGGACAAGTAAGGTCCAGGTGCCTTTATCTGTAGGTCGTTCTACCAGTGTTAAATTCCACCGTGAAAGGATTGTCCTGGTCTAGCTTGGGTCACATGCCTATACGCTGCACTCCCCTGTCCTCAGTCTCACCCATTCCTATCCAGCCAGCAGCCTTCTGGTTTTGCATATGTGATTCCCACTGCCAATCAATGCAGTGTTATTGACTCAGACACAGAATTTAAGGAGAAAGTGGTAGAGGCGGAGGGAAAATCTGAATGAGAATTGGATTTTAAAGAGACTGAAGGAATTACTATGAACTCGTTAGTGTGAAAATCCATTGCACTTGTGATCTTAGTACAATGCTGTTCTCTGAGAGGTGCTCCCTGAAACAATTCAGAGTGGCCATCTCCCTGGATAATAATAATCAGCACGCTGTGTTGTGTCCATGCATGCTGCCTTTTCCTTATGATATATGATCTTTGAAGGAAAGGCTGTGTCCTTCTACGAGAATGGTGTGATACAGTTAAATAGTCTTTGAGCAAAACGGGTTGTCACTCAGTCATCGATTCTATAAACAGATTTGAACATTTGTATTTGGCATTTGCTTTCTCTAATTCTCTTCAACCTAAAAATGGAGATAAAACAATATGGAGAATTCTTGCATAGTGACCGACTCATAGAGAGCTCTAGATAAATGGTTACTATTGTCATTACCAATACTGTCATTATTGTCCCTAATTCCCCCATCATCTTTCTCAATGTCTGGTGCCAGTCAGGTATTCAATGTTTGATAAATGAATAATTTCTAGTTATATGTTATATGTACACCCTTGATTAGTTTGATTGACTGAGGGTCTGTTGACAATGCATGAGCTGTGTTCATTGCTGTACTCTCAACAATTTGAAAAAATAATTTTTGGTATAGCAGATATCTATTGAATACAGAATGGGGGCTTAAAGGAGGAATAGAAGTTTAGAATGAAAAACAGACTTAGGGCTCTATTGGTGTGACTTGGGGACTCTGAGCTAAGAGATCCCTGCCCTGGGAGAGCTTCTCCCTTCTCGACAGCTCCAACATTATACCTTAGTCTAAGATCTATCACCTGCTAACTGTTGCCCACAGGTGCTGACTTTGCTCTTTTGAAGACATAGAGAAAACATGTGTCCAAGCATGTTAATGCACTAATGATTACGTGTCTTGTTTCTCTTTATTTGTATTAACATAACTGATAGCCACTGTTGCTGAGGGCTTAGCTTTTAGTACACATGCCGACTCAGCGCCTTGGAGAGATGGCCAGAAAGAGGAACTGGTTAATAGCCTTCTCAGCAGAGTCTAAGGATCCCGAGTCAGACCTAGCCTGTTGTGTAAGCAGAGCTCTGAAGTTCCACGGCTCATCTGTGAAAAGATGAAAGCAACCATGAGATTGTGACCGTTAAATACAAGAGTGCATGGGAACCCCGGGCACACCTCAGCACACAGCAGGAGCCCAGTCAACAGCCAGGATCCTGATGCTGCCCCTTAGGCTCTTACTGGAAACCGCCTTGGGTTATATTCATAGCTAGAGTCAGAGATTTAAAAGAAACACAAAAGAGCCTGGTGTGGTGGCACAAGCAAGCCTTTGCTCCAGTCTCCAGAGGCAGAGGCAGGCAGATCTCTGTGAGTTCCAGGCCAGCCTGGTCTACATAGTAAGTTGCATCCCAACCAGGGATACAGAGTGTTTCAAAGAAAACAAACAAACATAAAAAAGGAAAGTGAGGAAACAAAGGACCCCCACCGCCTGGCAGGACGAGATAGAGACAGCTAGCTCTTTATTTCAGGATCCCAGCAGCAGCCAGCCTCTGGCTTCCCTCCCCTTGATAGCCACCACCACAAAGACTGGGCCCCTCTCTTCAAGTCCTGCAGTTTCCTCTCCACTCTGTGTCCTTTCCCACTTCCTGTGGTTCTCTTTTCTGCCTCTCTCTGCCTCCTAGGAGACCTCTCCCACACTCCAGAAGATTGTGTGATTAGTGTGACCATTTCCATACAATGAGAAGGCTCTGTTGGGTAGTACTCCCTCTCTTCTAGGCCTCTTCACTGC
This sequence comes from Microtus pennsylvanicus, assembly GCF_037038515.1. Taxonomy (NCBI): domain Eukaryota; kingdom Metazoa; phylum Chordata; class Mammalia; order Rodentia; family Cricetidae; genus Microtus; species Microtus pennsylvanicus. Next base: position 49,133,463 of record NC_134586.1, read on the forward strand.
CTGGATCCTCTGAGCCGTGACCAGGATAAAACCAACTAAAGCAATGAGAGGACCCAAAATATCACGAATGTTGTCTTGGTAAAAGGTCAAATTCCGAGACTGTTTATCACACTGGCCTTAGAAGGCTCTGTTTAACTGGGGCGTTTGTATCTCCTGGATTTATTCTTTTGCTCAGCAGAATCTTGTGTCCTCTTGATCTTCAGATACAGTTCAAATTTCATCACACCCTTCAAGCCTGTTTAACAAAGTAAGGTTTGGCTGAGCCTCGACAGCTAGAATTTACTGTATGTGGACCTTGTACCAGGCATCTCATTTGCTGTGTCTCAATCCCAGGCGAGCCCTTTCAGGGAATTGTCAGTGGCTTCACCTTATGCACAGGGTCTAGTTTAGACAGCTCACATCACATGAACCCGTGGGTCATGACCCTTTCACAGGGGTCATCTAAGACTATCTGCATATCCAATATTCACGTGACGATTTATAGCCAAGTTACAGTTATGAAGTAGAAACGAAAATAATGTTATGGCTAGGGATCTCCACAACATGAGGAAATGAGGAACTGTATTCAAGAATCAGGAAGGCTGAGAACCACTGCTGTATAGGAATTCAGTGAGGACAGGGGAGAGATTTTCTTAGCAATTTTATTTTTATTTTAACGTTTTCCACTTAGTATCTAATTCCAACTCTCCAGGATTCTAAGCGCACTCATGACACACATGTTGATAAACACATCAGTAATTTGCCCGAGACCATATACCTAACAAACAACAGAGGTGACAGACGTTCTAGATTTTTCCTACTCAAAAACCTATTTTCATGGGACCCCTTATTTCCTTTCCTGCCTTCATACTTCTCAAAACCCAAGCTTCCCAGCCTTCATTAATCTCACTTAACAGAGCGCTAAACCCTTTAAAGTAAAACTATCGCAGATTTATTCTCCCGCTGGAGCCTCCCTTGACAAGCCAACACACAGAGGGGGCACCCTCCAAACAGTCTTAACACTTCTGTGATGGCCTCTTTGACAGTCTTTTCAGCTGCGTTCGTGGTTCACATAGTTCATGAATAATGAAGAAAGCCAGGAACGAATGGCCAAGCCCCATCATGACTTTGCAGACCTGCGGATACTCATCCCCCTACCATGGCCCTCTTGTGTTTTGATTCTCACTGGGTTGAGAGCAAGTTCTTTTTGAGGGCCCAAGCTGCGCGAGTTGTCCTAGGAGAGGGGGCCTCTTGTGTACTATCCAACAACAATGTTCAAGAACTCAAAAACGCAGAGACTCGGGTTTCCAGGGACTCAGAGCACAGAGCTCCGGTCCTCACAGGCCAGCTTCGGCACCATGTGCTGGTGAAAACAGGCTTACACCCTCAGCTTCCCCCACTTCCCACTTCAGAGCTGTCAGAGCTCTTCTGATAAAAAAAGGAACTCAGGATCTGTAGGCTCACAAACTGCACAAGGGAAATCTTAGAGAGGGTGTGAGGAGTGAGGCCCAGAAACCCCTCCTGGTTTGCATGAGAAAAGACCAACAGTAAGAGCTAGGGGGAGCTTGGCTTCTAGCCAAGGGAAACTCCAGCTCCTCATAGAAGGAGGAGGAACAGGGCCTAACTGTAACTCTCTGTGAGACAGCGGGGTGAGGTGGGCCTGGAACCCCCCATCTACCCCAAATGTGAGAACCACTGTGTCAGCATCATGCCTTCAGGGTCAGTATGTCCTGCTTGCTCAGTCAGTCCCTGACTCGCTTGGCTCTGGGCTCTGTGCTGAAAATGTCTGAGGTTTTCTGAGCTCCCAGCGCTTCAGAGAAGGAGCCACAAAAAGTGTTTGCGGGTGGACCCATGTGGATCTCCCTTTAACTCACATCCTGCACACAGTTACCTTCGTAGGCAACGCCACGCCCAGGTAGGTGTGCGAGCACTGAGGTGATTGCAACGTAGAAACAAAAGCAGAGCCATAGGGCTCCTTAGCATCGACTTTGAGAAAAATGCAACCATACCCAGAGGAGGAAGTTAAGTCTGAAGGAACTAAGTCCTGTGCTGTCTTTCAGGTTCTACATCGAGAGCATATCCTTTCTGAAGGATAAGAACACGGTGGAACTGTTTTTCTTGAACGCAAAGGCCTGTGTACACAAGGTAAGGCGCTTGTTTGTGTTCGCGGAATATTTTCCCAGTGACTTCCACACGGTCTTGTTGGCCTTTTTACATCCAAACTAAAGAAAGAATGTAGTCTCTCTTCTGTGATCCACTCCGCAACTTCCCCTCCCCGGCCTTCTGCTCCCCAGCCTACCCCTTCCCAGATCACCCCTTCCTAACCCCTTTTCACCTGCCGAAGGGTGAACTGATGGTCACACCTATGCTTAGTCACTGCTTCAAAGGTAGCCGAAGCTCCACATGGAATGACGGAGAAAGAAAGAACGATGGGTTGATCGTGGGCAGCCTCTTCATTTTAACATTTACCATAATTCAAAACAAACACAGTCCCAGTTCCTGCTCCACCTGCCAGTCCCTAGTGCCTCTCCCACCTTAGTTCCAAGGAAACGGAACTGGCGGCTCAGCACCAGAGGGCTTTCAGCAGACCGGTTCTTTTTACGCATGGGTCAGTGGGGATTGCTCTTGTTCCTTTTATTTCTATCCATCAAGGACAGGTCGCTTTGATAAAATTCAGTAGACATGCATTTTAGGGGGGAAAAAACGATGCAGATTGAGGTGATGCAGTCAAGTTAAACTGCCTGCCCAAAGTTGGGTTTGTTTGGCTCCGCTTTTGAATGGTATGGGTATGGGCCTGGGGGCCTGGGTGCTTGCTTGGGTTTTTGAGGCAGCCTTGCAAAGCACAGGCTCTTTGTCTTTGTTTGTATTGTGTGCGTTGAGGTGTAGGGTTGTACACACCACAGCACAGCACACATATGGAGGTCAGAGGGCAACTTTCAGGTGTGGAGTCTGTTCTCGCCCTTTTTACATGAATCAGGGATAAAACTCAAGGTCCTCAGACTATCCTGAGCCCTCTCTCTGGCCCTCATGAACTGGGGCATATGTTTGGTTTACATATGCTGTGTTTAATTACAGGGCTGGGTATAAGTCTGTCACCTTCTTATTTATTTTGACTTTTTTGCTGTCTTCTTTTGAATGTGTGTGTGAGAGAGAGAGAGAAAGAGAGAGGGAGAGAGAGAGAGAGAGAGAGAGAGAGAGAGAGAGAGAGAGAGAGAGAGAGAGAGAGAGAGGTTTGTCTATATATGTGTGAGTGATGGCTCATGCCTGTCACAGCACATATGCTAACATCAGAGGACAACCTTGGGTACCGATGCTTCCCTTTCGCCTTGCTTGAGACCGTGTTCACTATCCTGTGTCTGCCAGGCATTCTCGTCCTTCAGTCTTCAGTCTCCAGGTACTCTCTCCCGTCTTCTAGGAGAGCTGGGATTACACACATGACTGTGCCTGACTTTCTGTGAGTTCTGAGGCTCAGCGCTTGCATGGCAAGGGATTTACAGTCTCCCCAGACTTTGATTGAGTGTTTTATTATTTCATTTTTACCCCCTTAATTGAATTGACTCTGAGTCTTGGTTTTGCTGTATTCATAATTGCTTTAGTTTACAGTATACATTTCACACAGTGTAAGACCCTCCTATCTCCCAGTGTAGGGGTTTTCATCATGCCTCACTTTCGGCTGCTGTGGACACACTAGGGACAACACTACTTTCTGTGAACTTTTGATCACCGTTAAAAGACATAAACATGCTATTATAAAAACATACTTGCCAAGTGGTAGTGGCATAACCTTTAATCCCAGCACTCTGAAGGCAGAGGCAGGCAGATCTCTGTGAGTTCAAGGTCAGTCTGGTCTACAAGAGCTAGTTCCAGGATAGGTTCCAAAGCTACAGGGAAACCCTGTCTTGAAAAAACAAACAAAAAAAACATACTTATCAGTGCAGCCCCATTTCTGATTGTCTTCATTCTTCTCTGCCTGACTTAGTTTTTCCTCTTCCTGAAATACACTGGGTAACTTTCCCTTCAGTGTGAGAACCTGCTGTCTATTCATTTCCTTAGCTATTTTTCTGAAAACGCTGTCCTTTGTCTTCAGGGCTTTTTGTTTGCTTTCTTGGTTGGTTGGTTTTTGGTTTTTTGGACAGGGTTTCTCTGTGTAACCCTGGCTGTCCTGGAACTCACTCTATAGATCAGGCTGGCCTCGAATTCTGAGATCTGCCTACCTTCACCTCCCGAGCACAAAGATGAAACGCGTGTGCCACCACCTCCCATGTGTCTTCAGTTTCCGAAAGCTAGTTCATAGGATCTAAAGGTGTGTGTTGGCAGTTTCTCACTTCTATGATGGCAGAGATTTGTTTGGATTTCGCTTGTGTCGCTGCTGAGGAGCCACTGTCACGCCATTCTCTGTGGTTCAGGGTGCAACGTGTCTGTTTTCTCTTGCTGCTTCTCCATGCTTCCAGTTCGGGCAGTTTGACTGTGACATACCTTTATACAACTCTTAGTGTTCCTTGTGACTTAAAGTGTGTTGGGCTTTTAGGTTTATGGTTTATATTAAATTTAGAAAGAGGTGTATATGGGGGGGGCAGAATATTTGTGTGTGTTTAGGTGTGTCTTGGTCATATATGTGCTGGTGCTAGTGTGTGTGTATACACGCTCATGTGGAGATCAGAGGTCAACTTTGGATCTTTCTTTGGGAACCATCTCCCTTGTATTTTGAGACACAGTTCCTCATTAGGACCTAGAACTCACCAATTTGGTTGAGGTGGGTGACCAATAATCTCATTGTGACCTCTTTTTTTATGTGACTCCAGATATCTAGGTATATAAAATAGGTATAGAGATTATTAATATCAAATCATATGGAATTTTATTTTAAAACATTTTTTGGTATACACATTTTTTTAAAGATTAAAGTGAATTTGCATATTAATGAGATGGATATGTTTATTTCTACATACAGATCTCTTGGCTGAGTATTAGACACTGCAGGAAATAGGGAGTCTCAACATTTTTCATAGTCGATTAATATTATGATTTTGTAAGTGTCAGGACTGAGAGCACTGTTTCACACAGCTATAAAATGCAAACGGCAGAAGTGTGCTTCAGGGCCATTGGGGAAATTGTCGGAAATTGGTCTTAATCCCAAGTACAGATCCACTAAACTACTTTTGATGAAACTCAAGCCAGCAACTCATATAGCAGCTATTAAAATCAAGTGTCTAACACAATGCAAAGATGCACTAATTTGATACTTCCATACTGAGGAATCATGATAGGGAAATATTAGAAGGCTTTGTTCTTCATAATGAAATTATTCTGTTTCAGTAAGAGGAGACAAGTTTGCACACAGTAAAAACTCTGCAGTTCCCAGTGCTCCCTTGTTAACTGTGGGTTATCAACTTTGAGGCATTGTTAGCTGGTGTATTGTTATGTAGGGTGTGCACAGCACAAAGTGTGCTTGTCCTGTGTCCAGAACGGAGCCTGCAGTGATGTGGGGTGACGTCACACAGGCGAGCGCCTCCTGAAACATCAGCTTTCTTACGGATGCGATTCTGAACCAGGCTTTGGTTGTGGCACATTTAGAAAACTCTTACTGTTGACAGATTTTTTTTTCAGACCACATAATCAGTCATGTTACCCCACACGGTGTTGGGGTTACAACCTCAGGAGCAGGTTTGGGCCATGAGAAGTGATTCTGAAGCTTAAGTTGTTTGGGATATTTTGTTTAGTTTTGTTTGAGTATTTTGTTGTTGTCTGTTTTGCTGGTGTGTGCATGTGTGTGTCCATGTAGGGTGGTGGTGGGGGCTGTGTGTGTGTGCGTGTGTGTGTGTGTATGTGTGTGTGTGGTGTGCTCTTACGTAGTTTCTGTTGCTGAATCTTCAGTTCCACCCTTCTTTTGCAACCTAACCTCCATTAAGCACACCTGGTGTGTTCAAGTGTTTATTGTTAAAAGGACTTTTTAGAAACATGTTTTACAGGTCATATGTGACTACTTAACTTGGACTGTATAAACTGTAATTGTAATAACTGTTTTCATATCCTTCACTGCTTAGTCTCATAGATGCCTCAGTTCTGGGCGGCTTTAATTGATTTCATTTTCTGACCATGTTTGCCATCCTGCTAATGAGTGGTTGCATATTAAATGTTCATGGCTTTAAAGAAATTTAAATTTTTTTATTGATTTTTATTGAGCTCTACATTTCTCTCTATTCCCCTCCCTGTCTCTCCCCTCCAGCCCTCTCTAAGGTCTCCATGCTCCCAATTTACTCAGGAGATCTTGTCTTTTTCTACTTCTCATGTAGATTAGACCTATGTATGTCTCTCTTAGGATCCTCATTGTTGTCTAGGTTCTCTGGGATTGTGATTTGTGGGCTAGTGTTCTTTGCTTTATGTTTAAAAACCACTTATGAGTGAGTACATGTGATAATTGTCTTTCTGGGTCTGGATTACCTCACTCAAAATGATGTTTTCTAGCTCCATCCATTTGCCGGCAAAATTCAAAATGTTATTTTTTTCTGCTGTGTAGTACTCCATTGTGTAAATGTACCACATTTTCCTTATCCATTCTTCAGTCGAGGAACATTTAGGTTGTTTCCAGGTTCTGGATATGATAAACAATGCTGCTATGAACATAGTTGGGCACATGTTCTTGTGACACAATTGAGCATCCTTTGGATATATACCCAAAAGTGGTATTACTGAGTCTTGAGGAGGTTGTTTCCTAATTTTCTGAGAAATCACCATACTGACATCCAAAGGGGCTGTACAAGCTTGTACTCCCTCCAGCAATGCAGGAGTGTTCCCTTTTCCCCACAACCTCTCCAGCATAAGTTATCATCAGTGTTTTTAATCTTGGCCATTCTTATAGGTGTAAGATGGAATCTCAGAGTTTTCAGAGAGGCTAGAATACATGCTGTAAGTTTAGAAACAGGATCTCACTCTATACAGCCCAGACTCATCTCAAAGGCACAGCAATCTACCTTCCTCCGTCTCCCAAATGCTGAGATTGCAAACACGTGTCACCATACCCAGGTAGAATTTTACTGTTTTTACAAAACATTATACTGACTGTTATATATGTATGTATGTGTTGACTGAGTTTTCTGTCCTGCCCGGTTCCACAATCATTAAGTCCCAAAGAAATCACACAGAGGTCTACATTAGTTATAAACTGATTGGCCCATTAGCTCAGGCTTCTTATTAACTCTTATAACTTATATTAGCCCATTATTCTTATCTGTGTTAGCCACATGGCTCAGTACCTTTTACAGTGAGGCAGTCACATCTTGCTTCTTCTGTGGTCGGGTCAGGACTGGAGAGGAATGGGCTTCCTCCTTCCCAGAATTCTCCTGTTCTCATTGACCCACTTCTACTTCCTGTCTGGTTGTCCCACATATACTTCCTGCCTTGCTACTGGCCAATCAACGTTTACTTAAAGTATAATTGACAGAATACAGACCATGGTCCCACACTATGTATGTGAGGCTATTGTCCAGATAATTGTTTTTTAAATCAAGAAATTTAGAGTGGATATTGTCTATTTTATTAGCATGCAGGCCCCTACCAGTCAAAAGGGAAGTTACAGAATGAAGTGAATGTTCACAGAATGGAGCAGCTGTCTGTCAGTCCAGCTTGAAGTAATTTCTTAAAGTGTCTGATTATTTAAGGACATTCAACATAAAGAACATCAACCAAACAATGGCGATAGAAGTAAGTGAGTTAAGTGAGTGTTATGAGCACCTAGCCCCAGCTGAGGGTCATGTGTAGGCGGCTTTAGTGAGTGGCAAAGGTGAGTCAGTGATGTTGACAGCTCTTGTGCATTGGGGCTCGCTGCTAAATCTAAGCGCGAGCCAGCTCCCTTCCACAGTGTATAGGAAGGAATGTGCTCAGCCACTCTCCCACCCCTACACAGACATCGTGGCCAAAGAGCTTCCCTTAGCTGGTTGTTTTCCTTCCACAGAGGACACAATGAGCCGGAAGAGAGAGTTCTGATTTGCAAATACAAAGTCACACTGTTGACATACATCATTAGAAAAAATATGACTCTAAGATTTAATACAGTAGCTGGAGCTCTGCATGCTGATATAAAAATCTGTTTGGAGTCACAAGATTCAGCTTCAGTAATATGTCATTTGAAATGCTGGGTAGCTCACGGTGGTTTTGTAAATATCATTGCCTGTATGCATTGTGAATATGCCATCGGTGACCTTTAACTGTGTTGAAAGAAATAACTCATTTCTGGAGTATCCAGGAGAGTCTGGGAACGAGATAAGGATTTTTCATTCTTGTTTACCGGGAAGCATTGTCACGTATGCACAATTGAACACAGCTTGGGCATTCGGTGATGGATTGTAACTATTCAGTAACTAAATACAAAGAGTTAGTGGTCAACAGTTCTTACTTCCTTAGCGGTCAAGAAAGGACAAAGGTGGCCGGGCGGTGGTGGCTCATGCCTTTAATCCTAGCACTCAGGAGGCAGAAGCACATGGATCTTTGTGAAGTTGAGGCCAGCCTGGTCTACAGAGCTAGTTCTAGGACAGCTAGGGCTGATGAACAGAGAAACTTTGTCATGAAAAAAAAAAGAAGAAAGAAAGAAAGAAAGAAAGAAAGAAAGAAAGAAAGAAAGAAAGAGGAAGGAGGGAGGGAGGGAGGGAGGGAGGGAGGGAGGGAGGGAGGGAGGGAGGGAGGGAGGGAAGAATGAAAGAACAAAGGTGACCAGATATGTTGGTATGTGCCTGTTACCATAGTACTTGGGACAAGGAAGCTTGAGGCTCTAATCCATCCTGAGTTCAAGGCCAGACTGGGCTACATGAAACTCTATCTCAGAAAAGATATAAACAAAAACGTAGAATTTTCCAGAGGGAAAAAGATACATGACAGTATCTAGCCATGTACTTTTACCATAACCTACACTTTGTAGGGATTGTTGATAACAGTTATCTATGCTATAGTCAGTGTTAATTATAGTCATCTTGAAAGGATGAATGAGATAGATTCCTTCTGCTCTCACACTCTTTGGAGAAGCTTCTTTGTGTGGTAGGCAGTCGTTAATTGCCAAGCCACACAGCTAACTGATCAAAGTGCTGAGAGTAAGTGACTATTGATGTTCAGCCCTACATGAGACATCTATATCAGCTACAAGAAAGAGGAGGGAACAGCACAGCGGAAGGACAGAGAGTGCAGGAGCTGGAGGATGGGGGGAGTGTCGTGAAATGCCACCTTCTGGACAGGACATGGCCATGGTCATCGTACTCACAAACTCCTGAAGCTATGGTCCCTTAAGTAAGGTGAGGAGGTCAGTGGATCAGCCAGCAGCCTCGTAGGAAGCACTAATTGGGTTTAGTGGATTTTAGAAAGAAAGGGAACGGGCCTGAAGATGGAAGAGAGATGTGTTGAAGAGTGTCTGGGGAAATGAAAGGGGTAGTTGAGTATGGAATGATCTAGATACATTATATACATATGTACAATTGCCAAAAAATAAAAGTCGTCTGCTTTTTCTCCTTCTCCTCTTTTTTCGGACTTTTGAGACAGCATTTTACTATATAGCCCTGGCTGGCCTGGAATTTGCTATGTACACCAGGCTGGCCTTAAATTCACCACTCCCAGCCCCCAAAATTATTCCTGTTAAAAAAATTAATGACAATAGTTTTGTAAAGAGAACATTTTATGTCCAGCCTAATTTTTTTAATCAACTGCCCTTGGAATTTTCTCTAATATTTTAGGTATCAATTAAAGATCAGTTGTCACCTTATAGAAACCTAGCTGTGGGCTTAGGATAAGTAGCTCAGTTGATTGACTGCTTGCCTAGCATGCACAGGGCCTTAGGTTCAACACTCTGCACTGCAGAAAAACCAGGCCTGGGAGCACAGGAATCTGAATGCCTCTCTGGGGAAGTGGAGGCAGGAGGATTGGAAATTCAAGGCCATGCTCAGCTATATCATAAATTTGAGATTAATTTAGGATACCTGAGATCCTATCGCAAAACAAAAGGACATGAGAACTATTGGTTGTTTATTTGAGACAAGGTCTAATTATGTAGCCCAGGCTGGCCTCCCATTTATAATCCTGCCTCAGTCTCCCAAGTGCTAGGATTATGTGTGTGCCAGCACAGTCAGAAGCAAGAAAGTTCTTTAGACTTCCGTTTTGAAGCGCTGGTGTGCAAACCAAACTCAGCCATGGCTGGACCTGAGAGCATAGGGGAGCATGTTCCTGGCAGGCATTTATTTGGAGCCTGAGGCACTGTATTGGTTCATGGCTGGTTATCTCTAGAGATACCCAGAAGACTTCTTCATTTTTCTTCTGGTATTCTAAAGTTCAGTTTAAACGTTTAGGAAAATTAAATATCTTTCCACTGGAAAAGAAAAAGAAAGAAAATCTACCCTAGTAGTAGTTTTGACGAAGGCCCACTCCCTGTGTGGCTGTCTCATGGAATAATGCAGACGATGGGACTCTGTTTGCCGTCTATCCTCCCCACCTGCAGTTTGTGGTGTGAGAAAATATGCAAACCCTAGAGTGCTTTGTCCTTGACGTTGGCCTGTTGTCTAAGGTGAGGTTTCAGTGTGAGGGCTACCTTGTGCTAGCTGTGTGGTTTAAAGTGGTGTCCAACCTGCCCACAGAGAGCTCTCGCACGACAGCACAGTGAGGCCAGGGTAGCATCATGTGACCTGTGAATACTTCAATCCGATTTATGTCAAATAGTCATTATTACTTAAACATGGGGTGGGAGGAGAGCATTTCGATGTGTGCCTTTAATTCCTATTCTTGGGTGGCAGAGGCAGGCATAGCTCTATGAGTTCAAGGCTAACCCGGTCCATACAGAGCAAGTTCCAGGCCAACCAGGGCTACATGGTGAGACCCTGGCCCACCCCACCCTAAAAAGAAAAGGTTATTTTTGTTTACGTGTGTTCATAGGATGTGTGTATGCATGTGTTCATGTGTGAAGGCAGACATGAGTGTTAGTCCTCACTATCCATCTTGATTGAAACAAGGGCTCAGGTTGTTCATGACTTCATAAATGTTGTTGATGCCCAGTCTGTCGAGCCTGGGACCTCCAGGGAATGGTGCTGTCTGTCTCCCATCTCACCCTAGGAGTGTTGTGATTACAGACACTCCCCACCATGTCTGGTTTATCTGTGTCCTGTGGCCATCGGGCTCTCGGTGCAAGTTCTGTTAGCTGCTGAGTCATCTTCTCTCTGGCTCCCCAAAGTTCTCATTATTAACAAGTAGGCTCATGCCTTCCTGCCCCTCTCCAGCCACAGACTCAGGATGTGGAAGGCGTGAAAATTCAGCCCTGTGAGCAAGATTTTCAGTGGATCGTGTTTGTGCACGTTAAGTGTAAAGGCCCTTGGACTTTGGGTGTGTTCAACCTGTAGAATGTACAATGTGTTAAAACTGTCTCTGAGAAACGTGAGTCCAAAACAGTCACCAGAGTCTAAGAACAATCCTTTTCGAGTCTGCTCTTCAGTTTGACTTGGCAGAGTTGCTTTGAGATTTTCCTTTTAAGAATGAGTGATCTCCTTAAGGTAGATATGGTGGCTCACGCCTACACTCGCAGCTCTTTGGGAGGCTGAGATGCTGGGTAGAAGGTCAGCATGGGTTGATGCAGGGCGGAGTCTGGGCTACCGAGTGAGTTCCAGGTCAGCTTGGGATAGCGTGAGACCTTGACTTGAACATCAACAAATAAGAATGTCTGAAGTTCATTCCCTTCCCATGAGCAAAGAGCCCCTTCAGTGCCCAGGCCGTCAGGTGCTCAGAGCATGTCCTTGGATTAGATCCACACAGGAGCTCCTGAAGGAACCTTTGGATGATGTCTGAGACACAGACCAGACTTTAATGTCCTGGGATTAGTAAACAAGAAGTGTCCTTGGACTTAGGCCAGGGGCAGACCTGGCCCTTAAAAGTGTCTTCAATCACTGATCTTGAGAAATCAAGCTGTCCTTAGTAGCTTGGGATGCAGAGGTATTGTCTCCATTGCTTACAGAGTAGATTATAGCACAGTAGCCACTAAGCAGGGAACAGGTGTGATTCGAGCCGCACTTTCGATGTGAATTTATTTTTCTAGTTCTCACGCTGCCCCCATTAGGTAAGATCTCTTATCGTTCCCAGATAACGTGAGGGGATACCGAAGTACGGAAGTTACGTAATGCACACAATGTCATGTGGTTAGTGGTTGAGTAGGAAGAAGACAGAATTTGTGCATTTAGCTACTCTACGTTTGCTTCTTTGTTTCATTTAATATTTGTGTGTGTGTGTGTGTGTGCGTGTGTGTGTAGTGGGTGCGCCAATAGTGTATGTGTGGAGATCGGAGTTCCTTTTCTCCTTCCACTGTGGGTTCCAGGAATTGTACTCAGGTCACAAGATTTGCACAGCAAGTGCCTTTGCCTGATGAACCATCCTGCAAGCCCATATCCTGCCTCTCGATGGAGAATCACCTACCCCGTGAGAGTCACGTGACATCTTTATTTTGGGCTTTCTCTTTCCCTTAATTCCAAACTTTGTATATGCTCATGTTCTTAGCCCAGGGAGGTTCATAAGATACTTCTGTTCATTATGTATAAGATGGTTTCCATGGACAGGGCTTGGGGAGAAAATTCCCTCCCCCAAGAAGAACCTTCAGAAGTGCGTTAGCCCTTGTGTTGAACAGAGCCTCCAAGGCAGTGAGAAACTGCCCTTACTGATCAACCAACCCTAGGAGAGCCGGGCACCTGTCTGAGTCATCATTCAAGTGGGATCCCTTGAACCTGTTTAGCTCCCCTGGTGAGAACTCGGCCAGCACACCTCAGCTTCGAAAAACAGCCACCTGTGCCAGCTGGGGATGGTGTGGAAATGCTGAAACGGACAGGGAAGGACTGTGGGAGTTGCCAGTGTGCCAGCTGTGGGCCACAGGGAGAAACCAAAGGTAACAGGACTGCACATCCTCCCAGGCTATGGTGCCTGCAGGCTTTCTTGACAATGTTTGAAATGCAGTTATCTGCCAGACTTTTTCTCAACTACCTCTTTGTAATCATCAATGACCTGAACTCAGGCCTGGCAAACTATGATAGCATTGGCTGTCTTCTCTCTTTCTGTGTGAATAAAATGCACTGAGCCAAGGTCCTTCTCTCTCTGTAAACAACAAAACCAGACCGAAAATAAGAACGAGCAAGTCCATGGGTTGTTCTCTGGCAGTAACCAGATACGACAATGTCTTCACTCCAAAGAATCGAGAGAACAGGAATTTGCTATTGTTTGTGTGTTGAGTGCCACCTGAAAATCCAGGCCTTAAAGCTTTGTCCCCAGGATGCCACAGCTCTGAGAAATGGTGGAAGCCTTAAGTGGTGGCATCTAGTAGGAAGCCCTTAGGTCATGGGAGGCACGTTGTTGATTGGGATGCAAGGCCCCAGTCACCTCATCTCTTACTTTACTTCTTGACCAAAAAGTGAATGATTTTGATCCATCTCGCTATTTTCCTGTACTGTGCAGCTTCATCAGTGGTTCGACCATTTGTGGCCTGAAACCTTCAAAACCATGAGTCAAAATGAACCTTTTCTATCTATACATAGTATGTATGTATGTTTATATGTATGTATGTACGTTTATATGTATGTATGTATCTGTCTGTCTGTATACCTGTCTACCTACTTGTCCATCTATCTATATGTGTGTGTGTGTGTGCTTATAGAGCCCAGAAGTCAAATGTGGGTGTTGTTTCTCTGCTATCCATCTTCCTTGTTTGCTGAGACAGGGTTTCTTAGAGGTCTTGGGTTCACCACGTAGACTAGGCTGGCTGATTAGTGAGCCTCGGGAATCTCTCTCTGACTCCCCAGTGCTCATAGGGTACGAGCCATCACACTCAGCTCTTTTTATGTGAATGCTGGGGTTTGAACTTGAATCTCTATGCTTGCACTTTTGGTCAGCAAACGTCCCTTCCGACTGAGTGATCTCCTAGCCCCTTTCCTCATTGTAAGCTGAATTTTAGTTTGGGGATGGAAAGCTGGCCAACACCCAGCTCTGTTCTCCCAAGAGCTTATCATATATCAGGCACTGATAGAGCGCAGTCAATGATGGTGTATTTATTACTGCTTTAACAGACGAGGAAGTGGAGGCATGAATAGATGAGATAATTTGATAAATAGTAAATAGCCCATTAAAAGTGTGAGACTGGTTCCAGGAATCATATTGTTTATCTTTCAGTTTTCTTTCTAGCAAAACAATTACTGGACTCTATTAAGGACTAGGGCCTCTGACGAGCATTGCCTTATCATTATCTTTGCTATTATTTATACTTCCTACAGCCTAAAAATGCCATCTTCAGCGGCTTTTGTTCACTTGTATGTCTTACATAGTATTTCTTTACAGTTTCAGGGATCTTGCAGAAACTGGACTTGTCTGTGACCCACACAGTACTTGTTACTCTTTCCTTGAATAATATAAAAAAGAAACTGAAGACATTTTCTTAGTTCTGAAATATAGAATTAGGATTTTGTAATTAACACAAATACATATACACACAAATATTGTATTTCAAGTAAACAGTTAAAAAATAAAAAATAAACAAACAAAACTTTGTCTGGGGCAGTCAGAAGAAACAACAAATAAAAGCTTGCTGTGCAAGCCTGGTGACCTGAGTTCAGTCTCTGGAGCCCACATAAAGATGAAATAAAAGAATCCAATCTATGAGCCGGGCGGTGGTGGCGCATGCCTTTAATCCCAGCACTCAGGAGGCAGAGGCAGGCGGATCTCTGTGAGTTCAAGGCCAGCTTGGTCTAGAAGAGCTAGTTCCTGTCTCGAAAAAAAAAAGGATCAAATCTATAATTATCCTCTGGCCTCTCAAATGTACAGATGCATACACACCAGTTTTTAGAGTCAATTTCATGAGGGATTGGGAGGTAGTTCAATGGTAGAATACTTACATAGCATACCTAAGAACATGAGGTCAGATTCCCAACACAGTTTTTTTTTTCAAGCCCATATGAGTTTAAGACTGAGTGTTGGTCTTGGTGGCACACAGTTATGATCCTAGCACTTGGGAGATAGAGACAGGAGAATCACAGGAAATTGCAGCCAATCTTACTAGCACAGTGAGACCATTTCTCACAAAAGACACTGGAACTTGGGAGATGGCTGGCGGGATAAAGGCACCTGCTGCCAAACCTGAGGACTTCAGCTCCGTCCCCTGCACCCACATGGTGAAAGGAGAAATTCCTGTTAGATGCCCTCTGACATGATCCATGCTTCCACACACATACAACACACATGTAAATAAATGTAGTAAAAAAAAAAGGTACTCTATGTTGGAAGGCAGAGGGAGGACGAGCTCAGTGAGTTTAAGGCCAGCCTGGTCTACAAAATGAGTTCCAGGACAGCCAGGACTACAGAGAGAAACCCTGTCTTAAAAAAGTAAAAATAAAAGGGCTGGAGAGATGGCTCAGAGGTTTACTGACTGCTCTTCCAGAGGTCTTGAGTTCAATTCCCAGCAACCACATGGTGGCTCACAGCCACCTATAATGAGATCTGGTGCCCTCTTCTGGCATGCAAGCATACATGGAAAAAAATGTTGTATACACAATAAATAAATAAATCTTAAAAAAAATAAATAAAATGAAAATAAAACAAAACAAAAACAAAAGCACTCAGTGTTATACCATTTTCATGGGAATGCCATAGATTCAACCTAGGTGTGTTTCTATTTCTTTTCAGACTCTTTTTACTTATTTTTAATTGACATACACAGTACTGGCTTTACTATGGCATTTTCATACACATTTGTCATTATCCCCTGTTTCTATTTGTCTCCTTCCCTCACCTCTGGGCCTTACCCCCATTATTTTCTTTAAATGAAGCATTTTTGAATTCAGTAAGAGATGCTGAGCTACGTTGTCTTGGCAGTCAGTACCTCCTGCCCCATGGACTTGGTAGGAAGAGACTGTCAACACGGAGGACGCAGAGGCCCAGCCGGTCAGGCCTCCTGGATACCACTGCATGCTCTTTGCTTTCTTAATAACTACTCACCTCTCTGTACTTTAAATAAATGTGGAAATGCAGGTGAGCCAAACGTTAGTAACCTAATTAAATAAGTTCCTGCAAGAACAAGCAATGCTGTTTCTTTTTGTCTTTCCTCTTCCCCCGTTTCCCAACCCAGGCTTCACATGGAGTGCTCTTTCATTCACAGACATGAGGAGCCTGAGCCTGGCATCCCAACCCTCGCTTTCACCACTCTCAGGGCGACGGTGTGTTGCACAATGTCCCCAGAATCTCAATGCCATTTGCATTGAAGCGTGTGAATCTGGAAGCCTCTGCGCTCACTTAAAAAGCCTGGCTGGTTATGAAGTTCATCTGGCCACTTGCAGTAAGATGAGGAACCCATTTTTCCAGGGCCCACTGAGTCTGCGCAACAACGAGCTTTATTGAAAAATAAGTAAGCTGAGCATGGAGGTGCATGCCTCTAATCCCTACACTCAGGAAGCAGAGTCAGACAGATCTTTGAGTTTGAGGCGAACCTGATCTAAAGAGCAAGTTCCAGGGCAGCTGAGACTGCACTGAGAAACCTTGTTTTGAAAAACAAAAACCACCACCACAACAAAAACTTGAAGCAAACAAAATGCCTTCTCAAAAAGATGTGAGGTCTCACTGTGTAGCCCGGGCTGGTCTTCAGCTTCTGATCCTCCTGCCTCAGCAGGATGGCCTTGAAATCACTGTGTAGCCTGACCTTGAAGCCCTGATCCTCTGGGTCTCCACCTTCCAAGAGCTAATGTTATAGGAGTGGGCCACCAGACCTGGTTTAGTGTCCGTCCTTCCTTCCTTCCTTCCTTCCTTCCTTCCTTCCTTCCTTCCTTCCTTCCTTCCTTCCTTCTTTCCTTCTTTCTTTCCTGGGTTGCGTGACACCCTGTCACAAACAAACAACAAACAAAAGCTGTGGAGGGGTTAGCTTCCACATTAACATGACACAAAGCACATTCCTCTCTACCCAGCCCACGACTGTCAGCCGCCCGGAACTCAACAGCCAACACTCCCACTTAGGACAAAGACCTCGCTGAGTTTAGCATTTGACTATTGAGAATGTTTACGAATTTGAATTTGTATGCGTGTGCTTCATTCTCAACTCATTTTAAGATTAAGAAGCAATTTGAAGGCTCAGGAGCAAAAACCGAATTGGCAGGCAGGACAATTGGGTGTGTTTTCCTAACACCCAGCCACCTAAACACCAATGTTTACCAAGCGAAGTCCTAAACCAAACATCAGAGCTGGTTTGAAGACCAGCCAGTCCACGAGGAACAAAGAAATCTAATGCTGTATTTTAAAGGACTGTGGGAAGGTCTGTAATAAATACTTCACCTTTCCCTGTTTCATGTGGGTTTGTGGGTTTTTCCACTCTGTTTGTCTGACATTGAAGCTGTGCTTGTTTTAAACGATGTGTTCAGGTGCGCGTTCCCTTCTGAAGCCGCAAGTGTGGGAATCAGAGTTCTCATAATAGGAGCTTGTGTGACACCTGCCATTTGGACCGTAGCCCTTGAGGCCTGTTCCTCTGCACTGTCATTTGTCTTTGCCACCTCCCTGAACTGGTGGAAGGAAATGTAATTGTTCCCTCTTTTCAAAGATAAAATCCTAAAGCCTAGTAATGTGAAGGGGTGTGGCTATAAAGCAGAAGACAAATAGCCCCCAGCAATGAGCCAGCAGTTTTTTTTTTTTTAACAAATATTGAATTATTTCCTTACTGGTATATTGCTGGCCCAAATAGGAACTCAAATATTTGCTGAATAAATTGGGAAGAGATTCTCAAAATCCAGTTCAAGGACCTGTGTTTCATAATAGTGTGATCTGATATGAACTGTTGTAAAACATTTATACTCCATACTGATACTTTGGGGATACCATCATCTCAGAAATGGGCTATAATAATTTTATTACAACCAGGTATGGTGGCGCCTGCCTTCAATCCCAGCACACGGAAGGCAGGGGCAGGCAGATCACTGTGAGTTCGAGCCATCCTCTTCTGCACAGAGTTCTAGGCTCTCTTTCTTTGTCCATCTATCCTGTCAATCCATCCATCTTGCCTCTCTGGGTCATGATTTTGTCTGTTGGTTTGCTTTGGCAGTTTTTTGTTTTATTTTGGTTTTGGATTTTTTAGACTCTGTCGTTTCTGGCTGGCCCAGAATTATTGAAGCTCTCCCGCCTCAGTCTCCCAAGGACTGGAATTACTGGGAAGAGCCACCATGCCTACCTCTGTCCTCTGTTGTTTGAAGGCATCCAGGAAACTGATCATAGTAACCATTTTGCAACACTTCAGAAGCTTAGAAACTCTGGTCAGGGGCTGTGAGGGCTCCTATTCTGTTCTTCAGAAACTAAATGAGAGACACCCATGTCATATTAAAGTAGGCAAAGTGAAGACTGTCTCATGGGGGCAGATTACAATGTAGCTTCATTAATAAAGCAAAATATTCTTGTCAGAGAAACACGTCTAATTGGCTACACATGGCATAACTAAATTTGCAAAGAGCATGTAACAATTCCCACCTTAGAAAAGTAGGGTTTTCTCCTGAAGTCAGTAATTCCTGGGCGGGCACCAGGAAAGATGGTTTTTCGCTCCTTGAAAAAATGGAGCACCTTTTGGCTTCAGTCATGACATGGCGGGGGGGCGGGAGGCAGAGGGGGGCTTGGACTATGCGACCCTGAATCCCAGCTTCACCATTGGCAGGCGGGGGACTAAGCCACAGTATTCCTCTTCATCATTCTGAGCCTACTTCCTCATCTGTGAAGCAGGGCTGAGATATACTTGTCCTGGGGAGTCAGTGGATCAGCATGTAGGAAAAGCTTGCAGCGTGGACAAGAAGTACCATGTCATGGTTTCTTTCTTTTTTTCCTTATTTTTTTAAATATTTATTTATTTATTTATTATGTATGCAATGTTCTGTCCGTGTGAATTCCTGAAGGCCAGAAGAGGGCACCAGACCCCATTACAGATGGTTGTGAGCCACCATGTGGTTGCTGGGAATTGAACTCAGGACCTTTGGAAGAGCAGGCAATGCTCTTAACCACTGAGCCATCTCTCCAGCCCCCTCCTTATTTTTTTTTAATGTGTGTGAGTGTTTGTCTGCATGTATGCCTATGCGCCATGTGCATGCAGCGCCCATGGAGGGCAGAAGAGGCAATCTGAGCCCCTGGAACTAAAAAGGGTGTGCGCAACCATGTGGATGCTGGGAATTGAACTTGGGTCCTCCAGAAGAGTAGCCTTAACCACCCCTGACCACTGAGTCATCTCTCCAGCCCCAAGCCAAGGTGTATTGTTTCTGTTGTCAACAGCGTTTTTCAGCACCTAAGAGGACCATATTGTAATACGTTCTCATGGACTTAGCAGTACCTGAGCATATACAACCACAATTAAGACACGGTTAGTTATATTTTTTGATAAAATGGCTGGCAAAAGCAATTTAAGGGAGGAACAGATTGTTGTGGTGCACAGTTCGAAGATAAAATCAGTCAATCGTGGGAGGAAAACGTGGTGACAGAAGCAGGCCTCACTTTCTCCTTTTCATTTCAACATCTCATGGAATGTTGTATGTGCTGTTCAGATAGATGGGTGGGTGGATGGATGGTTGGATGGGTAGATAGGTGGGTGGATGCATGGGTGGGTGGATGTGTGAGTGAATGGATGGGTGGATGTGTGGATGAACGGATGGTGGATAGATGGATTGATGAATAGATGAAGGATGGATGGATGGATGGATGGATGGATGGATGAGTGGATGGATGAGTGGATGGATGGATGAGTGGATGGATGGGTGGATGGATGGATGGATGGATGGATGGATGGATGGATGAGTGGATGGATGGATGGATGGATGAGTGGATGGATGGATGAGTGGATGGATGGATGGATGGATGGATGAGTGGATGGATGAGTGGATGAGTGGATGGATGGATGGATGGATGAGTGGATGGATGAGTGGATGGATGAGTGGATGGGTGTGTGGGTAGAGGATGGATGGATGAATGGGTGGGTGGGTGGGTGAGTAGAGGATGGATGGATGAATGGGTGGGTGGGTGGGTGGGTGAGTAGAGGATGGATGGATGGAGGGGTGGGTGGGTGGGTAGAGAATGGATGGAATGCCTAATCTGAGGAAGGCACAGTAGTCCTGAAACAAAAAAAAGTTATCTTTGTGTATTTACTTTTGTAAAATCATCCAGATAGTTAGGGCAGGAACTTTAGCAGGGAACATTTTCACTCAAAGGCTTAGTTTTAACATCAGGACCATAACTTTCTCCTGATTCATCCCTTCCTCCCTCTCATCATCTCCGATTATCTTATAAGCACCTTGCACTTTTTTTTTTTATTTAAATGACTAGTTTTCTATCAGAATGCTCTCCTACTACAAATTCAAATTGTCGTTGTAAATTGGTGCCAGGCTGTGTTTAAGCAATTAGAAGGCGGTAATTAAAGCCTGCTGTGTATGTAATCTTACATGTCTATGGGTGAGGACAGAAGCTAGGCACCTGGTTCTCACTGCTTGTTTCGTAATGATTATTCGTTCATCTCTTCCCCAGTTGTCTCCGCCTGGGTATCAGATGTGGGTGCCTTAGAAGCTGCATGCTTATTAGCAGTACCTGACCTATTTAGGCTCCCGGTCTTTCTTGCATGCATAACTATTTGGCCAGGCTCACCACACCTCCAATTTCCAGGGCAGGCTCATAAACATTCACTCCCTTGCTTTGAAAATGTGTTGACACAGGAGGTTATAAAGAAGGTTCAGATTTGGTGGGATGGTGGAGCCAGTCTAACCTTAGACTGGGTGATAGTTTCCTCATCTGGAAATACAGTGAGTGGGGGCTCTACCCTCAGGTTGGGGAGGCAGGCACCCTAGTGAGAATGAAAACTGCAGGAAAGGGAACATATGGTCTGCTGACTGTGCGTTTGGCAGGACACTGCCATCAAAAGTTTAGCTTTGTGCTGGAGAGATGGCTCGAAGGTTACCAATGTGCACTGCTCTTGCAGAGGACTTTTTTACCGCATCAAACAGCTCACGGCTGCCTGCAATGGCAACTCCAGAGGATCTCATGCCTGCAGCCTGCAATGGCAACTCCAGAGGATCTCATGCCTGCAGCCTGCAATGGCAGCTCCAGAGGATCTCATGCCTGCAGCCTGCAATGGCAGCTCCAGAGGATCTCATGCCTGCAGACTCCTCCAGCAGTTGCACTCACATACACACAGCTGCACACAGACACACATATGCACACAGAATTCAAATAAAATAAAATCTTTTTTAAAAAGTTAAAAAAAATGAGGAAAGTGATTAGCTATGTTGTACTTGAAAAGTAAAACAATAATAATAAAGTAAAAGAAAAAATACAAGGGGGTCTGGGGAGGTGACTCAGTTGGTAAATTGCTTGATATGGAAACATAAAGACCTGAGTTCCATTCCTAGAACATAGATAGGCAGATAGATAGGGAGAGAGAGAGAGAGAGAGAGAGAGAGAGAGATGTTCTAGTGGTACACATGTATAATCTGTGCTGGGGAAGAGGAGACTGGAAGATCCTTGGGGAGCTCTCATCAGTCAACCTAGTAATTGGCTAGCCTTGGTTTCCCCTTAAGAAGCAAGGTGGTAGCATTCCTGAGAAAGAAAATTCCTGAGGTTGAAGTCTGGATTCCACAGACACACACACACACACACACACACACCATGAATATAAATGTAAACACACACAAAAGTACAGAGGAATTCATTCAAAAATACTTTGGCAGTATCTCTCAGGTGCTGGGATTACCTAGTGGCTCTGCAGTATTGAGCGAGTGCAGCAAACATCTCTTATACAGTGACCCACAGTTCACAAGCTGTGTGTGTGTGATCCACAGTCCTGGCTCAGAACTCTTTGGTTCCAATGTTTTGT
The DNA here is from genome assembly GCF_037038515.1 of Microtus pennsylvanicus. Taxonomy (NCBI): domain Eukaryota; kingdom Metazoa; phylum Chordata; class Mammalia; order Rodentia; family Cricetidae; genus Microtus; species Microtus pennsylvanicus. Next base: position 49,155,295 of record NC_134586.1, read on the forward strand.
TTTGTTTTGTTTCTTGTTTTAGTGGCTTTTCATCTTGTGTTTTCTGACCCAAGGTCCCATCCAGGGTCACACACTGCCCCTGCTCTGCAGTCCCTTCTACACTCAAGCACTGGAGTCCCGTCTTCTGGGGCTTCGGCTACACCAGTACATCTGAAGAGCACAGGCAGACGGCCTTGGAAAATGTCTCCCCATCTATGTTCTAGGAATGGAACTCAGGTCTTTATGTTTCCATATCAAGCAATTTACCAACTGAGTCACCTCCCCAGACCCCCTTGTATTTTTTCTTTTACTTTCTGACACAGTGGGACAAGTCCAGGCTGTCCTTGTGTTGTTGTCATGGCTTTGGGATCTGGTTTCTTTTAAGTAAATTGGAATCTCATTCCAAGAACAAACGTTCAAGTCCACTGTCTGCCTTCAACTGAACGTAGATTTTACTCACTAGCCAGGGCTGCACCTGCAGAAACATGGTCCAGTTTACCTTCCTTTCTGTTATCTATTGCCACAAGTTCATCTGCATCATTCTCCTAGAGCTGACAGCAGGACACTAATTCACATCTCTCCTCTCCTCTCTTTTCCTCTCCTCACTTCTCCTCTCTCTCCCCTCCCTCATCCCTATCTTCACCGTGATCAAGTTTCTGAGACGCTGTCTGCAGATACTTCGGTCATGATGCTTGTGTCTTTGCAATTAGGGCACACACCCATAAAAGCTCCACACTTGTTTGCCTGTGATACATTTTGATTCTTCAGATTATCTCTCTGCCATTTTTCTTTTCATTCTCCAAAGTCCATAAAGTGCGAAGACCAGTTGTTCTTGTGTTCTTACTGTATAGGAAGCCAGCGAGGCCAGAAGAATAAACGTCTTGAACTCTGACACTTCTCTGTATCTTGTCTCCAGTCCATGTGACTAGAACCCCTGCTCACACACTCCACCTACAGTGTTCATAGGTGTAGCCTGCTTAATATCATCACAGTTCAAAAAGAGGAGTTCTTTACTCTAAATTAAAGAGTAAGCAAACCAAGCGTACAATGAATCCACAGGCACAAGAAGCACTCTCTTAAAGGCATACTCTAGACCCTCATCACCTCAGCTTCCTTCTGCACACTTTCTACAAGTATTACTGAATACCTGCTTTATACTATGGGGGATTCTGGGTCCTGAAGAACATGCTGGGACCAAAATGGGTAAATTCCGTGTTCTTAATGATTCTATCTAGCAGGCAGTAAAGAAGGTGCATAATGTATATAATGTATCAGACAGGGGTAAATAGTCACCACATACAGTGTGCAGGTTAGGATGGAGGATGGAGTTACTGTTGGGGAAGACAGAGTTGTGATAAGACTTGGAGTTCTGCTTGTTTTGTGACTTCATATCTAAGTACCAGTACAAATAGCAAAGTGCATAGAACCTCCGTACACAGCTTGATGAAAATTCACAGGTAAGAATTGAGAGTGTAACCAGTGCCAATATCAAAACAGAAGAACACTACCAGCCACGGAGAAGCCCCTGGTGTGTTTCTTCCCAGTTATGACTCTCCGATCAACTCAATCTGTTAATCAAAATTACCAGGTTCAGCTACTCACGTCCTCAGCAGAGCAGGAGCCACCCATGTGTGTTCTCAGAATGTCTGGCTCATGGGGTTCTGTTGCTGACACTCATCAGATCCTTGCGTGTAGTTGCTGCCCACAGAAAGTGCCCACAGCCCACTTTCACTCTGCTCAAGAGTCCACAGAATCACTATGCCGTAGTTTATCCTCTAATGGGGGTCTGGGAGCTTGACCCTGGCTGTTATCAACAGCACTTCCATGAAGATGCTCATGACTGTTTTGTAGTGGGCACACGTACATATGTCTGTGACGTGTGTACCTAGGATTGTTATGTATTATATACCTGGACAACAAGGCATATAATGTATGTTAAGTTTTAGTAGGCCTTGCCCAAAAGTTGGCCTAAGCCCAACTTATAGTCAGCCAGTGACAATAGAGGAGTGTGTGTATTCTCAGCACACAGTGAACTCAGTTACATCCTGTCTGATGCACAGAACGGCACCGAAGTCTTCCTGGAGATGATATTGCCTGAAAACAGAAATAAAGTGGCAAAAGGTTATTGACATCATTAACTTTCGTGAAGAATCCTATGCAGCGATGGTCACCAGACAAGTAAAAGGATGAAAAAGATAGGGGATGAAAACTGATAAAAGAAAACATCAAATATAAAGTGTTGATTCTGGTACAGTTCAATGACCTTTACAGCACAGACTCTGTTACAGTCATTGTGGAACAGTTTCTGGAGAAGCATGCTGTGGTTTCAAACAGGAAGGCAAATAGACTACTTTTTTTTTATTAACTTGACAAGATTATTTTCAAATTTAAAAAAAAAGTGGAGAATAATGCCAAGGACTAATAGAAAAAATAATGCATTTATCCTATCAGATATATAATGAAGACTGAGTCAATTTTATGAAATAGTGGAATTTGACAAAGTGTACTAGAACAAAGCAGGAACAGAAGGAGATATAATTTCATGTGAAACTTGAAGTGATATTTGGTGCAGGACTATAATCCCAGCACTTGGGATCTCTACATCCCAGGTGAGGATCAGGAGTTCAGGATCACTTGGCTGTGTAGGTATCATACGGGTCCCAAAGATGAGACTTGGATCTTCAGACCTGGGAGCAAGTTCTTTATATAGGGTGCTGTACCATCTCATAGCCCTCATTGGGTTTTGAGTTTCTGTTTGTTTTGATTCTTTTCTTCCTATTTCTTTTTCTTTTTCCAAGACAGGTTCTCTGTGTAGACCTGGCTCTCCTGAAACTTACTATGGAACCAGGATGATGGTACCTCACAGATCCACCTGTCTCTGCCTCCTGGGTGCTGGGATTAAAGGTGTGCCCCACCAAAGCCTTACTTTCTTTGGGCTTCTTGACCAATTTTCTACATTCATTTTTCACTTAACAGTCTAGAAAACTTTATGAAATTGATGGCAGTTTGAATGTTATTGGACCCCAAAAGCCCATAGGCTGTGGCACTATTTGAAGGTGTGGCTTTGTTGGAGTAGTTATGGCCTTATTGGAGGAAGAGTGTCACTGTCAGGGTGGACTTTGAGGTCTCAAGCTCAAACTATGCCCAGTGACAGAATTCACTTCCTGTTACCTGTGGATCAAGATCTAGACCTCTCAGCTCCTCCTCCAGCTCCATGTCTGTCTCTACACTGCCATGTCCCACCATGATGACAATAAACAAAAAGTCTGAAACTGTAAGCCCAGTTAAATGTCTTCCTTTGTCATGGTCATGGTGTTTCTTCAAATCAACAGAAGCCCTAACTAAGACATCCCCATTTTCAGATGAGGAACTGAGTTTTAGAAAGAGTAAGTCATCCAAAGCCTTCACACTTCTCTGTGTGATAGAGGAGGAGATAGGTTCTAGTACAATCTGACATCACAGGCCAGAGGAGGAGCAGGGCCAAGGAGAAGAGAGAGTTTGAAGGACACAGTGCATACCCAACTGAATGCTGGGATGTCTACAGAGCTGGAACTACATAGGGGGATCACAAATTAAGACCCTGTCTCCACAAAATAAGATCTAAAACAGAAATATGCAAAAGCACCAGCCTGTGCTCTGGGGTCGGTCTGTTCATGTTGGATCTGTCTCAATTGTCCAAACTCACATAGAGTAAATGATGAAATCGGAGTTGACTTTAAGTAAGACAATAAGTAGAAATAGTTAGATGCTGCGAGAAACACTGGTAGTGTAAAACTAAATTTAGTTTGGTCAATATAAAGCAGTCAGTTCACAAATATGAATTTAGCCATTTTTTTTAAAAGCCAAAGGCAGATGGTATTCCAGCCGGTGTGCAGCTCACTAATATTTAAGCCAAGCAGGGAGGAACATAGTCAACCTGGGTACTAAGGCTCAGAAACTTCTCCCATGGGTCCTCATAAAGGGCTATTATATGATGTAATCCACGATGTCCTCAATAACCACCTGGGGTTATTAAAATAATGACTTCTGAGTGTTCCTGCATCGTATTTCAGCCGAAGCCAGTGGAGTAATGCCAAAACGTGGTTCCCCTAGAAGCTGTTTCATCTAGGATAACCCTTGGGGCTCAATTATGTAGATTTCTGGTGACTCTGGATTATCTAAAGAATAAAACGCTGGAAACTTGGAGCAACAGTCCTTCACTAGGGCCAGTCTTGTCCCCTAGGGGACATCTGGCAGTGTCTAACAACAACTTTAGTTGTCACAACCAGGGAAAAGGATGTTGGCCATGTCCAGTAAGTAGACTTGGCGTCAGTTGCTCCATGTTTACAATCTAGAGCAGAACTTCCATGACACCTTTTAGCCCAAAAAATTTTTACTTAACTCAGGGTATATAAAATAACTTCACACATCACACATTAACATACATTCATTTTAAAGCAATTCTTTGGTATTACAAGTAATTTTTACCATTTATTAAGGATGAAAACAAATTTTCATACTAATGAGATGGACAAATTTGTTCGTTTTACTTGAAAAAAATTAAATCTTGGCTGAATATTTGGCCCTGATGACTGATACTTTGATTTTATGACCCCAAGGGCTAACTAAGAATGGGGCTTTGTATGGTATTGCTGGACAAAATGACAGAAATATGCTTAGGGTCACTTTGGAAACTGTTGGACTTTCTTACCTAATCCCAAACCCAAATTCACTGAATGATTTTTTTTAAATAAATGCAACTCAGATCAGCACTCAAGCAGCAATTTTTACAGTGTTTCTTCTCTCTTTAAAAAAAATTGTGTGTGTTGTAGTATGTGTGTTGCACACGTCCAGTGAGTGTGGCGTTCTCTCCTTCCACCATGTGGTTCTCACAGAAGAAACTTGGGTGTCAGGCTTGGTGGCAGGTGCCGCTTACAGCCAGCTTGCCTGCCCCTTTTTTCTCCTTTCCTTTTCTGTTTCCAGATGAGGCCTTTAGCCCAGGCTAGCAGACCAGTCCCAAACTTGCTATGTAGCCTAGGATCCTCTTGAATTCCTGAGTCGCTTGCTTCCACTTCCAATGTTGGTATTGCAGCTTTGACATGGTGCTTGGTTCTCAAAAGTCAAGTTTTAAACAGCTTTTAATTATTCTTTGACAATTTCTTAATGTATTTAATGTCTCTTGATCCTGTCTCCCCCAGTTCCCCCCCACTTTTTCTGAATGTTCCCCCAACAGGACCCTTTCCTACAGTCATATCTATCCTAGTGACTGTTCTCTTGCTGTGAAGAAACACCATGACCCAGGCAACTTATAAAATAAAGCATTTAGTAGGAAGCTTACTCACAGTTTCAGAGGGCTAGTCCATGGCCATCATGGCAGTTGTATGGCAGCAGGCAAGCAGGCAGGTTCTGGAGCAGTAGCCGAGAGCTTACATGTTATTCACAAGCAGGAGGCAGAGAGAGACTGGCCCTGGATCAGACTTTTGAAACCTGAAAGCCCACCACCAGTGGCACACCTCTTCAACAAGGCCACACCTCCTAATCCTTCCTAAACAGTCCACCAATGGGAACCGGAACATTCATATACTAACCTATGGGGCTATTCTCATGCAAACCACCACAACATCCTCTCCTTTTCTGCTGTTGTTCTTGTGTTTGTTTTAATCTTTGCTTTTGTAAGTCGCGACTCTAATTAGTGCTGCCTGCTGGGATGTGGACTGATCCTGTTGACTTGATCTTGTGTAAGTCTTATGCAGGGACTCACACCTTTTTTGAGCTCATGACTGCAATGGTCATGCTGGTAGAGGAAAGCAGACAAGGCCAATTATCAGATACTGATTTATTGATTTATTTAGAGATTTACTTAAAGCACTGCTTGTACCGCCTAGTTGCCAAGCGCGACTTTACTTGCTACAGGGAGCAGAGTGACCTGGAGGAACAGCTGAAACAATGGGTTATGCCCTTAACCACCTGCTGACTGCCGCGTACCCTTCTGTAGATCTTGCCTTCTTTCCCAGTCAGCATTGTGGTTTTAGAATACAAAATGAGAATGCAAACTGCACCTGGCTCTGAAGCTTTTCAAGAGTTGTCCTGGCTCCACAAGTGACATCTCTTCTCTTTCACTGTCATTTGTAGACAGAGACTGCTTATTCGTTTTCTACTGCTCAGATCTGAATAATCACACAGAAACCATATTAATTAGAACACTGCTTGGCCAATAGCTTAGGCATGTTTCTAGCTAGCTCTTATATCTTAAATTAATTTCTATTATTTTATATTTTACCATGAGGCTTGTGGTTTGTTAACTTTTGCTTCTTGGGCAGCTACGTAGCATCTGCCTCATTCAGCAGCTACATGGTGTCTTTCTGACTCCACCTACTCTCTTTATATGTCTTTTCCAGTCTGATTATATTCTACCCTGCACTGGCTAGAGCAGCTTCTTTATTAACCATTGGTAATAAAACATATTCATAGCATACAGAGGAGAATCCCACATCAATCCTTGGTGTCAGAGCATTTAATTCAGAAAGATTCCCACAACAATGTCATGTCGAGAACACAGAATTCACAGCACTCCTCCCCATCCTCCGGCTCATTCCACCTCTCATCCATGATCAATTTTTAAAACAATATTTCATAGACAATGTAATTCATACATATACCTATTTGATAATTACACCCTCAAGAATGATGCTAGAGAAATATTAGAAGTCTTTGCTTTCAAGCAATTTGCATTTGTATAAGAATAGAAAAATTTGGCATACTTAATAAATACACTGCAGTTTATACTATCAAGTCATCTCTGTTCTCAATTGCGGTGTTTCAGTGTTCATTGGTGTCATGTGGTTTGTGTTGTGTAGACCCCAAGGCTTCAGTCAAATCCTATGGTCCTGTGACTCAGTGCAGGCCAGCACTGACATAAATATCTCAAATTCATTACACATTTGCGTTTGGATGATGTTTTTGGTCATTGTGCATTCAGAAACGTTCCACCGTTGCCAAATTTTTCACCATCCCCATTTTCAATTACACATCCCCGTATGACAGTGAACAGCTGACGGTTTAGGATGCTGTGGTCTAGAAGAGCGAATGGGTGATTTATCACAAGGAGAAAAGTATTGACTCATATACGCAGAGGATGTAGGCAGATGTGGTAGGAGATGGCCTGACTTGCTATAAGCATAGTCATCTCTAGAAAGTTAAACTAGCCCATTGCCTAGAGAGAATCATCCTGCAAAGACATAGAGCATGGCTATCCCACCAGCCTTCCTTTGTGGATAGCGGCATGCTCATCTCTGGGTTGACAGATTTCTCTGTGTTCATGTGTTTTCAGGGGAAACTGGGAAATCTTTCCAGGGAGCAGCGTGTGTGTATTTGTTTGTGTCTTTGTCACATCTGTTCACTGCAGTTTGCTGTCTTGGGGACAAAGCACACTGAGAGCATCTACCCGGCATCTGCGTCATCATTGCTAGCGATGTCTGAGCTCCAACTAGACTGGGAAGTCAGCCCACTCAGCAGTGGAAATATTTGAGTGCTCGTACTCTTTCTGTGTGTGGTCATTCATCCCATCTGGGTTATATCTTCCCAGCTGTGTCTCTAGTGACAGAAAGCTTTCTTCCCTTGGTTTTAATTTGGAAAAGCCCTGAAAAGGTATCTGGACCAACTTCCATCACTTGTCCCTAATAATAATGACTGCATTTCCAGTACAGCAAAAAGAGAGAGAAGTAATTTCCAAAGGAAAATTACTTGTCAGGCAGGACAGAAGAATGTCTACAGTCCAGGAAAATGGGATATTCTTGTTCTTTTAAACAAACTTTTTAAACTTTACTATGAGATAATTTCAAATTTATAAAGGAACTAGAAGAACAGTACAAAGCATAAGATATATGTTTACCAAACCAGATCAGTTTTTAATGGTGTACAACATCCATGTTTACATTTTCTCTGTGCCCTGTATATAGTTTTAGTTGAGCCACTCACGAGTGAGCTACAAATAATAGCATTTAACTTCTCAGAATGTCACTGTGTATTTCTAAAGGTCAGGGACAATAGTTATGTTACTGTAATCCAACTTAGTACATTTAACACTGGACCCATACAGTCGCCTAGTTTATAGTTCATCGTTCCACCTTCCTCACCTTCCCCCTTGATCCAGGATAACACACTTCATTCAGTTGTTGTGACCCTGTGGCTTCCATCATTCAGACATTCAGTGTAGGGGCATAAATGTAGGCAGGATGCTTTCTAGGTTAGCCCTCAGTTTACTTGTGTTTCATGAATGATTTCTCAGTATTAAATCTAGTGATTTGTGTTTGTTTGTTTGTCTTTTGAGACAGAGTCTCTCTCTACATAGCCCTGGGTGTCTGGGAACTCACTATGTAGATTAAGCTGGCCTCAAATTCACAAAGATCTGCCCTCCTCTGCCTCCTGAGTGCTGGGATAAAGGTGTGATTTATTTGGAAACAGCCTGGATTAGCTCCTGAGAGCCAGTTCTCACATAGCTTTTTAACTCCAAATTCTGTGAGGCTATATCGGTCACTTGCAGTAGGCCATGATAGGAATGGGTTACCTCCGAGAAATCAGCTATTACTATTGCTGGGAACTTCTAACCCTTGGGTTGTTGGTGTAAGATGCTTACACTTACTGGCACGGTGTGTGTGTGTGTGTGTGTGTGTGTGTGTGTGTGTGTGTGTGTGTGTGTCACAGCATCAGAAAGCACGTGCTGTCTTTCTGTTCTGATGTTGGCTTCCTTGTCATTAAGGTGAGATATGATCTATCTGGTTCTCTATGAAGGCGACTCTCCATTTCCCCTTTTGTAACTGATGAGTGATATATGAAGAGATAATATTCACATCATTCCTGAAAGGCTGTACTTACCCTCTTTTGTTTCATTTATTGAAGATTTTTGTGTAGGTCATGTAGTTCAGTGGTAAAGCACTCTCCTAGTGTGAGTAAGGCTCAAGTCTCAGACCCAGAACCATAGATACAAGATCAACAACAACAAAATATATTATTTCCCACATCTGTTAGTATTGTAATAATTTAAAACAGTAATCTTCTCCCTCACTTTGGCATTTATTTTCTTATTCATTTGACAGCACTAAAGTTAAAACCCAGGCCTCGTGCGTGCTAGGCAAAAGCTTGCCACTAGCTGCAGCCTCAGCTTCTTGCACACATTCTGATTTTTTTAAAATATTTATTTATTTAGGATACAATATTCTGTTTTGCATATATGCCTGCAGGCTAGAAGAGGACATCAGACCTCATTACAGATGGTTGTGAGCCACCATGTGGTTGCTGGGAATCGAACTCGGGTCCTTTGGAAGAGTACATAATGCTCTTAACCGCTGAGCCATCTCTCCAGCCCCGCATTTTGATTTTTAAAAAAAAAAAATTAAAAAAAAAACCATAAACATTCTTAAAACATAATTAGCAAAAGCTTGGGAAGCAGAATGACCTCTCCCCCAGTTTGTCAGTTCACAACAGAATGTGATAGTGTAGAATATGTTTCCATGAAATGCAACAGCCCTCTACCCTCTAGGATGAGCAGAATGAGTTTTCAGAACTGATTTCCTATTCTGCTATAGAAAGGCTGTTTGCTGTTAGCATAGTTCCATTGTCAACGGAGGTGACGCTCTGAGTCATCTTCCCGTCTTGCCTGAACCCACGTTTTACCCAAAGCATACCTTTAGAAGATTGCTGGGTGAGAGATTTGGTCATGAAATTATAGGCTGGTTGTGCCGAGTAGATGGGAAGAACCCAGGACAGGAAGTTCGGAGCCACAACATACAAGGAGATTGGCTGCTACAAGCCATCTCCGCCATCCTCGGTGCTGACTGGGGTCCTGTTTCACTCAGTTCCCTTTCTGGTTTGAGGACTTTTTATTTCTCCAGTCCCCTTAATTGGAGACCTAGAATTCACCTCATTGGCACGGTGAGAGGTGCAGGGTGGACAGAGACCTGGTGGTTGAACTGCTACTGCAGGTCCAGGAAGCAGCCGGACACCGTCTCCGCTTACCTTCCCTTGTTCAGCCCCATCATCGGGCTCCCATTGCTGGCTCCTTGTTTGTTGCTGGCAGTCATGGAAACCCACTGAAGGATGATGTCCTCATCTTCTCTGTAAGGAGCTCCCTCTCTCAAGTGTTAGCTTGCCCTGTATCCGATTACCTCTGTTGCCATGGTTGGAAATAAAAAAAAAAAAAACTCTTCTGCCCTGGGCAGTCTACAGTTTTTTAAAACAGTGTTGATGCTTCAGTCTTAATTGACTTTTGTCAAATAAAAGTGCTGAGAACCGGACAAATGGGTTGCTCTTGATGGATGCGTTGTTTAATGAACTCCATGAAATTGTCAAGTGACAGTGATTGGTATGAGGGCTCAGAACGGTTTGCCTCGGCTACCTAGAACAAGTATATGGATATGTTATATGTATAGCCTATACATAAGGTGAGAATGAGAATTATACAACCAAGTGGGGCTCTTGCCAAACTGTGTGTTTTCTTCCCTATCTGGAACCGTGTTTGAGACAGTTCTTCACCCCTCTTTCCCGTTCCTCACCAAAATCGGGTTTGGGCTACTTCAGCTAAGAGAGGCCACGGGTGAGCTGGTGTCTGCGCCTGTGCGTGGTGCCGTCTGAGCCTGGTACTCTCCCTGCTTTCGTTCCTCCTTTCAGAGTTATCAATATTTAACGACCCTTCCGAGGCGGGGGATTATTTGGCAGCTCCCTGAGGGATATCTGCTTCAGGTATCTATCTTTTTTTTATCTGTCTGCTGAACTTCCATTTGCTAAATAGAAAAGGTGGTGTCTAGAATGTTTCTCGGATGACCCATCTAAGGTTTTGGTAAGGCAAACGGAGTCCATGGGAATCCAGGGAGCCGGCAGGACTTTTCAATTTATTTTATTCACCTTTGGCTTTTGTACTACTCCAGGCAATACACCTTTACTCCTCCCTAGGATGGGAGTTCTGGCCTATTTTCAAGCTCAGGGGTTTTTGTGGTCCTCTCAACACCTCCGCTCCTTCTCCAGGGGATTCTTTGTGTCTAAATGTAAGGAATTTGACCTTCCTAAAACGTAATCTAATCAACACCCACCTCACCTGGTGGAGCAACCACTCAGCAGCTCGCAGATTAGAAAAGCCAGAGTCTTGCTGGGAAGACAGAGAGCCATTGATTCCTGAGCTCAGCCTGGCTTCCCTTTGATTTTATAATCAGTCCTAGAGATTGTAGGCGAGCTTTGAATTCCAAGGCTTGGGGTCCGTGAGCTCCTGAAACAACCTTTGAAGCAGATCTTCTGCCTCGGTTCCCCAAGGGAGGGTCCGACTGGGTGGATTAAGTTGTTTTCATTTTCTAATATAAGGGAAACAATACTTATCACTGCTAGTTTAACACCCTGGGGTTTTTCCTTCTTCTCTTCTTTGCTTTAGTGTTTTAATGGGGGGAGGGGTGCTGTCACCACTTAACCTCACTAGTTTCCAGGACGGATCTCACCTCACCAGGCTTGCTCACTTACCTGATCCATCTCATCGGTTCTGCTTTCCCTTGTCATTCATTGTATAAGAATTTAGTTTGTGTTTTGTTTGAGAACTCTAAGCAAGTTCATGCTAAGAGACACTCTTAATCTTTCCAGAAACCCTCGCCAAGTACAGTGTCCCCTGTAAACCTCCTATTGTACACTGGCTTCAAACCTATTTGGTGACTCCCAGTGATGGACGTGGAATAATAACAAATGTTACAGTTCAGGTTCAACAGATAAAAGGGAGGAAGAAGGGGCATCAGGCACTTGCTAGGCCTTTAAAGACTGCACTTTGGAGTGCTCAGGACTCTGTGGCTAACAGGGAAGGAAGGGGCTTGGGTGCATCATTTCTGTATGTGCTAATCCTTACAAGCTCATAGAACCACAACTTTAAATCTGAAGTTACATCTTACTACTGCAAGATTACATGGTACAGTATTGCCATTTACACGTGTGTGGACTATTTGTTCATGCACACTTAAACATGACTCCTAACAAAAAATTTCTTGTTAATCAAGCCCCAGAACCCCAGTTTTCCCTGGGATCTTGAAGGACGAAGAAATAAAAGAATTTTAGACTTCTCCACTGCAGTTTAAGATTTCTCATTTTAGCAAGGGTGGAACAAATACTGACTCAGTCGTAGGTAACCGACAGTGAAGTGAGATTATGCCTTCATCATGTTTGCGTCATGTGTCTGCTGAAGTAACCATGCTGTGACATGGAGAGGGGGCGTCAGCTCAGGGAAACCCACCAATAATAATACTGTTAATACAGAAACATCTGTCGAGCCTAAAAATGAATTTGCAGAGATAAAAAAATTATTCAAATGTTTCCACTTAAAGATTGTCTAAATATTTGACCTGCAAGTTATTTGTGTTTTCTAAGCAAAATTTCCCTACTCAGTGAACACACACATACACAGAGAAAGAGAGAGAGAGAGAGAGAGAGAGAGAGAGAGAGAGAGAGAGAGAGAGAGAGGCAGGCTCACACACATAGGTTCTCCCTAGCCCTCCTTGAGGTCTCTCTGCTCACCCCCCTCCCTCGCAATGGTATGCTCTGCGTCTGATCGTAAACTGGAGGTGCCAAGCTGTGACAGCTTCTTCGGCTCCACGGCCATTTGTTCCAGCCCAGGCTAGACAGTTGTATTCAGTGACCTTCTCCTCTTCCACCCGCAGGGGCAAATTGAAGTAGACAGCGAGACCATCTTCAAGTTGGCAGCCCTGGTTTTGCAGGTAAGAATTCGCTCCCTGCTTCTAACCAGCTCCCTCTGGTTTCTTGCTAACTGCCTGCAACTCTGAAACTTCTGCCAGGTGAACCCGATGGACTTTCAAACCAGTCAGTGGTTTGTCAGTGAAAACTGGGGCCTGCTGAATTCTGTTTTCATGTCTTTTGCGTGAGCTAGCGTGCGACAGTGTTTCTGGAAGACATGACGAAGTTTAGACTGCACCCAGGGAAGAGAGTTCAGCCCGTATTCCTGGAAGAGGATTCAGTTACTAGAACTCGGGAGGCAGCAGTTGTTAGAACAGCTGTAATTTTCATTTAAATTTAGCAACTTTTGTACACGTTTTCCTGAGGTTGTGTAAAGGGCCCTTTAATTCTTAAAGGTGCTGGTGGCTGAAGAGCAAAGTCAGTTCCTGTTCTTGTTTAAAAAGTAAAGAGAAAGCAAATAATGTGTGTTGATTTACCTGGGTCATAGTCTAAAAAGTGCGTCCCATCTGAAAAGCATGGCTCTGCAATGCAGATATATCTGTCCTGTGATCTTAGCAACGCAGCAGAGAAATGACATCCAAGTCTCTTCCTATATATACATATGGAGAATATATATACATGTTAGTCACTTCTGTTAATGGTAAGACACAGCTCACGTATCCTTGTATTTTCTTCTCAATAGTGACCGTGTGGGTAGTGTTCCTTAGGTACCCTGCTTAACAGGAAGCCCTGGAGTCTGTGAGAGGGAAAATAACCAAGAATAAACCATTCATGGAGCTTAGCATAAATGCATATTGATCATGTCTTTATTTTTATTTCAGGAAAGCAAGGGAGATTATACCAGGTAATGATTCCTTTTCTGATGTTCCTACGTAGAATGAGGTTTCCCAGTTGTGGAAGGAGCTGCTTTAGATAATAATGGATGCAAAATCAAAAGAAAGCGCATTGAGGCCGGCGGCTCAGACGGCCTCGTCCTTCACATAGAGGCGTGTTCTCTGGGTGAATGGCTCCAAGAATGAAACTTTCTCACAGTGTTTAAGGGCAGAGTGACAGGAAATTATAATCAGAAGCCCTCCAAAGTTCTAGTATTGGACCACATTGGTTATCGAGATGAAGAAATCTATGAAAAGCTTTTGCTAACTTGTGCTGGTTTTTTTTTTTATTATTATTTTAGTCATAGAATGACGTTGTGTGTAAGGGGTCCTAATGTATGCAGAAACAGATTAAGTCTGTCAGCTGCTTAGTTAAGGGATTAATAGGGGCTCTTTTGCAGCTGCCCTGAAGGGGCCTCACGCTGAAACCAGTTGACCCAGCAGTTGTATTGTTGCTGCACAGACACCAGGGCTAAGTTCCTCGCTGGCCACATCACCAGAGAGGAGTGTGTGTGTGTGTGTGTGTGTGTGTGTGTGTGTGTGTGTGTGTGTGTGTGGTGAATTCACCCTCACCCATGCTTCCCCTCCAACGCTGGGGTCCTAGGTGGAAAAGGGGGAATTGTCAAAGCTGGAGGAGAGGCCTCTGATGGGAAGCAGTGCCCGGGTCAGTGACCCACTGAAGGCCTGGCCTCTGCCACGCTAGCGTTCCACTTCTGTAAACTTCACCCAGGGATTATTTACAGATCGCCTAGTGCTCGTTCCCAGCCAAGTCTCTGAATGATGTGCTCAGTGACGGACTAATAAAATAATGCCTGCCAAGCTTAACGGCTTCCTGTCCTTGAGGAATAATCCACTCTCCTCACCCTGCCCATCCAGAGGGACAGAGGAGGGGTGTCCACCTAACACCCTGTCTTTCAGTTACTCACCACTGCGTCTCCTCGAGAGCATTTGGTGTGTGTGTACGCATGTGTATATGTGAGTGTATGTTTGCGAGTGTGATGTTGTGTAGTCATTATACATCAGGACTGAGCCCATGGCGTCTCACAGCAGGAAACCAGGCTTTGCCGTTGTCCCCCCATCTTGTCTTTATCCGCCTACCTCTAATACCATTCACCTTCTCAATGTCTCCTACTTTCATAAATACATATACACATACATGCATATGATTTTGTGTGTCCATAAGATCTGTGGTTGGGTAGGACAGTTATGAAGTCAGTTTATGATGGCTTCAGGCTCTGTCATGTGGATCGCTTTCTGTCCCTCCCTCACTCTTGACTCTGTGAGGTCTGCGCAGGTGTCAGACAGCCTAAGCTCAGTTTTCTCACCAGTGGAAGGCAGCCTAGTCTATGGGACTGCTGGAATTAACGCATGAAGGTAGCTGGGGTAGTGTCCACAGCACTCAGCTCTGGCTACACCTCAGCTGGTCGAGTGGTTACTGGCCCCTTAATCTCCATCAAAATTTTATGTGGTCTCGTGGGTACGTCTGAGAAGAGTTGTGGAATAAAGGTGGGTCCATGAAAGCTGTAATAACGTGTTCAGGGACCAAGAAAGGGAAAGATTGGTTTCACCAACTTTCCTTTGGGAGAGCCCGGAACCTGACAGAGAGGGAGGCTGCTAGGGACTCGCCTGGAGGACTGTAGCCATTTCAGCTCTAGATGGCACAGTTTGCTCTTGCTGACTTAGCTCCATCCAAGTCTTACCCAGTCCTTCTTTATGTCCAACTGGGTTCTAGCAGTTTCCTTGAGGAGCTGTAGGCTGAAGATATGTCACACACTGTCCTAAAATTGTCCGCCTCTGCCAGGTAGTAGAGACAACATGGAACTGAGTCTTCCACAAACTCTGTGTCGCCCAAATGAGCCATTTATTCCTTCCAAGCCTCAGTTTCCTCATCCATAAGTTGGGATCTGGAGGAAGTCAGTGGTGTGGAAGAACTGTAAGTTACAAAGGCACTAATTATCAATAACAAGGATGAATAGCTGTCACTAAAGATGACAATAGAACAGAATTCATTGCCACCCACCCGTGCCCTGTCTAATCTCCTCCCCAATGGGCAGTACATGTTCTTCTGCCAAACCTTTTGTTTTGTTTTGTCTTGTTTTTCAAGACAGAGTTTCTCTGTAGCTTTGGGGCCTATCCTAGAACTAGCTCTTGTAGACCAGGCTGGCCTCAAATTCACAGAGATCTGCCTGCCTCTGCCTCCCGAAAGAATGCTGGGATTAAAGATGTGAGCCACCACTGCTCAGTTCTGCCAAACATTTTTTATAGAACTAATAATGTAATATGTAATATTGCCTGATAATAAAATATCGGCCAATGCCATCATAGTTAGAGCAAAGACTATAGGCAAACGGATTCTGCCATGGACAGTCTGTATAATCTAGAAAAATTACTCACCTCTCTAAGTCTGATTAAGGCTGGTGTGTAAAATGGGACTTCTACTCATTGTAAGTACACCGTAGGTGGTAGCAGGAATTTGTATTTGTATTTATGAGATGCCTAGAACCGTTCCTGTAGTCATTGCTTTAATATCCCATTGGAATTTGGATGCTGCTTATTGGTTGTATTTTGTTTTTAGGCAGTGTCTCATGTGGCCTAAGCTTGCCTGAAACTCACTGTATAGTCATAGATGATCTTGACCTTCTGATCCAATTGCCCCTGCTTCCCCATTGCTGGGCTTGTAGGCATCGCCATCATATCTGCCTAGTCCATCCATCAAACTGATGGCATATGTACCGTTCCCCTGTTACAACCTTGAGCTGTTGCCTAGGTTTCAGCTGCTGTAAATAATGCCATGGTGAACATCTGTGTATACCTGAAACTGAAATGATTTGTGTTTGGTTTTTTTTTTAGACTAAGAATTTTATTTCTTTTTACTTTTTTTGCATTTTTTATGAGGAGATATCACAACTCACACACTGTCATCAAACTTAGTGGCATTCATGCTTGAGCCATTTTCCCCACCTGGCTAATTGCTCTCAGGCATCCAGAGAAGTTCCTTTCCCATGGGAGATAGGTGCATGTTTAGAACACCACCATAAATTGGGTCGTTCCCTTCCCATTTAGAGGTAGGTGTTAACCATACCCTTATTCTGATCCCTATGGCGACGTGAGAATTGAAGTCGCCCATATTCCACTTACACACTGAAGCATCCTAACACTTAGTTACTTGGTAACTCAGCTTTCAGGATCTTAAAAACAAAACCAAACAAAATCCCTTTGCCTTTGCAAACTCAGTGTGGCGGGCTCAGTGATAAAACCTGGCTGGCTCAGCTTTCAGGAATTCTCCATTGGCCTGTGTTGTGTTACCAAAGCCCTTGTTATCTTTGCGTGGACCCTCAGAAATTCAGGCTGTCAGCTATTTAAAGCAAATGGAAGTCGCCACTCCACTCCCAGTGAACATTGTGAGAGCAGGGTTTCCTACTGGTTATGATAAGGAACTTAAGTACTTACTCGGAAGGACCCCTAGCAGGAAGCAAAATAAGAAGAGTGGGGCTTGTAATTTTTAAAGGCACTCTGAAGTAAGAGTCTGAGCAAAGCCTGTTTGGAGGCAGAATAATGTGGGGAACAGGAGGGAAAAGAAGAGAGAGCAGCAAGCTGAGGTGTGTGATGCGGAGAAACAGTGGGGATGCCAGGGTAAGGCGTTTGTATGCAGTGAGAAACTAAGGTTTCAGAGGTAAACTGCAGTGACCACAGGCTCTTACTGAAGAAAGCAGCGGCAACCAGACAGCTCCCAGAGGTCAGGAGCCGAACTGAGGGCTCGAATTAGTCAAAAGGTATTAGTGGTGCTCAGGAGCTTTGGAATTTAACCGCTTAGTTTGAAATCACTTGATAGATATGGCAGCTTCCCTGTCTGTAACTAAGTTTATTTCAGTATTGAGCAGGTAATACTCAATATTAGCAGGCTGCTGAGGGTGCCTTATTGTTCCCTCCACCCTCCTTGCAGCCCTGTGAAAATGACGTTATTGCTGCCCCACTTACTGAGCTTTGGAGTCCTGGATGAGTCAACTGTGTTACAGGTTTTCTTGAGTCTCAAAGAAAACACAAGCTTGTAACACAAATTTGCTTGCAGAGTCAAGATGGGAATTGGCATTAAAACTGACAGAATTGTACACGTCTGTCTTATCTAGGACTGGGCTTTAATGAATCAATAAGACTTATGGTGGCTGGAGAGAGGGTTCAGTGGTTACGAGCACTTGCTGCTCTTCCAGAGGACCTGGGTACGAGTTTCAGCACCCAAATGCCAGCTAACAACAGTCTGTATGTAACTCAGGTCTCAGAGAATCCAACACCCTCTCTGACTTCCATGGACATTGCCATCATGTGGTACACAGACGTCTGTGCAGGCAAAACACTCATACGTGCAAAGTAAATATTCGCCCCAAACTCTTTTAAATAAGACATTATGGTGTATAAAAAGAAATTCGGCATATCCACACAGACAGGAGTGTGTTTCTTCACATGTGTTCTTCATGATCTTTGGTTTAAAGTTAAACAAAGGGGCTGGAGATGTTGCCCTTTGGTAACACGTGCAAAGCCCTGTGTTCACCCCAACTCCCTACCCCCTCCCCTCACCCCCGGCACAGAATAAAACTGGGCCTGCTGGTGCATTCCTGGGAGATAGAAGTAGGAGGATGAGAGGTTCAGTATCATCCTGGGCTACATGGCGAATGTGAGGCCAGCACGGGCTACATGAGACCCTGGCTTAAGCAACCAAAAGTTAAACCAAGTTTCCCGTATTTTCTCCAAGTTTTCAGTCTGCTCAGAGACACTGGGTTCCCCAGGAAGGGCCACATCTGCAGTGTTGAACGGCTGAGCAATACGCTCAGCTGTAGGCTTCATGTCACTCACCACAGTCTTGTGGGGACATCGGGGCTTTGTGTTTTACAGTTCATGTATTTTGTACCTGAAAGGATAAATAAAAAATAAGGCGATAATGGGTACCTTTTGACGGGCTCTGCCAAGGTATACCACTCAGCGAACACGCCACGCACAACAGAGTTAGTGCAAGAGGTTTGTTGGGCGAGGAGGAGAGCAGAAGAGCAAAAGGCCATGTGAGAGTGGGGACGTGGAAGAGGCAGTCAGATAAGAGGAGGAAGAGATGGAAGAGAGGAAAGAAGAGAAAAGAAGAGCGAGAGATGAGAGACGAAAGGGCAAACTGTGCCCCGCAGGCACTTTTAAAGGGTGCACTTGGCGCGTAGCTGATGGCAGAAAGGCAACTGGGATGCTGTAACTGCTTTGGAGACAGGCAGGCTGCTGCTGCAGCAGAAACTAACAGTACCTCATACCTTAAAGATCTGAAGGATGAGATGCAACTAAGCCAACAGAAGGCCCAAATAGATCAATCCTGTTCTCTTGACCTATTGAGATTCTCTCCAGGAGAGTGGACCAGGCCAGGGCACTCATGACAGCTATGTGATCCTGGAGTGAAGCTCGGTATGGTGTTGACAGTATCTGACATGGACCAGTCAGTCTTCCATACCAGTAGAGAGTGGTGGACACGAACTACTTATACCCCTCAGAGGCAAGCCGTCCCTGGAGCTGAGGGTGACCTGGCAAGGAAAGCATCTTGCGTTCCTGCTGGGACGTGTTTGCATGTCTTTTGGTGTGGTCCTGGAAGCATGGAGTCATAGCAGGAGCTGTAAAGTAACCCTGTGCAGCTAATCCACCTGTGGATGCGCTCTGGATGGGCGGAGTCACCTGAGGCAGGAAGAAGTGGCAGGGCCTCCAGGCCTCGAGCTAACTTCTCTAGTAGGAAGGGTCCAGATTTTGACTTTCTATGCTTTTGGAGAAAACAGCACTTGTGTAGATTCTTCTTCTCCTGCCTACCCGCTTTCTAGCTCTGGATTTTAAGAATATAGGTCAGCCCTGTTAACAGCATTCTCCATGTGCAGCCAATCTCTGAAACTTCCTCATTTACAAACTGAAGTTTTGTAACTACTAAGTAAATAGCTCTCCAAAGACCCTGTTGACTATGGTTCCTCCTGCTTCTATCAATACAATGAGAGCTAAAATATTTTTTCTTCCTTTTTTTTTTTTTTGTTTTTTGAGACAGTGTTTGCTTGAACTCAGAGAGATCCTCCTGCCTCTGTTTCCTGAGTTCTAGGATTAAAGGCATGAACTACCACCGCCCGGCTCTAAAATATTTTTATTTAAAATAGTTACAGATTTTTATGCTAACCTGCTTTTCAACCTAAATAATCCTTACAGATTTTATTTTTCCTACCAGCTATTAAGAGTTGACAGTTCAAAGCAGACATGCCAAGAGTCCTCAGAAAGCTGGATAACAGTTAGAAAAATCTCTCATCACCTTTTCATTCTTAATCAAAATTCTTTAGACTTAAAAAAAAAGTTGAGAGTTGATCCTAGTCAAGCCTGCAACCTTACAGGTTTGGCCACAGAAGGAACTATCATGACAAAAGAGGTCTAGCTGACTGACAGAGCGTTCTAAAACAGAAGCAGATGTCTTTGATAGAGGGTTGAGAAAGGAAAAGCATGACACCAACGGAAGTATGTGACTGTGATGTTGAAAGACGAATGTCCAGGTCACACTTTCATCTGCCACCAGTTCTCAGGCTGCTTCCAACACAGAAGTGCCAAGTCACTTTCCCCTTCCTTTCCCCTTGTGGTTTATTCCAGACCCTTAGAGTTACCAGATTCAGCAAATAGAAAACTGGAAGGCCAAGTTCAATTGGAATGCCATCAAACTAACAAATAATATTTTAGTATGACTGTCCTAAGTATCTATTCTGGCAACTCTAACTCGATTGTTTACTGAACATTCTCCTCGATGACAATAATAATCCCCAGGTCAATGACACAGCAGTAAAGGCACTCGCCATAAAACAGGTAACCCGAGCTTAATTCCTGGGACCCAAGTAGTGGAAGGAGAGACCCGATTCCTGCAAGTTGTCCTCTGACCTCCACACCCCTGCCATGGTAGGTGTGCCCACACCCCCAAAGACACAAAATAACTCCATGAATGTAAAATAAGAACAAATGTAATGATACTGGTTCTCCTCCCAGCCTGCTCTGAATGTAATGATAGAATGAAGTGTTGGGTAGAGTCTTATTTGGAGCACTATGACAGGAAATGAAGGCAGACATTTTCTAAGCACAAGCTGGTGCTGTCCTAACATCTATTACAATCCTCTCAAGAACAGTATGAACATGTTACCATGCCTCTTTTTAAAATGAATTTGGAAGCTGAGGCATGGTGGCACATGTCTTAATCCCAGTACTCAAAGGGCAGACACGAGAGGATTACTATCAGTTAAAGGCCAGCTTGATCTACATAGTGAATTCCCAGGTAGACAGGACAACAAAGTGAGACTTTTGTCTCAAAAAAAATAAAAATAGTAATAATAATTTGGGAACTTTTACTTATAAAGGTTGATTTATCTAAGATCACAAAACTAGGAACAAGGAACTTGGAACCAAATCCAATCCAATATTTTGTTTTGTTTTGTATTTTCTAATTAAAACTTTTATTTTATGTGTAGGAGTATTTTACCTACACATATGTGTGTGTACCAGGAGTGTGCCTAGACTGGTGCCTTCAGAGGCTGGAAAGACGGCATGTGTGGCTAGTGCCTCCAACCCCCGAAACTGGAATTACAGACAACTGTGAGCCTCCATGTGGGTGCTGGGAAGGGAGCCCAGGTCCACTGAAAGAACAGTCAGCACTCTTAACTTTAGAGCCCAGATGTTTTGTTTTCCAGACAGGGTCCATGGCGCCCAAGCTAGCCTGGAACTTTCTATGTAGCTAAGAGCGATGACTTCTTCCCTCCTCCTCAAGAGTCCTTTGATATAGACTTGTATCACTAGACCAGGTTTATAAAGTACAGGGGATCCAAGCCAGGACTTGGTGTATGCTAGGTGCAATGGTTTGAATGAGAATAGCCCCCATAGGCCCATAGGGAGTGGCACTCTTAGGACAGATGACCTTCTTGGAGGTGTTAGAGGAAGTGTGTCACTGGGGGTGGACTTTGAGGTTTTAGAAGCTCAAGCCAGGCCCATGTTGCTCTTTCTTCCTGTTGCCTGCCCATGTAGAACTCCCAGCTTCCTCTCCAGCACCATGACTGTCTTCCTGCCACCATGCTTCCTGCCTTGATGAGAATGGACTAAGTTTCTAACTGTAAGCTAGCCCTAATGAAATGCTTTTCCTTTATAAGAGTTGCCACAATTATGATGTCTCTTCATATAAGCAGAAACCCCAATTAAGTTACGAAGCAAGCATTCCACTACCTGAGCCTCAGCCCCAGTCCCAAAGCCAGTTCTAAATCCCAAACCTTGCTCGTGCAAATAACAGGTGTAAGGCTGGCTCCTTTGTCTTTTGGTCTTTTCTCAAGGTCTCCCTTAGTTGCGTTTGAGTCTGCACTGGTAGAACATGGGGACACAGGAGTGCACCTCGAGCCTCAGTTTATTACCAGCAGTTTATTACCTGCACCTTGAGTTGACATGAAGACAACAGAAATTCATAGAAACACGATGCTGAGCATTCCTCGAGGAAGCGAGTACCCAGGGCTGGAATTCTTGGAAGTCAGTCGTTGGATTTTTCCCCTCTTAATTGTTCTGTGGAGGCAGGGATGAGAGATCCTAGGAAGCTGGAGACCAGAGGCAGCCTAAGAAAGAATGCTCCCACCTGAAACCCCAAGAAGCATTTTTCTCATGGAGATGAAAGGGGGCCTAACTTCAGCAGAGGTGCACACATCCTGCTAAATTCTTTCTTGCTTTGTACTCTGAAGATAGCTACAAGCTGAGTTGGCTTCACACATGGCCCAGAAGTGATTAGATGGGGTGGGGGAACTCCAAGGACAGTAAGACTCTGTGGCTTAGGATGGTAGGCGGAACTCCATCTGTCCTGTCACTGGACTTTCCCCAGCCCCTCCCTGCCTCATCTTCCCCTCCTTGGAACTCCCTACTCCTCTTCTCCCCTGGTGGCTGAGCTCCAAGTCTCCAAGATCAAACTCTAAGGTCTCTTGAACCTGTTGCTAGTTCCCACCCAGCCTTGGTAAACCTACAAACTGGCTGGGCCTCTTCCCATCTGTCAGCTCAGGATCCGGAACCAGTGAGTTCACTTCCCTGCCTAATTGAGCTCTTGACATCTAGGGCCCATACAGGGAGAAGATGAAGGCAGTGTGTTATTTTAGCTGTTACAAAATCGACTCAAATCTATAAGCACTTTTTCTAAATTGGTTACCGTAAATAATCTAAATGGTGCCAGGTGCGGTGGCACACACCTTTGATCCTAGCACTAGGAAGGCAGAGGCAGACAGAACTCTGAGTTCAAGGCTGGCCTAGTCTATACAGTGAGTTCCAGGACAGCCAGGGCTATGTGGAGAGATCCTGTCTGAAAGACCAAATGAACAAAATGGCTTTAGGATCTGGGAATGTAGCTTAGTGTTATAGTTGAGCCTACTGTGCACAGCTTCCTGGATTCTGCCCCTGGTTGGGATGAGGGGAAAGGAATGGTCCTATAATTATAGGCTGGGGATATAGCTTAGTTGGTGGAATGATGGAATGATGGCCTAGCATCCTTGAGGCTCTGGGTTCTCTCCCCCCCCCGCCCATAAACTGAGTGGCATAAACCTATAATCCCAGTACCTGGGAGGTAGAGACGAGAAGTTGAGAAGTTCAAGGTTATCCTTGGCTACACAAACAGTTGTTTGTCCTTGTACAGAATTGACCTCGAACAAACTTGCTTCCTACAGTTTTCATCCTATCCCAGGCTTAGTTTCCAGATGGAAACGGAGATAGGTCATGCGTGTAGGACCGCTACCACGAGCACTTTTGGTGTGTGTCCGCGTGAAAACTGGACATCAGGGATTCCTTGTGTGGTCTGATGAGCTTCGACGAGAAGTCGGGCTTCCTGGCTGAGTGTCCACTCTGTTCTAAGATTGCATTGAAAATAGCTGTGACCTGACTTTGGCACATATTTAAAACATTAAAAAAAACTGAATTTGAAGCTGGACATAAATATACATGCATGTAATCCTGAAGCTTGGGAGCTGGAGGCAAGAGGATCAAAGCCAGCCTCAGCCACGTAGCCAGGTTCAAGGCTAGCCTGTGTTTCATGAGATCATGCCCCTTCCCCTAGAAAAAGGGCAAAATTTGACTGGATTTGGTGTATCTTGATACTAAAAGACATGCAGTCTGTAGTTTAGTTTGAGTCTGTTCAAGAAATACTGAGGGATAGAAGGTAGCGCATTAAGTCTTATTATCTATACGCAAATGTTTCATGCAGTTAATCCAGTTTAAATTAATCCTGTATAATCTAGTTTTAAAAGTGGGTTGCCACCACCCAAGGAGCACACATTCTGAGGGAATTAATCTAAGACCACCAGAATAAGGAAATCCAAAGCATCTTGCTAAAAAAAAAAAAAGGTCTGTCTTCCCCTTGCCCATCTGTCCCTTCCTTATTTTCTTTGCCCTCCTTGAGGACCCTGGGAGAGGTGACCCCAAGTGGCTAAAGCACATGCGTGGAATTACGGCTGCATTATCCTCATTGTCAGTTTAGGTTATTTCACCTCTTAAGTTTCAGTTTTCCTATCTGTGAAATGGGGATGATAATGTTTACGTCATGACAGCAGAGCAAGGGTTTGATCTGAGCTTTGGCACCCCAGACTGTGGGCTGCTGTCCTCTAAGACTACCTGAGGAGATTGAGTGATGCCTCATCCTGTGTCCCTGCTAGGTCACCCAGAGCTTCTGAAACTGCCCTCCTGTGGTGGGCGCCCAAAAGGCTGGGTCAACCCTCCTGACCATTCCTCTCCCTTCAGATAGATGTTCCCTGCCACTGCCCATATCTGTTTTGTGTTGTGTTTATAACGTTGCACCAGCCCCTAATCCACTTGATAGGTACAGATTGCCTTCCTTTGTGATTGAGCAGGTCTTGAATGGAACCTGAGAACCTGAATTTATTTTTTTGTTTGAGACAGGGACTCATGTAGTCCAGCTTGGGCTCTGACTTGTCAGGTAGCCAAAATATCTTTGAACTTTTGATTATCCTGTCTCTGTCGCCAAAGTGTTGTGATTACAGGTGTGTACCACACCTGATTCACGCAGTGTTGGGGATGGAACCCAGGGCTCCGTGCATGCGCAGCAAGCATTCTACCAACTAAGCCATATCTGCATACCTAGAACCTCGAAAATATGACAGGTCAGAGATGCTTTTTGGCTGACCACAGAGTTATGTTGTGAGAAAATTAGTTTGAGTTAAAAATACAAATCTGGGCTGGAGAGAGAGCTTGGGTCAAGGCCACTTTCTGTTCTTGCAGAGGGGCAAGTTTGGCTCCCGGCAACCATGAAGTAGTTTACAACCATTTGTAACTCTAATACCAGGGGATCCAAAACCCTTTCATAAATTTCTCAGTCACCAAGCAAGCACATAGTGCAAACAGACAAAATACTCATGCATGCAAAATAAAAAATCAAAATCTAAATATAAATAAAAATACTTCTAAAAAATTTTGTTTTTGTTTTTCTGAGACAGGATCTCACTACCTAGCTCAGGTTGGTCTTGGTCTTACAATCCTCCTGCCTCAGCCTCCAGAGTACTGGTATTACAGGAGCCTGCCACTATGCCCATTTGTAATTGCATTTAGTACACCCACCCTTCTGCATATCATAGGCCAGCAACCCAGTACTAGTAAACCCAGGTTGTTTACTGTGCAGGCTTCACAGCTGACTAGGACGCACAACTTGTCACTGCTGCCCGGGAGCATGAGAGAGAATCAGACATAGCCATGTAGGTCAGCACTGAACATCGAAATTACATTTCCGCATCGTGCCAAAACAAAAACTTGTGAGTTTGCCTTGTGCCAGAGATCATGTGTGTTGTGTGCTTGGCACCTTTACTCCCTTTTTCTGTAGGAATTAGTAAACGGATATACCTGGGTAGGTCTGGGAACTTGGCTAGAATCTGTGAAATCCCGGGCTTGATTCCTGTCACGCTAGGAATGGGAGGACGGCAGCGGAGACTTTCAGGTCAGAAGTTCAAGGTCATCCTAGCCAATCAGTGCCAACCGAGAGGGGGAGAGGAGAAGAGAGGAGAGAGAGAGAGAGAGAGAGAGAGAGAGAGAGAGAGAGAGAGAGGGAGGGAGGGAGGGAGGGAGAGAGAGAGAGAGAGAGAGAGAGAGAGAGAGAGAGAGAGAGAGAGGAGAGAAGTGAAGTAGGATAATGAGCTAAATTTACTACTGAAGGCCAAATTCCACAGATAACTGAAAGATAGAATTTATTTATTTACTTATCTTGCAGGGTTGGGAATCAAGCCCAAGGCCCCATACATGCTAACAAGCCCGCTGACACTGAGCTGCATCCTCATCCAGGAAACAAGATTTTATACGAGGGGCAGCATTCTGTCTGCCCAATAGGAAACAGGAGTGTACCCTTTGGTGCTTAACTGCCAGGTGGTCATGCACGCCTGCCAACCAGTTGAGGGAGCTGTGTTTCTAAGCAGTAATCGAGGTTCTTGTAATAATCTCATCACTCAGGTGAGGTGCCATCCTTGAACACTGGAGCCAGCTTGGACAGGGTATGGATTGACCCCTGCTGCACCTGTGTGCCGGACATGAAAGTATATTTTGCTGACTTTCAGGCTTATTAAACCTCTCCTGTTCCTTCATGAGCGGTGGAACCTGGAGGGGTTGCATAGGGTTTTAGCACATACAGAGAAGAAGGGGACCCCTTACCAGATCATCTTCAAGGCCATGCCAAGACCTGGCAGGCATTCATTCCCCAATGGTATGTCTTTGTGTGGAACACGGAATTAACTAAAATTCCCAGGTGGAGGACGCTCCATTCTCGGAGGCCTGCTTGCAACCCTTTGGTTCATGTCTGATATTTAGGATACATGGTACATGTACAGATAACAGGCCTCGGACTAGAGTGTTTGCATACTCTGTGTGTGTGTGTGTGTGTGTGTGTGTGTGTGTGTGTGTGTGTGTGTGTTGTCTTTTCCTTTAGTCTCCCTCATGCTAGCTTAGAATTTCAGCTCCTGTCTCAGGCTCCCAAGTTCTGGGATTCTAGGCATCTGTCCTTATATCAAGCTCAATCTCTTAATTTAACTGTAGATTTTTTGTTTTGAGGTTTTTTTGTATCTACACATACATTTTGAATTATGTTTAGGTATCAGTGTCAAGAGAAGTTAATTCTCAAGTTAATTTTTTAAAGGATTCATTGTTTTTATTTATGTGTATTTGTCCTAGTGTATGTTCATATGTGTGTGTGGGTGTGTGCACAGGATCCAGAAGAGGGGGCTGAATCCCCTCGAGCTTCAGTTACAAGTGGTCATGAACCACTCAGCGTGGATACTGGGAACTGAACTCTGGTCCTCTAGAAGAGCAGGAATCCTCCAAAACCCCAGAGCCATCTCACTAGCCCCTCAGATTAACTTTGAAAGAGTTATTGCTTTGTTACATGAAGTTTCTGCAGACATTTCTACCCGGTCCTTGAATTTAAACTTGGACCTTTTCATGCACCTTGCCTTTGAGTTTCAAGTGCTGAGTACGGATAAACAAAGTAAAATGTGGGGCCTGGACTTGCTTTGTTTTCTATTTGGTTTTATCTGTGGAGCACAGGGTCTCACGTGTCCTGGGCTGGCTTCTTTGACTACACCACTTAGGATGACCTTGAACTTCAGCCCCTCCTGTTTCTACTTTGGGCTTCCACGCCTGGTTTGTACCAAGCTAGAGACTGAACCTTGGACTTCACGCGTGTTAGGCAAGCACTCTACCAAATGAGCTGCATGCCCAGCCCTGTTTTGTTTTCTTTTGACTGCCCTAGAAACCCAGGGTTTCCCCCACACTGAGCACAAACAGCAAGGATTGTTGTGTGCTATCAAGTGCAGTTTGTTAATTGCCGGCACTCCCTTCCTCGCCAGCGTCTGCTGGCAGGTGGCTGATCGGCACTGCCAGTGAGCTTACAGTTTGCCACAAGCAGGTGCTCACAGTTGCTGGGGTGGCTTTCCCACACACCACACGCATACTTCAGTGCATAGAAGAGGGTGGCTTTGGTTTTCCCAGTCATGTGGCTTCCTCAACAAAGATTGGGGTTGTCACATTTCAACGGGGCTTTCTGGGTCAATAAGGAAAAACATACAACTCAGGGAAAGAAGCTGGGACTCTGCAGAGAAACCATTACATGAGGAATGTCTTCAGTGGAGAGTCAGGATAGCTCCCTCAGGATACAGGAAGAGAATGCTGGAATGCCCAAGGGTAGGGCTCAGATTGGGCAACCAGATAAAATGCAAGCCTGCCTTTTAAAAAAAATTAAATCACATTTTATTAATTTTATGTATAGGGGTGCATAGTACGCATGTGCCATGTTACAACTGTGGTGGTCAGAGGACAACTTCTGGGAGGTCTCCACCATATAGGTCCAGGCATCTGACTCAGATCATCAGACTCAGCAGCATGCCCCTTTGCTGCTGAGCCATCTTGTTGATCTACAAGCCCGTTCTTCCAACTCCCCTGAAACGACAGAGGAAAGCCTGTTGGTGTGGTCACTGAGAAGCAAGGAGTGTAGCTCATTGGGCTTTCTGTCTGCCTGGCACCTTGAGAAAGCAGTGCCCCATGACAGTCTGATCAAGTGTATCTTTGTAATCACATATCCATCGCCATCAGGGTCAGGAATGTCGAGCCGGGGTGAGTGGATTTATTGCCAGGGAAAGGCAGAGACATCCCCAGGAGGTCTCCACACCTCCCCAGCTGCTCTTGAGCCCTCTGTCTGCACTCAGAGGTTGATCCAGGTTCATATAAACAGTGCTGCCCGGACAGCCATAGGGAGGGGCGTTTTGCTCCGAAGCCAGCCCTAGCTGTCTCTGCAAGCACCAGGACTTCACTGGGTTCCAGGCTCCCAGGCAAAGTCCCCAGGAGGGTGAGCAAACAGTCACCCAGCTACTGTGGTGCACTCAAATGTGAAATCCTGTTTGGCCCTAAATTCTGAACACGATTGGAATTAACCCTTTGGAGTAAGGTTCCATTGCCAGATTCGCTTCTTGTTCTATGGGGTCCCCCCTCAGACTTTAGTATCACGGCACTGGGCACTCCTGTTATAATTGGTAGCTCATCCATTAGCATCCCTTTATCCATTTCCCGGTCATGTGTGATAGGTTTTGTTGTGAGTTGTTACACTGAAAAGCATGTAAAATGCACAGGCTGTATATAGAACAAATTAGAAATTGCACAGCTACAAAAGCACAGCCCCTGGGAGTCTCTCCTGTACCACCATTGTGCCTCACACCCTCCCCCACCCCACGCCAATACAATGCCGTGTCTGTTCTCGGAGTCATTCACAGTATGTCTGATTTCATTTTGCTTGCTTTGGACCCTCTATATATGGAATTGTAACTTGTTTTGAGACAAGCTCTCAGCATATAGTCCAGGCTGGCCTTGAACTTGGACCTCCTGTGACAACCTCCCAAGTGCCAGGATTACAGGAATTCACCACAGTTCCAGGCTGGGATGTTTGTTTGGCCACTATCAGTCAGATTCATCCATGTTGTATGTGGCTAAAGTCTATTTTCTTTGCTGTGTGCTATCCAACTACATGAATAAACAGCAACTTCCTCATGTCTGCTATCAGGAGATGTTGGGGAAGGGGTTGTTCATTTTGTTTCGTTTGTTTTTCTTTTGTTGCTGTTGTTGTTTTTTGAGACAGGGTCTTATATTTCCTGGCTGGCTGGGAACTTATTGTATAAGTGGGGTGACTTTGAACTTTTGACGCTCCTTGCTTCTGCCACTAGCGTGCTAGGGCTACAGGCATGTGCTGTCACCCCCATTTTATGCAGTGTCAACAATCAAACCAAGGGTTCACGTGCTAGGCAAGCATTGTACTGAATTACATTCTCAGCCATATTATCGGATATTTGTATTGATTTCTTCCTTTTCTTTCTTTCTTCCTTTCTTTTGTCTTACTGTAAGCAGTGCTGTTATAAACTCACTCAAGTGTGTATGTATCTAGGTATACAAATTTCCAAGCAGTCTTACTGATTGACCTTCCCAGTAGCCTGAATCAGACCTCTCATTGACTTTTATCTAGGGATAATTTAGATAGAATCAGAGTTTCAAAAGTCTGATTGTCTGGTGTCTATCAGGAGCTCACTGAAGATGCTTTCTCCCAGAACTCTGAAGTTGTTGAATATTTTTCTTCTACCCACAGGCCATTTGGATTCCTCCTTTGCTGCCGTTTGTTGGAGGGCTGACCTCATGTATCCGCCAGGCTGTCTGCCTTGGTCCTCCTTTGATTCTTCCATGGGCTTTGTTGTTGTTGTTAATGTTAAATGTCTAAGCTCCGTGTGCCTCTGTATCAGTGACGACTCTCTGGAAGTGTCCTGCGTTAAGGAAGTTTGTATAGGAAAGTGGGGTCACGTGGTTACAGAGTGTTCTGCACAGCACCCCAGATCTGAACCTGATAAAGGGAGGCCTTTCGGGTGCACTACTAACAATTTACACTGGTGACTAATTATCTGAAAGTGGAAGCCAAATTAAGCAGAGATCACACACACACACACGCACGCACGCACGCACGCATGCACGCAGAGTTCCAGTGAGAGAATGTAGATTAACAATGAGAGTCTGCTGGTGTGTTTGATATGAAGAACAGTTGTTGAGTTAAATTCAGATACTTTGCATAAAACTTTGCAGAGTTGGACTTTTTTGTTTGTTTGCTTACCTGTTTGTTTTTAAACACGATTGTCAGGCAACATCCAATACCTGTCTCCTTATGTGGCTCACATAACCTAAGATCTCCGGTGTTTATAGTTGGAAGGGACGTGAGAAAATAAAGCCTTTGTTAAAAATATGCTTCAAAATGCAGTAGGATAGAAGGCTCAGAATCTTTTTCCTTCCTGTGTTTTATTATTTAAGATTAGGCTGGCCCAATCTGGAAATTGCTATGTAATTTAGGCTTGTCTCAAACGTGGGCACCTCCTCAGTTTCAGCCTTCCTAGAGCCAGGATTACCGGCATGTGTCACCAAGCCTGAAACCTGTGGTGGCAGCCTCTTCCTCCTCTTTCTTTTCCTCCTCCTCCTCTTCCTCCTCCTCTTTGCTTCATTTCTTGGTTTCTTTTCCTGTTGCTGCTTGTTTTGTTTCATGTTGTTTTGAGGCAGCATCTTATATATAGCCCAGGCTGGCCTTGAACTCACTCTAGACTAAACTGTGGATCCTCATATCACTAGCTCCCAAGTGTTCAGACTGAAGGCATGGCCTCACACCCAGACTTTTGGGAGGAAGGTTGTTTTCTAGGGATCCCAGTGACCTCATACACACTAGGTAGGTACTCTGTCCCTGAGCTATGCACCAAGCAACCTCAGATTCTTTGTAATGTTCTAATTCAGGCTTTAAGCCTGGCTCTATCAACAATGGAAGGAGGCAGTTCTTTGCAGTTGGGGGCTCTATTGTGCCCTATAGGAAAGTATTCTGGTCTCTGTCCAGAACATGCCAAGAACAACTCCTTCCTCAATTGTGACCATTAAGAAGGCTGCTATGTGCTCATCTCCTCAAGGGCAAAATCACCCAAGTTGAAAACCACTGATCTAGCCAGGTATGATGGCACAGGCCTTATAACCCAGAACCTGAGAGGCAGAGGTAGGCGGATCTCTGAGTCCGTGGCCAGCCTGGTCTACAGAGCAAGTTTCAGGACAGCCAGAGCTGCATAGATAAACCCTATCTTGAAAAAATTTGTGGGGGGGGGGGCGGGGGAGAAAAATGAAAAGAAAAGAAAACCACTCATCTAAGGGAATCTTTTAGATCTCCTTCTTCTTTTTAAACTTAAAGGAAGTTTGAACAATACATGCAGAGTTCCTACATAGCTCATCTCCTTCCCACCCATGACTTCTCCTAACAGTGATATCTTGCAGTAGCATGGTGCCTTTGTTATACAGTCCACAGACAGGGGTAATATAGTTCTACAGGTCCTGACAGATGCATAGTGTCACCTTTGCTCTTTTACAGCAGCATCATAGAAATAAAGTCACCGCCTTGATCGCCTCCACCCTCCACCCCCATCATCCATCTCTGCTTTGCTGCTGAAGCAGAGTAGTGTATGGCTGTCCACGAGGTGCTAAGACTCCCCTCCCTTTTGACTAAAGTGGAGATACTGGAGTCTCTCGTATAAAGTAGTCTAGTATTTGCATGTAACACACACATTTTCTTTTTGGATCATGTCTCAATGAATTGTGCTTCCTATGATGAAAATGCTATGTAGGTCATGGTTGTTGTATTGTTCATACCATAATGACAGGTAAAAGTCAGTCTGTGTTTGGCACAGACTCAGTTTTTAATATTTTCAGTCTGTAATTGGTGGAGTCCATGGATACAAAGCCTCTGTTTGTGGACAACTCCTCTCTTTAAAGAAAAAGTTACATTATATTTTTACTTATGTGTTTATCTGTGTGTCTGTGTGGGCTATGCACATGTGAGTGCCTGAGCTCTGGTGTTTGTGGAGTTCAGAAGAGGGTGTTGGGTCCCCTGGAGTTGGAGTTATAGACGGTTGTGAGCTACCCAAGAGGGATGCTGGGATGCAAACTCGGGCCCTCTGTCAGAGGGGTGTGTGTTCCTAATGGACGGACCATCTTTCCAGCTTCTGCTGACTTCTCGTTAAACTAGCTGGACCTTCTTGAACTAATCCCCATGGGGCTTTCCTGTTCATGTATCTGTATTGGTTGTTCCTCAGTGGTTGATTAATACAGAAGAAGGCTCTTCATGGGCAAATAGTCACTGTTTAGAATAATGGCTCGCAATTAACCTTTGGAAATGTATTGATTTATTCCATCAGGATTTCTAGACAAATAACACCCACGTTTTACAATGAAGGAGGATAGTATAAATATCACATCTTATGACTGGGATAGGTCCTGGCTATCTAGAATGAAAAATTGTTCTTGAGAAATCATAGCAGAATGACATCTTCAAGACCAAAATTCATCTTTGAAAATTCTAACACAAGGCAGTATTTGTCATTTGAACATATAGCTGTTTCTCTGTGTAGGTGCTAGATACAGAGTAGACTTGTGTTTGGCAGTCATTCATTGATGGCTTAAGTGCTAGAAAAATCTCACATTTAAAATGCTTGCCTTTAGCAGGGGACATGGGATCAAAACCATCTTAAAGAACCGGAGCTTTGAGCGTCCGTTAGCACTTACTCATTAGTAAACTTATTGGATAGAATAGTGGCTACAATGGCCCCTTTGCTTTCCCCCCCTCTCTTTCCTCTTTTGTCTTGACTGCATTTTTATAACGTTTTTGAAATCATTTGTTTATTTTACGTGTATAGTGCTTTGCCTGATTGTACGCATGTGCATCACGTGCGTGCAGTGCCCGCTGTCTTCAAAATTCAGAAAACGGTGTCAGGTTTCCTGTAACTAAAACTAATGGATATCTATGAGCCTCCCCGCCATGTGGGTGCTGCAAACCCAACCCAGATCCTCTACAGGAACAAGTGCTCTTAATCCACTGAGCCGCCTCTCCAGCCCCATGCATTTTCACAACTTTGAAGTCAATGCATTATGTGAAAGTCTCCGTGTTAGGCATGCATCTTATGCTTATTGTCAATTGAATAAGCAAATATATGAGAAATAATAACTTTCAATCTACTGAAGTCTCATTGCCACAGAATTAACTGTAAAACAAAGCTTTCCTAGATGCTGATCTTGGAACATGGGTTGTTGGAACGTGCCTCGTGGTTCACTTGGATCTGGAATTCGGCAGTATACATGAGTTGCTGGCAATGAGGAACAGCAGAAAGCACTATTTTATCCCGGTGTGGTGGCTACCACCTGATATCACAGTATTCGAGTCAGAGACTGGAGGATCATGGACTTGAGGCCCACCTAGGCTATAGAGCAATACCCTGGTCTCCAAAATCACCAGAGAGAGAGAGAGAGAGAGAGAGAGAGAGAGAGAGAGAGAGAGAGAGAGAGAGATTATGTGTGTCAAAAGACTTTGAAGGACAGAGCCTGAAATTATTTTAAAAAAAAATAAATGTTAGTCTTTGGAGTTGATAGTTGGCCTAATATGAATAAGTTGGACTGTAGTATATTTTGATTTTTCTGGAAGCACAAACCAGTTTCCCAAGGTTGTCAGTCTGATTAAGTCCCGCCGCTCAGATTCCAAGTGAGTGGAGAGAACTATTCTTGCTTAAGAACGGGAGCCAAGTGACTTTTTGTTTCTTATTGTGATTAAGAAAGCTGAATCTTTTACCTGCAGGTAGGCCGCAACCCTCTTCTTAGTAAAACACACACAGAGGGTGTGTGGAGAGCCTGCTTGGTTCTTCAGCATAGACATCTGCAATGAAGTGGCTGCATGGGCATTGCTGTCAGTTCTTCAGCGTAGACGTCTGTCAGTTCTTCAGCGTAGACATCTGCAATGAAGTGGCTGCATAGACGTTGCTGTCAGTTCTTCAGCGTAGACGTCTGCAATGAAGTGGCCGCATAGACGTTGCTGTCACTGTTCTCTTACTTCCTTATTGCCCTCAGAAATGCAGTGGGCCAAGTCAGCCATCTTTGGAAAATTCATTGTCTCTGTAGAAATCTCCAGAACAGATAAAACCAGAGCAAAGAGGAAGCGTTTGGACTAAGTAATCAAGTAGCAAGCTATATTTAATACTGACCGAATTACTATATCTAATACTAAATGCTAGGTGTAGGCCACACAGACTGAATGGAGGCTATGCTGTGATCCCCAGTTTGCTGTTGTTTTCCTCTTCTGTCTTTTGGATTCCTACCATAATATGGTGTGCGCTTGGCCTGTGAGGGCTGGATGACTGATTTAAGACCTTCACCCTAGGTCCAGTCTGGGTCCAATGCATGGTCCTCCACAAGGAGGTTCCTGTGCTTCATTATTATGGGAGTGTGGTGGTTTTGATGGGATGTCCCCCATAGTCCAGGCATTTGCATACTGGGTCCCCAGTTGGCTGTTTGAAGAGGCTTAGGAGCTGTGGCTCAGGACGTACTGGAGGAAGTATGTCACTGAGGAAGAGCATCGACGTTTCAAAAGACTCTCGCCATTTTGCCTTAGCTCTCTGCTTCCTGCATTCAGTTCCAGATGTGAGCACTCTGCTTCTGCTTCAGTGGCCACATCTGCTGCTTGCTACCGTGCTTCCCTGACATCCTGGTGGTGGACTTTTATGCCTCTGGAACCATGAGCTCAAAGTAAACCCTCCCTTCTATAGGTTGCCTTTGCCATGATGTTTATCACAGCTACAGAGAAGTTACCAATACAGACGCTAACGTGAAAATGCCTGTGACAAGTTTTAAAACTTGCTAGTGTTTTCCTGTGTACCTGTGTGCATGTGTGTGTATGTCCAGTGTTTTCCTTTGCACCTGTGTGTCTGTGTATTCAGTGCTTACCTCTGCACCTGTATATGTATCCAGTGTTTTCCTTTGCACCTGTGTATATGTGTGTGCGAGTGTGTTAGTTACCTATTTCATCGCTGTGACCAAATACCAGACAAAAACTAACTTAAAGGAGGAAAGGTTAATTTTGCCTTGCAGTTTGAGGATGCAGTCCATCAGGGCGGGAGGTCATGAACAGCGAAGCCATTACGGTATCAGGCAGCCGGCTGCGTTGTATCCATAGTCAGGAAGCAAAGAGAGTTAAAGATGGTCATCAGCTGGCTTTCCCCCCTTTATCAGTTCAGGACCTCAGCCCGTGGGATGGTGCCACCCACATTCAGAACTCTGGCTTTGGCTCCTTGGTTAAACCTTCCTGGAAATCTCCTGATAAACACACCCAGATGTGTGTGTCCCAAGTTGACAAACAAGACCAGCCTCACAGGGTGTGAGGGTTGTGCTCTTGAGGGATTGAGAATACTCACTCAGCAGTCTAGGACGGTCTAGGACAGAGCCTTGGGAATCAGGGTTAGAACACAGCGTTTAAGAACCTGGTCTTCAGAGCCAAACAGACTGGCTTCTAAGGCATGTGGACTCTACACAGTAGGCATGAACAGTTAGCAAGTGAGTCAGTGTCCCTAAGCCTCACAGCTTTACCAGGAAACCATGCAGAATAATAGTGTCTTCCGCATGAGAAAATTGACATCCAGCCTAACATGAGAAAAATAATGTCCCTAAATGTCCTGCATGGTGCCCAGTTAAATTTAGTCTTTCAGCAAAGTCTGGCTGGTAGGAAGAGAGGAAGATATGGGAGTTGGGGAGAGGAAGCGTTAATGTGATTCTGGGTGGGGAACACTGGGGTTCTGGGGGTTGTGAGCCAGCTTTTCATGAATGTTTCCAAGGAGCTAATAGACTTTCTAGAACCATCTTTGCTCCTTCCTTGAATACTCAATGGCAGCTACAGAATCTGTTCTCTCGTATAGCACGTGACCAGCTCTCACTAGCTCATATTCCACATTCTCCACAAAGACCACACCTTTCTCTTGACCACTCAGATGTGCCCATTTTATATAGACTTTGTCAACTTTATAGACAGTTTAGTTCACTGTGGGTAATGGGAGGGGTCCCTCTGGGTTTGTCAGAACCATGTTTCCCCATCCTCTTAGAGCCCCGAGATTTCTGCAGAAACTAACTTTCCAAAGTTGCTTGGCTTGGTTCACTGTACTTCAAGGTGGTGGGGAAATAGCAGAAAAGTGACCACATGTTTTGTAAACCTTTTGGTTGTGGGATGCCCATAGTGAAGAGCCTGTAGACATTCTGTGATTGGGTCAATGGTGATTGGCATTCCAATACACTGAATATTAGGAGCTGCTAGAGTTGATTAGGGTGATGATACCAGAACATGGAAAAGTGCGCAATGGAATATGAAGAGTACTGTGAAAAGTAGAATATGAAATATGTACAATCCCGGTCATCCTATATAATGAAATTGATGCTCACAGAAAGTATTAGAGGCTTGAAAGTAGATGTGGTTGTCTCATTTGGGGGCGGCCTCTAGTGAGTGACAGAGACCAAGGTCCTATAGTAAGTATTTGGGTGTCTTCATTGGGAGAGCCTGACGGGATGTCTTTTCAGGTGACTCTCTGATATTACTGTACTGTGTTTCTTCCTAGTGATGAGAATGCCAGAAAAGACTTGAAGACATTGCCAGTCTTCCCAACTAAAACCCTTCAGGAACATCCATCACTCGCTTACTGGTAAGCCAGGACAGCCCTGGGCTATGGTCATGGCCCCCATTGAGCACTGGTAAAGCCAGGACAGTCCTGAGCTGTGGTCATGGCCTCCACTGAGCACTGGGTACTTGGCAGATAATTGAAGAGAATCACTGTTTTCTTCCAAATTACTTGTATTCCTTGTAAATGTAGTCTCCTTGGTTTCAGTCCCCAAACTGTGAAGGTGCCCTTGCTTTGCACACACACAAATATAAAGATAATAAAACATTTTATTTTGATAACTTCAGATACGAAAGTTGGAATACATTTTCCGACCATACATGAAATTAGATACAGAGCCTACATTGCATTCTGACTCTGGAAACTTCTGAACAAATAACTATTGAATGAAAGTTTCTTTAAAAAAAAAAAAAGAAGTGTGGGGGAAGAGGGGGTGATGATTTGTTTCAGAGAGAGATGCTTCTAGTCTCACAAGTTACACCTGGGGATGACTGGAAGAGCCCTGAGCTGTTGAGTAAAGTCAGGTCTGAGGAAGTCCGCAACTTCAGCGTGGTCTCTCTTACAGGATGCAACTGGAGACTTCTCTTTATAGCCCTGTGCCCAAAGGTGGTGATAAGAAGACTATTTCAGATCTTGTTTAGACTCAAAGCAGGTTTAGTTTTCTTAAGATACTTTTTTTTGCTTTTAAGAAAGAACAAGCAAGTCTCATATGGCCCAGGCTGCCGGGTACTCTTTAAGTAATTAAGGATGACCTTGAACTTCTGGTTTTCTCAGCCTCCACCTCCCAAGGGCTGGAATTACAGGCCTGGGCCACCACATCTGGTTTATATGGTCCTGGGGATCGAACCCAGAGTTTGTGCATGCAAGTCAAGCACTCTACCAGCGGAATTTCATCTCTTTTTTAAATCAACAACAAGAAAATGGGTCTTAGGCTCAAAATTACCTCAACAATGTTCTCTAACTAGTATTTAATATTTGTACTTTATATCTAGTATGATGCATCTAGAATATTAGTTGTTTATTTGAGAAATTCATCTTGTTTCCTTTCCCAGTAAATGACATTTTAAAGATATGAATTACACAATTATATTAAAAGTTAAAGATTCTAATGGAAGTAGTCACAAGCTGAGCTCAGAAACAAGAGTCCTAGAGAAACGTCACAGGATGCCACTCTGGAGCTCAGATTTTCAGTGGCTGCCTGAGAACGCGGAAATGGAAACCGAATGTCAGAACATCATATGTCATCGGGCTTATTTCTCTGTTTTGCAGTGAGGACAGAGTGATTGAGCATTATTTGAAAATCAAAGGTCTGACTCGGGGTCAAGCTGTGGTCCAGTAAGTATTGTTCCTCTTCTTGCCTGAACATAGTTTTATAGAAAACATCTTAGTGATTCCATACATGGGTGTTACCAGTTCCAATGCTTCCCAGTGTGGGGCAGGCAACAGAGAGGGAAGTGTTGGCCACCTAGGGAATGGTGACAATGGTGGTGGCAAGAGCTGTTACTCTGGGCACAGGTAAGGTGGCTTAGCTTTAGAATTCAGGCACAATGATACCAAATGTTCCAACACTTTCAAAGAGAAGATGGAAATTCAGTTTGTGACTCTACTTTTGATGGAACTTGGGATACATTTGCTGTGTTGGAATTCTGTTTCTTCTTACTACCAAAAGTAAACCATAGTTATTACTTAAATAGAAGATAGATAGGTAGATAGATAGATAATAGATAGATAGATGATAGATTAGATTAGATAGATAGATAGATAGATAGATAGATAATAGATAGATAGATGATATAGATAGATAGAGATAGATAGATAGATAGATAGATAGATGATAGATAGATGATATAGATAGATAGATAGATAGATAGATAGATAGACAGATACATAGATAGATAGATGATAGATAGATGATATAGATAGATAGATAGATAGATAGATAGACAGATAGATAGATGATAGATAGATAATAGATAGATAGATAATAGATAGATAGATGAGATAGATAGATAGATAGACAGATAGATAGATGATAGATAGATAATAGATAGATAGATAATAGATAGATAGATGAGATAGATAGATAGATAGATAGATAGATAGATAGATAGATAGATAGACAGATACATAGATAGATGTCAGTCTCCTGTAGACAGGCTGACCCTGAACTCAATAGCTAAGGATAGTGGTTTTGAATCCTGGCTCCACTTGCCTCCAGATTGCGAGGACTCTAAGTGCCACCACACCCAGCTTCTGTCATACTCTTTGACTGTACAGAAGTACCACTGATTTATTAAGAACTCTTCACTGGATAAAATAAACTTCTGTGATTATGAAAAGCAATCTGCTTTAGTTCTAATTGCTCCAGCAACTGGAGAGAAACTCTTAGGGCCATAGCTTTAAGAGAAAAAATAAGAACTGCTGAGGGTGGCACAGGTCATGTGAGAAGTGGAATGACCCAGGTGGCCTGTCCCTTGGAGAGGACACGGCCTTCTTCATGCTCTCACTTCTTCACTGGAATCAGTATCCACTCTGCACCTGTGCACACCTGTGATGCTCCAGGCAGAAGGCAGAAGTCACCAGTTCTAAGGTTGAGCCCTTGATGTTCCAATCCATTGTACCTGTTTCCTGAGCTAGGTGCAGGTGGTGGAGGGTGCTCCAGGGAAGGAGCAGGTATAGAAAGATAATATCTCTGATGGATTTTAGTCAGGTTGGTGTCTACATTAGGAGGTGTACTTACTTTTTACCTCTCTTGGTAGCTGTTGTGTGATTACAAACATAGTCTGTTTAACTTGGTTAACACTTACCTGTGGAGTTCAAATCCCTGCTCTGAGTTTGTCCACTGCTTGATCTTGGCACACTCACCTAACTCCTGTACCCTTTATATTCATTTACACGTAAGGCAGTTACTTAAGAAATACCAAGTTTGTGATTACAATGTCCAAAGAAATTGATCTTCACAATGTCATTAAAAAAAACTTCAAAATTGAATAAATGTGATCAAAGTATATTGTATTAAAGTCTCAATTACTAAATCAAAATGTTATTTTTTAAGAAGTACCCTCAAATTAAGTGGGGACTTCAGTTTCTTGGGGATGGAGAATTTTTATAGAGTTCACCCCACTCCTTAAAAGTCCTCGATACCTTCTTGAACATAAATAGAAGCAATGACATGATTGCCATAATTTTTATTTGTATGCCTAATGTCTGTTTGAGAGAGTAGCTCATGTATTCCAGGGTACCATTGAACTCGCGGTGTAGCTCAGGATGACCTTGAATTTACGAACTTCCTGTCTTCACTTCCCAGTACTACTCACATACAATACCTTACTGAGTTTATACAGTGTTGGGGGTCATACCCAGAGCTCTGGGAAAGCTAGGCAAGCAGCCTACCAACTGAGCCATACCCCAGGCCAGAATACTGATTTACAACCGTAATGTTCACCCCTTTAAAGTATGTATTTCTAAAAACTGCTATGTTGTGTTTACAGTTAGGTAAACTTGACTACAATCAATATATTTCCATATGTTGAGGGGACTTTTTGTTTGTTTTTATTTTTGGGTTTTTTTGTTGTTGTTGTTTTTCAAGACAGAGTGTTGGAGGAGGCTGCCTGCTTCATTCTCGACCACTTAA
Source organism: Microtus pennsylvanicus (assembly GCF_037038515.1). Lineage (NCBI taxonomy): Eukaryota > Metazoa > Chordata > Mammalia > Rodentia > Cricetidae > Microtus > Microtus pennsylvanicus. The sequence continues at coordinate 49,195,533 of NC_134586.1, forward strand.
CCCTGAAATAATCACACAGGAACCATATTATTTAAATCATTGCTTGGCCCATTAGCTCTAACTTCTTATTGGCTAACTTTTATATCTTAGTCATCTTAATTTAACACATTTCTATAAATCTGTGCATCACCACATGGCAGTGGCTTACCGGGTAACGTTCCCAGTGTCTGTCTCTGGCAGTGGCTCCTATGGCTTCTCTTTTACTCTGCCTTTCTTTCTCCCAGTATTCCGTTTAGTTTTCCCCACCTAGCCCTATTCCCTTGTAACTCTGCTATAGGCCCAAAGCAGTTTCTTTATTAACCAATGATAATCACAGCATACAGAGGGGAATCCCACATCAACAGGGTTTCTCTGTAGCTTTGGAGCCTGTCTTGGAATAAGCTCTTGTAGACCAGGCTGGCCTTGAGCTCACATAGATCCACCACCCTCTGTCTCCCAAAAGGCATATGCCACCACTGCCCGGCTTTGAGAGGACTTTTTAATGACATTGTAAAGATCAATTTTCTGGACATTGTAATTACTACCTCAGTAATCTATCATGAGGATGACACTAAGATGAATATTTATACTCTCCCTCTCTCTCCTCTCCCCCAGACCTGGTTTCTGAGGATTTGGGGTACTTTGAGTCAGGGTCTCATGGCTGGTCTAGAACCTCCCGAGTGCTGAGGCTACAGTCATGGGCCACCATACCTGGTCTAAAAGTTGATTCTTACTGTTTGTGTGTTAAGTATTCACCTTAAAAAAGAATTGCTATGTGGGGCCAAAGTAATGGCTCAACAGTTAAGAGAACTGGCTGCTCTTCCAGGGGTCCTGAATTCAGTTTCCTGCATCCACATGGTGCTTACAGCCCTCTACAACTATAGTCCTGTGGATCCTGATGGCCTCTTCTTGTGTGCAGATATGCACGAAATAAAAATAGCATATGCAGTGTGCACACATAGGCCAGGTGTGGTGTCACGTGACTTTATCACATCACCTGGAGTTCGGGGCCAGCCTGGTCTACAGAACAAAGTTCAGGACAGCCAGGGCCACACAAAGAAACTCTGCCTTGGAAAACAAAAAAACAGAATAAATGCATAAATAAATAAGTCTTTTTTAAATTTTACAGTTTGGGTTTCCAACGCAATCCATTTGTAAGCCGCATAAGCCTTCACTGTGTTTGCTTTGTTAGAAAGCCCCTGGCATTTAGATAAGGTACAAACCATATTATGCCCTACAATGGTTTATTACTCTATTTCTACCTAAGTCAATGAGCTTAGTCATGGCTAAAGGAGGGAAGTAGAAGCAAACTGTGTTCCCTGAAATCAGTTTCCCTCGAAGTCCCCTTGGTTGTTTCAATTATCTGATGATATGTCTCCACTTTCTTTAGGTATATGAAAATAGTAGAAGCCCTACCAACCTATGGAGTCCATTATTACGCAGTGAAGGTAAGTGCTTCTCATATTCCAGAATTTTCCACAATGCTCACCAGGCTGTGCAAGTCACAGGCTGTCTAAAACAGCATCTAGTGTGTGCATGAACTGTGTCTAGGATTTGAAGTATTTTTAATTGTTTCGTTTCTCAAGACAGTTTCTCTGTGTAGCCTTGGCTATCCTAAAACTCACTCTGTAGACCAGGCTGACCTGGAACTCCAATAAATCTGCCTGCCTCTGCCTTCTAAGTGCTGAGATTAAAGGCATGCACCACTACCACCTGGCCTTCATTATCTTTTAAAAGATTTATTTGTTTTATTTGTATGTGTTTAAGTGTTTGCCTCCATGTATATCTGTGTGCTGCATGTATGCAGTGCCCATAGAGGCCAGAAGAGCACGTTAGATTCCCTGGAACCTGAGAAACAGATAGTTGTAGACCATGTGGGTGCCCAGAACTAAACCCTGGTCCTTTGGAAGACCAGCCAGTGCTCTTAACTACTGAGCATTCTCTCATTCAGCCCCCAAATTTCAACATTTTAAGTAGAATCATTTCCATCCATGTTTTAAGTTTATTCATATTTTTAGCAAATTATAAAGCACATTATTTTTGCAAAATACTATACTCAGGTGCTTTCCCAGATGTATTAGTTCTCTCTCTCTCTCTCTCTCTCTCTCTCTCTCTCTCTCTCTCTCTCTCTCCCTCCCTCCCTCCCTCTTTCTCCCTCTCTCCCCTCCCCCCCCTCCGCCTCCCTGCCTCTCTCACTCTACTTGCATGCTGGGTATTGAGCCTGGGACCCATGGCATGCTAAATTTCTCCTGTAGCACGGAGCTTCACCTGCAGTTCTAGGTCATTCTCACATCTACCCACAGCGATTTTTGCCTTCCGGTTATTTGCCTCTCGAATGCTCCCAGCTCTTTATGTCCTCCGTGTGACAGTCATGCCAGTCCTCAGTGTTTATGCAAACCTCCATAGGAAATGCTGAAAATTTTGCAAAATTTGCAGTATCACACCCTCATCAGTGTGCTTTGTCTTCTTGTGCTGATAAGCAGGAAGAAGCTGGCTAGGAAATACTTTGATGATAAAAGATGAAGCAGAGATGAGGGAGGTTTTGTTTGAGAGAAGCATAATTTTATAACTGATTAGCTCTTCCATGACTTTTGATGTCATGATAGTGTTGACATCTTTCCCAGTGCATATGGAGGAAAATCAGATAATACTCACTTTCATATTGAGGATGCCTGTGCTAAAAATGTATATTAATTTCATCTTAATTTTCACTGGTTCTGCTCTGCATATCCACACATGCCTAAGCCTGTATTTTTCTTTCTTTCTATTAATATCTTTTTATTGGAAAATCCCAATAAACAGGTTTAGGAACACAGAATATTTATAATAGAATATCATCTATATCCACTCCTCACATGTATCTCAGACTGATTATTCATGCTGGGAGTTGTCCAATTCCCCCAAAGGTGTTCTTGCTTCTCCCTCTTTATTGTTAATTGTGCTTTGAGCACTGGGCCCTGGAACCTCTGCCTTTCCCCGGGTAATCCCTGGAAACTTCCCAGCCTTTATAGCTGCCTGTTAACTAAGAGAACAAGGAGTCTTTTTGAAATCATAAATAACTTTGTGTGGATTAGTTCTTGGTTGAATTACATTTTTTATTCTCTCCAGCAGTTTAATCAAAGCACTAAATGTTTCATTATTTTGGACGCTAACAGTATTGGCTTTTGTGTGTATGTATTATTTGAAGAGATTATTTCAACAAGTTGAGGTTCTCAGCAAGGTTCTATTTATGAAGGCACATTTATTTTGGCTTGTTGGCACTTGTTAAAGGAAAGAAATTGACAGTGCTTCCCCTCTAGAAGACTTACCAGATCTTGCGTCTCATGTTTTTGTTTTTGTTTTGTTTCCTACTTTTTAGGATAAGCAGGGACTTCCATGGTGGCTTGGGATCAGCTACAAAGGAATCGGCCAGTATGATTTACAAGACAAGGTGAAGCCTCGGAAAGTAAGTGTGAGCTACTGCAGACACTGAGCGGAACCTTGAATGTTCTAGAGCCTACACTATCACTTTCAGGGGCGCCTTGAACAATTTCAGGTAGTAAACATTGCTAAGTGAAATTTAACATTCACCCATGTTAAATGGAAATTTTAAAAATAACTCACTTATGCCCCACCAGCACAGCTTCATAATGGGATAGCCATCTTTTCATATGCTTGTTGAGACAGTTTCTCACGTGGCATTAATTGATCCTCTGCCTCCACTTCCCAAGTACTAGGATTGCATGCTGTCTGTTCCGAGGCAATCACTTAAACTGCACACAAAGGTTCATCTACAAAGCTAACCACAACATGGTTCAAAGCCCATACACTTGAGTTTAAATCCAAAGTTTCATGGTGATTACTTCTCAATCGAATGGTTGAAAGCAATCTTTCCACAATTGCAGCGGTTTCTGCCGATCTTCATTTTCACAGTCTTCTATAGCAACATGGTCTGCTTTCTGCAGAGAAAAGAACTCATGAGCTGAAGGGCCAGAATCTATCAGGCTTGGGTTTTCTGAAGCTAAGTGAGTCACTATTTATCATTATCTGCCTGGAATCCTAGTATTCGAAGGCAGAGATAAGAGAAACAGAAGCTGTGAAGGTCATGCTCTTCTAGGTTGTGAGTTGGAAGCCAGCTTGGGCTACATGAAACTCTGTCTCCAAAAAAAATGAAAAATAGGGGGAAAGAAACCTTGATTATGAAGTTACTACTGTCACCTCAAGTATAAGTGCACAACATGTACATTGTCACCATTGATGAAGACGTATAGATCACCACGCCATCACTGTTGGTCTTCTTATGTGCAGAGAGATAAAACCACTCACCCTTCTCTCTCTGAGAGAGATTGTTACCCTCCCTGCACTCTGCTGCCATCCCTGCAGGCTGTAGGAGTGAAACAGTGATCGCTCAGTAACAACAAGTCATGGTCAGCCTACCTGTCTTATCTCAACCCAGCATCACGGTCTAAAATAACTCCTACATGGCCACCTGTCTGCTGCTGTGTTCTTCCTGGAGCAACCCTGGAGACAGATGATGCACTGTGTCTCCTGAGACTCCTCTCATGGATCATGCTTGCAATCTCCTTAGGTTATGAAAATGGAGCACCCTTCTTGACCCCATTGCATGGCTGGGACATTAGCAGAGATAGCGTGATGGGTGGTGCTAGGCAGACCATGGCTCCCCTTTCCATGCTCATCCAGCTCTGCTGGACCAGACTCGCTGGGCGCCAAGGCTGCTTATTAGGGAACCATTAACAAAAGCAATAAAGCAGCATTCAACCACCGTGTCCTCCTGTGCTAGTCGAATAACCAGCTTGTAGTTTCTGTCAGCCCTGGGAGCCACAGCCAATGGGATAAGGAATACCGTGTTTTATTTTCTGTTCTGTAATGCGGGGGATCAAATCCGGGGCCTTGCAAAAGCTAGGCAATCACTACACTACTACCAACACCACCAGCACCACCCTGGCCCTCTTGCTACCTTTGAAAACTACCTAGCATTCCATTGTGTGGATATACATAATCTTTTTAACAGATTCTCTCTTGTGATCCTCCTGGCCACCCTCCACCCAATTCTGGGATTACAGGTGTGAGCCACCACACCTAACTAACTACCGATTCTCTTTTGATGGACTTTATAGTTTCCGTTGTGGGCGGGCAGAGAGGTCAGGGTACAGAGCATAATAATGAGTCCCAGCCAAGTCACTGCCTGTCGTGTTTTCTTGAGGCAGAGCTCACCCCGTATTACTGCTTTTGCTCCTTAAGGAGACTGTCCTGAATTTTACCTTCTTAATCAAGAACACACAGGACTCTTGCTGGGTTGTTACTAAACTTGTGTACGTAATAGAACTTAAGCCAACAATCAGGTCAACTTATAATCAACTAGCATGGCTTGGTAAGTGTGACATCCTCACAACATGGAAGAGTTTCTTTAAAAATAAAAATAAAAATAAACAAGCAACCTCAGCACTCATCCCTCGCAGACCCTCCCGCTCTCGGAGTTCTTTCTCCCTTTCCATAATAAATCCATGATCGCACTGCATAAAGAAAGAGACACAAGCAATCAGATTTCCTGCCCGAGTCATGGTGAATCAGAGCTACACAGCAAATGCGAGCCCTAGCTCCTCTGCGGGGCTCCTGACTCACCGGGGCCTTTCTTTACGTTCACAGCTTCATAAAAATCGGTACACACTGTTTCACACGGATCCCCATCAGGCCTGCTTGTTCATCCCCGCGTCTAGACGAGGCTCGGCAGCCACCTCCTCTTTTCCATGTGCAGTTTCCCTCTTTCACTTTCAGGCTCCGTGGCTGACACCTGACAGCTCTTGTGCTGTCGCTGCTTCCTTGCCCTTGCTTCTCCACCACTTCCGGTGTCCACGTGGCACCCGTGGTTTGTTCCCTGCTATCTTTTGTTGATCTGGTAGTGGATCTTACCTCTGCGGATTTGCCGCTCTCTGGAACCTACTGATTCGCGCTGGGGGCAGCAGTGTGCTCTGCCAGGCCCTATCCTGGCCAGCTTGCCCATGTTAAAAGAATGCATGATTTAAAGGGCTGTGAGCACCGACACAAAAGAAGGCTCTCGCTTCAGCATCTGGGCGTGCAGCAAGTTCTCCGATGGCCAGGAAAGAATCCGGGTCCTGCTGACAAATGAATGGAGCCCAGGCTGCTGGACCAGCCTCAAGGTGCTGGGCCTCCGGAGCCACATGCCTACCTTGTTGGTGTAAAAGCAAATCAGGCGGGAGATGTACTAAGAATCAGAGACTGGCGCCAAAGGCCCATCTTAAAAGGGGTTGTTTAAGGTCTGCTGGCACAGGCCTCCTGCCAGTCTGTCTGGATAATGTCTGTTAATCGTTGTCTCTAAATGGCAGGGACTGTGTTTTTTTACTGCCAGTCTATAGACTTGAGGGGTCGCAAGTGGCTTCCATCAGTGAAGCACCATGATGTAGGCCAAGAGATGTGCCATATGGGAAAAGAAAAATAATGAATTAACGACTTTACCACAGAGCCTCCTGTATCCCAGACCGGCCTTGAACTTGCCGTGTAGTCAAGAAATCTTGAATTTTTGATCCTCCTGCCTCCGACTTCCCAGTGCTGAGTTTGCAAGTGTGCACCACCATCCCGGTTTCTGTGGTACTGGGGCTCAAACTCAGGACTTCATGTATATTAGGCAACCACCCTACCAACTGAACTACACCCCCAGCCTCTCTTACTAGGTTTTTAGTGCCAGTTTAGTACTTCGAGGGGCAAAAATGTCTGTCCCAAGGAACTAGACAGTGGGTGAGTAAGGTGATCGTGTGTATGTCATGATTGAACTCTGACCCTACCTGGGAAAGCAGGGCCTCTAGGGGAGCAGCGATGGGAGACTGATATGGCTCCCCAGCCAGGCATCATCTAGGCCATCCTGATGAAGTTCCTTTCGAGATTAGCATCTTTTTTACAGTGTAGCGTGATAAAGGAGCCTTGTAGTGAATACCATCACTGACCTTTGGTTAACTGATTTTTTTTTTTAACTGTTGGAAGTCCCTTGTGCCTGGAGGCAGATGGGTTGAGTAATAAGCACAAAAGCCTTCTGTTCACTTGCCGTAGCAGTCCCTGGCTCGTTCCTTTACTTCCAGGCAGCACCTTGCTCGTTTCTCTGCTCACAGGCATCTTGACCACCCCAACTCCTCCTTGCTCTCTCCACCACCAGCGTGTCACCCTGTACCACACACATGGTCCTCCTGTCCGCAGAGCAGATTAATGCTAGCAGAACGGGAGAGTGGGAGCTGTCCACTCCCACGTTCTCCATCAATACAACACACTGTCTGGTGTGGACGAGAAACACTGGATTACAAAATGTGGTCAGGAGACCAGTCCATCCTGTTTGGAAAGTGCGTGATTAAGCTTCAGCCCCACCAATAATCAATCTGATTGTTAGAACCTGCAGAGCCAGTGGGATAAGACGGCCAATCCTATAACATGGGTTTGGAATAAGAACCAGTTCTGCATACCCACCGACCAGCTGGCTGACTTGGAACCGCCACTTCACCTCTCTGTGCCCCCATTTTCTCACCTATCAAGTTCAAAGAATTCTGTCTACACTCTTACCCCACAGTGCTGTGGCACCCAGTGGGCTAAAGGGATTTGCTCAGAGTGAACGCAGCCCCCTCCACACCATACTTTGCCGTATAATATGACATCTCTCTTTACCTCTATGTCTAAGTGCAGTTAGTGTCTGTAGTTCTAGGAGGAGAACCTTCCAAGATTCCGCTGAGTATTGTCGAAGGTGAAGGGCATTCTGGAGCAAGCTCTAGGAAGTCCTCATCTCATTACAAGGGAGACTGGGAGGTATTGTCTTGATGCCTGCAGGCCATGCCAAAGCTATAACTTAAGTTGTTTTGTGACCAAAAAGAAATGTCAAAATATACTCTGGAGGAGGCAAGCGGTGGCTGATGACCTACTCTAGAGAGATGGTGGTGAGAAACCAGTACGCAAAGAAATCAGATACTTGTAAACTTTGGATTGCCTCTGATAGGAACTGCTGAGATACAGAGACAATCATGGCATGGGGAGAGACATTTGGTGTGCTCAGGGAAGGCCTGACTGAGGGAAGTGACATTTAAGCTAAGACCTGGATGGTGAGATGCGTGCAGAGTACCTAGTGGCTGCTGCGAAGGAGGGAGGGTAAACATTTAACCCTCCCTCTAACCACTAGCCGCACCTTCCAGAATAAGGATTCTGTGTAGGAATGGTGGGTAATCCCTGCAGACGAGGAAGCGGCTCTACATAGGAGAACCATCACAAACTGCATGGCTACTCTGTTACTAGCTACACCTGGGCCTTAACCAGTGGTAGAATTGTTCACACACAAAGACAAATGACACGGACAGTTAGTGTTGGAGTTCAGTTGGAAGGAAGATTGCCCTGCATGCTTGAGAGCCTAAGTTTGATCCCCAGCCCCTCATAAGCCAGGTATTGTGGGATACACCTCATATCTGAGCACTCAGGGTGTAGAGGTATGAAGATTCAAAGTCATCCTCAACTTCAGAGTAAGTTTGAAGTCAGACTGAGAAGCAATGAGTCCCTGTCAGAGAGGCGGGGTGGGGGGAGAGGAAGAAGCAGAGAGAGAGAGACATCCTTGGTCATCTGTGGCAGCACCGTGCCAGGCCTGGTTGTCGGGCACACATGCGCACGTGCCCCCATGCAAGCTCTTACAAGGAGGAAGTCAGTATCTCAGCCTTGGGAGGTTAGAGACTTGGCCATAGGGGAGACTGGGTGAGGTGATACCATTTTAGACATTTTAGGGGAGACTGGGTGAGGTGATCCCATTTTAGACGTTCGGTTTTCATATGACACGTTTTTTTTTTTTAATACTGAGAACTTTTTCATCTAAACGTATTTGCAAATAGCAAACGTGTGTACTTGACTGCATGTAAGGTGTGACATTTTATGTATATATAGCTATGAGATCACACCTAAAGAAAATTAATATTCAGATTCTGAGCACCTTCTGTTGGGATCTCCCCCAGTTCCTAACCCACCTTTCCATCCCACCCCTCCTCACCCCACCCCCACCCCCGCTTGGTTTTTCAAGACAGGGTTTTGCTGTGTAACAGTCCTGGCAGTTCTGGAACTTGCCTTCTAGAGCTCACAGAGATTCCCTTGCCTCTGCCTCTAGAGTGCTGGAATTAGAGGCATGCCCCCCCACTGCCCAGCCTGCTGGGATCTCTTATGAAAGTGTTTTTACCACAGCAGATGCTCTTAGCGGGAACTCTTTCGTCTGATCAAGTATCGTAAGTCCCTCCATCAGGTTATGTTTAGACTTTGGAATGTGACGGAATCCTAAAAGTATTATCCAACTGAAAGAAACAGAACTCTGAAGCTTACTGTTTTAGAGAAAAAAAATCTAAAGCCTCTTATTTACATAGTCTAGCTCTCAGAACCTAGATGTTACTCCCCTACTCAGCGTTTCTCGACTCCAGCTGGATTACGATTTCCTTTGGGGTGTGGGACTGTCCTGTGCATAGTGGGACAGGACACGGCATCTGTGCTGTGTTCTGGCAGCCTCCCCCCTTCCCATGTGATGACTAGCCAGCTCTCCTCCCATGGCCAGATGGCCTGGAGGTGGTGTGGGAGTGGGGAACAGTGCAGTTATCATGAACTGCAAAACCACTGGTGAGTGAGGCTGAGGGAGATGCCCTCGCGGGGGCATTTGCAATCCCAGCACTTGGGAAGCTGAGGCAGGAGGATCAACATGCACCTAAGACTAGCCTTGTCGGTGAAATCAAACCCCATTTCAAGAAGGGACTTGGTCCTATTCCACAAATGGCTGCCATAGTTGCCACCTCTGTTCTTTTTAATCTGAAGTATAAATATTGCTGTTCTCCTCCTGTTTAAAATACAAATGTCTCCATAAAGTCCTCCCTAACTATAGAAGTGGCGTGCTCTGGTGCTATGCTGGACTCTTGAGCCTGACTCTGCTTGTGTGTAAATCCCAGATCCATCCAGGTTGACTGGGCGACTTGGCCCGGTGGTCACGCCTCTGTGAGCCATCATTTTCTCCTGGATGGGATCCAGCTTAAGATGCTGCTTCTGCGTCTGGTTGTGGAGAAGATTCAGTGCACCTGGTTTGCGGTACTCCAAACGGCTTCCGCGGCACCTTTATTTACCAGGGGTCACCTGTAGCATGAAACCGACTAAGCCAATGACGCCTGGTTTGCTTTCCTTCCCATCACAAGGGGATCACCCTATCGGAGTGACTCATTGTTTGATGTACCTTGGCTGAGACTATCCCGAATTTAGTCATTTCCATGTGAATTTGCAGTTAAATGATTAACCTGTAGTACAATGAGCCAGTAAACGTCCCAACTCCTAGGACATCTTTTCCTACCTTATTGTCATACCTAGGTGTGTTTAGTTGCAGCTTGTCACGATTTAAAAGAGAACTGGACACTTTTTATCCAAGTCCCCCTCCCCCCCTCCGCCACCAGGGGCTCTCCAGCATTCCTCTGCATGCTGGGGCACATTTCTCCTCCCTGGCTCCTCCAGACAGAAGGGAGCTTGCTGCCCGGTTTGGCTGTGGGGCAAGCTGACACCCCACCCTCTGTCCCTCTACTCCTCGGTGACCACCAGGTACAGGATAGAAGAACAGATTTCCGCCCTGCAGGATGCATCAGGGAACCACCCAAGAGATCCACATGGCCAGGCCAGTGTGGTCATAGACATCGAGGCCTGATGAACAGCTATGCCAGCAGAACCACTGGCTGAGCTGCGGAGAGACAGATGTGGAGCCAGATAGCGATTGCTAGCTCTGTTTCTGCTCTGAAGAGACTGTCGTCTATTTAGTAACAATTACCAAGTGTAGAGCAAGCCCTTCACAACCTATTAGCTCAACCCCTTCCCAGATGTATACTGCAAGCCAGGCTCTGGGTCAAGTACCCTATAAACATAAAAATGCCTTTGGTTAGCCTTTGGAGGCAGGCATCATTGGGCCACTTAACAGAAGAGCAAACTGAGACTTTGGAAAGTTAAGGACCTCACTGATCAACACAGCTCTGAGTAGTGGATCCAATTGCAAACCTAGACAGGCTAGTGTGACTCTTGTGTGTGCATGCCATGAGGGATGGGACCTGTTCAGTGTTCATCAATAAGTGAAGAGCCTCACCCATAGGAGATGTTCAAGACATACTGTTGAGCTGGGCTTGGTACTGAAGGCCTTTAATCCCAGCATGTGGGGGACAAAGACAAGCAGATCTCTATGAGTTCAAAACTAGCCTGGTCTACATAGTGAGTTCCAGGACAGCCAGGGTTGTGACTAACAATAAGAGCCATAAAATGCTGTCATTGAGAAGGAATGAGTTGAAATCTCCTGGTATACGTTAGACCTGTTTCCTAAAAGTCCTTCAGGACCCCACCCTCTCAAAACACCAATCTGTTTTGTTTTGCTTTTTCTATTTTATTTATTTATTTGTGTGTGAATATTTAGTTAGTTGTGTTTGCATGCATGTGTAGCACGTGTGTGCCTGGTGCCCATGGAGGTGAGAAGAAGGCATCGGACCACCTGGAACTGGAGTTACAGGCAGTTGTGAGCTGTCCTCTGGGTGCTGGGAACTGAACTGGAGTCCTCCGGAAGAGCAGCCAGTGCATAGCCGTCTCTCCAGCCCCATCCAGGAATCTCTGTAGTAGGTGGAGATGTGGCAGAACTGTTTTTATCTTTTCAAGTGTGTATAAACCAGTGGGACCTAACTATTGATTTCAACAAAGTGCCTTAAATATTTAAGATACTTATTTCTTTGAGTAACACATCATAATGGGGCATTTCCCACCCCCAAAGTCTTCAGCTTCCTTTGTGTCTGAACAGGAAGAGAACTTTGTGTGTATACAGTATTTTACACAAGTTCAATTTCAAAACTGTATTTGATGCCACCATGCTATTCAACCTCAGTGTTTAACTTCACTTGAGTGATAATTAATGACTTTGAGCCATGTCTTCCTATTGTGATTTCTTGATTATATCATCATTGATATTATTTATACTCCCCTTCTTTCCCTGTTCTATCTGTTTATTTACTTTTTCAGTATCAAAGCAACCCAGGATTGCCGTCTGCTACCTGTTAGTATCTGCTTCCTTCTGTTGACTCCAAAGGGGACGGCTAATCATTGTAAATGAGTCTGTAGTAGAGAGGCATCTGGAAGACCTAATTAATCGTCTTATTTTCCTCCTTCAGCTATTTCCCTTTTCAGCTGGCGGCATCAGTTCTATAAACAACAGATTCTCAAGTGCATGGCTTCTGCTAAGCGCACGTTGACAATGAACACTGACTGAAGACAAACGTGTCCTTTCCATGTTCTGAACCCCATTGAAAGCAAACTTCGTCCCCTTTCTTCCTGTCTTCCTCCTTCTTTAAAGGCTTCAAGATTAGGATTTTGAATTGGGCGATTTCTTTTCTGTTTTAGTAGAAAACTTCCAAGGAGGTCTGTGTACACACATGCATGCATAGTGCCTCACCACCTTAACTCATAGGACACCATACCATGCCTGACAGACACCACACCATGCCTGACAGACAGCTCTCCAAGCAGTAGTATATCTGAGTGTACAACTGCTTCTGTTTAGCCTCCTTGGAGCCTGAACCTTCCCCTTAGATTCAGAAGTCCCTTGGTGCCTTCTTCCTTTCTCAGAGATAAAAAGTCTTCCTGTGTTTCAGAGGCTACTTCTCTGAGGAAGTTTCGCACCAGTCAGGTTGCCTTGGATATTTCCCTAACCAGTGCTCCTCTCCCTTTTCCATTGCTCTGAAGTGTCCACATAGATATGGCTGGAGGGAGCCTCTGGCTTCTTCTTTATGCTCTGCACTGGACCAGGAGAAGAGCCTGTGAGCCCTGGTAAAAATCCACAGTTGGTAGTCTGTTAGATCCAGCACGCTTGAACCCCTTTAAAGGGCATCCGCCAGGGTATTTCCTTCCTCTCACTCCGCTGGCTCCTTCACAGCCTCTCCCTACCCCTTTGAAAGCAGGCAGACAATTGAAAAGTGCAGTGGAAGAATAGTTACACAAGTTTCAAGAAAAGAAAAAAAAAGATCTATCAAGCAAACTATCTTACATCTAACCACCAGCTAGACGGAGTGCGGCCACAGTGAAAAGTGTCTGTAGCAACTGTAAACATTGCTAGGACATCCCTGACAGTCACGTGAGGTTTCTAAAGAACCCCCCAGATGACCGAGGTCTGGGCTCTGAACAGACGCACTGGTGTTCGTTCCGTCAACTTTTTCATAGTTTTGAGAAATGAGTATTACTTTAGTGCAAGAATAAATTGTGAGGACTGATTTCCAAAACTTATGAGAACTCAGGCAAAACCATGCATGTGGCCACTGACTAATTCTGTCAGTTTAACTTCACCTCAGCTTTTCTCGAGCTGACGTTTCCTGTCCCACTTACTCCCTGGACATTAGTCTACCTGGAGTCCACCACCGTGAGCTCAGTGTGCGTCCTTCCAGGCCACTTTTACAAGGTTCCAGGCATGTTCCCAAAGGCACCTTTTACACAAACTTTCAAGATTTCCAGGGAGAAAGGAGCTTCCCCTTCTCCCCCAAAATCTTGCCTGGTTCCCATAACTTTTGCAAATCTGGTTGCAATGTAATCTTTTCTGATTCTCTATAAGTCGAAGCCCTCCACTTTTTAAGGAGGGTTTTTCTCCTTGCTGGGCGCCAGCTTGCTCTCTGCTCTGGGCAGGCTGAATGGAGTCAGCCTAGCATTTCCCATTTGTAAGTGATAAGAGGGGGAGGTGGCAGCTCTCAGAGATCAGGTTTCAAGTGGAGCCCTGGTTTTATGTGTGTGGGAATGGACAGCAAAGGAAAACACAGCCCGGCTGCCTTCTGACTCTTCCTGTTGAACCTGTTCCTGTGCCAGTGAGTAGACCTGGGTAAAAAGGTTTTCCTCAAACAGCCCTGGGTGAAATTCGTGCCTGGATTCAAAGTCGGCTCACCTCCCAGGAAGTATCGTGGGAGTCCAGGCTGCCCCATTTTAGAAGTCTTTTCTGAGAAAATCTACCAGAGAGAACCTGGCTCCCCTCTCCCTGACGGGAAAGAGTGTGCTGGGGAGGTGTCCCAGGGCAGAGTGGTTGATGTCAGTGGTGTGTCAACCGTGGGAGGCTCGGTCTGTGAAACCGAGTTACACCTAAGTGTCTTATGAAACTCGACTCAGAAGGCACCGGAGCTGCCATCGGGGTAGGGAGGCAGACCAGGATCCTGGGGCTTTCTCTCAACGTTTCTGCCCTATTTGGGGGAACTTCTGGATGGAAAGGAAATGACTATCTCAACTTTACAGACACTTTAGGACACTGGTATGTAGCTTTCTGTGTTTACTAATTCTTTGAAACGGGCGAGTGGGCAGTTGCAGACAGCTGCATGTCCTTGGTGCACGTTGGTCTGTCGTGCTGTTGGGGGTCGAAGGTCCGGTCTGAACACGGTGTCCTCAGACAACCCTACAGCTCAGCCCATCCTTCCTGCGGGCCCACGTTTGTGAAAAGCTTCCGTTCTCCGGGAAATGTGTTCGCTGACTGTGTCCTGCAAAGCAATGTTTTTTAATTAGACAACTAATTGTGTGCTAAGAGACTCTGGGCATCATGTTTCTGTGGAGGCAGACCCTAGTGGATGAAGGCTGGGTGAGAGGACCACCCTGGAAAGCCTGCATCAGTCAGAGACTTAATGAAGGGGTTGGAAAATACAGCCAGGCATGCTCACTCCTGTCAATATGTTTTATCAAATTATTTAGTTTTTGAGTACACGTTTCCAACAAGATTTCTTTCTCTACCCGAATGGCAAATCACTCCCGAGTCCAACGTCAGAAAGGCAGCTGGACCCAAGGTGAAGGCAGAGTTTGGGAGCTCTGGCCATACCTGGAGGCTCTTAACTTAAGAAAGCTACAAGAGCCAGCTCTCTCCCCACCCCCAACTCCAGCCCTGGCTGGATTCCTACACTCAGCCTGAGTCACTTAGGGGGACTTAGGGCTAGGTGAGAAGCTGCTGGGCAGACTCACCTCAACCTGGGGATCTCTTTTACTTTCACTTTGAATGCCTTTGAAATGTTATCTCTGATCTTTATTGACCTCCCACCCCCACCCCCACCCCCAGTAGCTTTCCACTTAAGTTTGAAGTCTCCGTCTTTAAGCAGAGGGTCCATGCTTACAGTAATCAATACAGGTTTCCTGTCACACGGTTGAGTCAGGGGAAAAACTGAATGTGTGTTCTGCAGACGCTCGGTTTTATTGTTCAAGGAAGATTTACCGGTGAGGTGACGTGACGTTTACTAGGTAAACACTGCTGTCAAAAGAAAGAAGAAAATGTTTTCGGGTTATAGCTGATTTGTAGAAAGTTGATAAATCACCAGTTTGTGCTTGACCTCGTCAGTGTCCCTCCGGGGAACCTGCAATCATTTGGCTAAGAGACTTGGTTAAAAAAAAAAAAGAGTAATACAAGCGACATGGCTTTCTTCATTTCTTTTAGCTATTTCAATGGAAGCAGCTGGAAAATTTGTATTTCCGTGAGAAGAAATTTGCTGTGGAGGTGCACGACCCCCGAAGGTAAAGAGAGGAGTTTTGCGGGGGGCATTGGGAATGTGTGGGCATAGGTTTTTGTATTTACTTTTTATTTCTCTTGGAAATTGACCCTCTAGTGGAGTCACTGGGGACAAAGAGTAACTGTGTTTAACCTTTAGGGCAACTGTCAGGCATTTCCAAAGCACTGTTGCTTTACCAGTGACATATGGGATTCCAGTTTCCGCAAGTTCTCTCCAGCACCTGTGTGTGGGGGTGTATGATTTTTAAATATAATATTTATTAATTTTTGAGAACTTTATATACCTATAAATGTTTTGATCCCAATTTTATATGCTTTTTTTAAAAAAATATCTAATTTTAGTTTATGTGCATAGGTGTTTTGCCATGGGCGTTGGGTCCCCTGGAACTGGAATTACAGACAGTTGTGAGCTGCCATGTGGGTGCTGGGAATTGAACCAGGGTCCTTTGGAAGAGCAGTCAGTGCTCTTAACCACGGAGCATCTCTCCAGCCCCTTTCATATGCTTTTTTTCCCCAAACCTCCTGAGTCCAATTTATGCTGCCCATAGATACTCGTGGATGTGGGTCATCCACTGGAGCTGGTCAGTGTTCCAGGCTCTGTGGTGTGCGTTTTAACGCTGCCTTGGTAGTATGAACTAGCTGTGGTTGTTTGAGCTGCCTTTTCCTTCAGGACTAACCATGGCCAGAGCCTCTTCGCAGGGCCTTACTGACTGTTTAACTTCTTAGGAGCATTATCTATTCTGGTGCTTTGCTTGTTTTTATTTTGAGTGTTCCTGGGTCCTGAAAAAGGAAAACAAGACAGTTGTCAAAAGTCCACATGAATGGAGGTCAGGATGTAGGCTCTCTGAGCTACCAAGAGGCACATTCAGGAGTTACTCTTATACCCTAGACAGTGTTCTGAGGTCAGAGGGGTGGGAGGAAACTGTGGTGACAAAAGATGACCTAGGAGATTAACCAGTTCCTACAAAGAACTTTAGTGCACACCCCCCCACCCCCATGCCCTTTCGCCCTCTGCCCTCTGCCTTCCCCATCCGCTCCCTCCTCCCTACGGTTGTCTTTCTCTCTCTCCCGCCTATTCCTGCTCTGACTCTCCTCCTCGCCTGCCTTTCCTCTTTTTGCTTGGTACACAAGCAGCAGCCCGGACCATTGTGGGGCTTGCACATCTTCAGCCAGTATCATCAAGTTCATTTCCTGCAGACTGTGGCTGCCTAGGTCTGAGGTGCTCCCTCTTCGCCTTGGGCAGGCGCTGTTTCTGCAAGCCTCGTGGCTGTCTTTAAACGTCTGCTTTTATCTTTCCCCCGCTGTGGTCATCCTGCTTCTCTGTGGTTTCTAACTAGATGCGTCTGTACAGCTTCTCATTGGACGAACTCCTTATCCAGCTCTGAGTGCGTGAGAGTTTAGACAGAGACTGCTTGGGGCTGACTGACTGGTTTTGTTGTAAAAGGACAGCGTGAGAACCTCGGCCCCTGTCAGGCTAAGTCTGTGCTGCTAAGGGACAGAGAAGGAAGGTGCTGTCTGGCGACCCTGCCTGCTAGGAACACGCCTTGTGTGTGCAGCTGGTCCCGGGGATGGAAAACTCATGGTTTTCTTCATGTTTTAGGATTTCGGTGTCTAGAAGAACCTTTGGACAGAGTGGCCTGTTTGTACAAACCTGGTATGCAAACTCTGCTCTCATCAAGTCCATCTGGGTAATGGCCATTAGCCAGCACCAGTTCTACCTGGACCGGAAGCAGAGCAAAGTGAGTAACTGGAGGGGTTCCTTTGGGGACAAACTCTAGGCCTTTTCCTCTCTGTTCTGAAAGGAATTTTCCCAGAAAACATATTAGAAGAAAAATCTTTTAAGCTTTGTTACACTCTGTTTTCTTTTTCATGTATTTAAAAGATGGGTACCGTATACAAAGCTGATTTGAAAGTTGTGAGGTTTGGCATGCATGCTTGTACAGTGGTGACATGGCTGGTGACATTTTAAAGTTAGTGATTGAAGTCTGCATACTTACTAAAACCCTCCCTGTACAAACATAAAGTCTTCTGTTGCTTCTAAGTGCCACTTGAAATGTTTAAATTGTCCCGTGTTGACATTTTTGATTATATAGTAACTTAACCATTGTATTGATTTAAAATGTGATAGTGCTAATTTTATTGCAATGTTATTTACTTCACAGGCAAAAATTCCTTCAGCCAGGAGTTTAGACGATATCGCAATGGATTTGACAGAGACTGGAGCACAGAGAGCCTCCAAACTGGTGACTCTGGAGGCAAAAAGTCAGTTCATCATGGCAAGCAATGGTAGCCTGATATCCTCAGGTATTTCCTTGTTCAAGAAAATATGTCATCTTTTTCTCCTTTTATTCTTCTCTTCTCTCTCTCTCTCTCTCTCTCTCTCTCTCTCTCTCCTTGTCTTTTTTTCCTTTTGTGTTTGTTACAAATCATTTCCAAACGCATCTTGTTGAGGCAAATTTTTTTTAATCAAAATGTAACAGTATGCAACAGCTTCAAATAACGCTTTAAACTTATTTATTCATATTTTTATCTTGAGTTAAAGGCTACCTTATAGAACTGGCTGGCCTCAAACTCACAGAAATCCTCCTTCCTCTGCCTCCTGATGTACCACTGTCCCAGTCTTTGACTATTTTTAAAGACTATGAAGTTAGATTGTAATTAGGCAGGCTATATAAATAACTTTTGATGCAAAGATATTAAGTACCGAAGACTGTCTTGTATCCTGCTAGGTTTTGATGCCACTAATTCTCCACAGAATGAATAATTCTAGACAAACACTATTGCAAGTGCCTAGTTCATGAACTGTAATCATTGGGCCCAGGCCTTTCCTTTATGGAAATTCTGGAGTCTCTTATCACTATGTCTGTGTAACTAAGTTAACTTGTCTCCTCTAAGTCCCTCTCAGCTTGTGGGTCTGAAGCAGCAGGCGTGGGGGCCAGGGAGGGTGTTCCTTTGCATTGGACAGTCCGTTGCCTTGCTTGCTTACCTCCTAAAGAAACAATGAGTGGGACCATCTCAGGGATCACCTTCCCTTCACCTTTTTTTTAAAATTTATTTTTATTTATTTATTAAAGATTTCTGCCTCCTCCCTGCCACCGCCTCCCATTTCCCTCCCCCTCCCCAACCAAGTCCCCCTCCCTCGTCAGCCCAAAGAGCAATCAGGGTTCCTTGCCCTGTGGGAAGTTCAAGGACCACCCACCTCCATCCAGGTCTAGTAAGGTGAGCATCCAGACTGCCTAGGCTCCCACAAAGCCAGTTCTCCTTGTGTGTGCCTGAACCACAAAACGCTTAGTGGGGCCTTCCAAAATGACTGAGTCACCAAGTGCAAAAGTCATTTTCTTACCAGGCTCTGATGCCCAGAAGCAAATGCTTCCTGGTTTCCTTCCATTATGTTCAGAAACAAGGAGAAAAGAAATAGACGCAGTATTTGGGAACAGCTTTGCCTCCACAGCCCTTTGTCCCTTGGCGAGGAAGGAAACAGGGCCTGTGTGAACCTCCCTGCCCCTCTCCCTCTCCAGGTTCTCAGGACTCAGAAGGCATGGAGGAGCAAAAACGAGAGAAAATACTCGAACTCAAGAAGAAGGAGAAACTGTTGCAAGAAAAACTCCTGAAGAAAGTTGAGGAGCTGAAGAAGATCTGTCTTCGTGAGGCTGTGAGTGGCCTTGGCCTTTCTGAGTACTTGTGTTGGGTGGCTAGGGCCTGTGTCCATTATGAACTCTTGACCCTGTCCTGTTTTACAGGAGCTCACGGGCAGAATGCCAAAGGAGTATCCACTGAGCATCGGCGAGAAGGCCCCTCAGGTCAGGAGGCGAGTGGGCACCACGTTCAAGCTAGATGACAACTTACTGCCCACTGAGGAGGTAGGAGCATGGCCCTGAGCCTTCCTGTGCCCAGACAGGAGAATGGTCTATTCAGTGCCCTCCATCCGCACCTTCAGCTCCGAGTCAATGCTGCCGACTTTTCTCCAAATCATGGAAACTGAGTAGCTCAAAGTGCACTGTTCCTTTCACGCACACTCTGGGCAAAACTGCTTTTACTTCTTCCTATTTCATTCCCCGTGTTGAAGAGAGCGTTAAGTGAACAAACCCTGTGTATAAGTTATAAATAGTATTACAGAAACAAGACTGAATTTTAACTTCAGAACTTTTTCCTTAAAGCCAGGTAGCTGCCGCAGAGTGGCTTCATCCACCTAAAGTTTTAGTCCATCCGTAGAGTGCAAACAGTGGCCGAACGCCCCTCTGAATGCTGTAGGGAGGATTAAATGAGATAACACATATACAGCATTCAGTGTAATTAAGTGAAAAGATTTGGTGGCCAACACACTGTGAGCTTTCTCAATTACATATCACATGCAATTATGCCATTATGACCCACCCCGTGGTTCTTACAGGGATTTAACTATCTCAGCTTCCATTCCTAATGGAGTCGAGTTTTGATATCTGTTGAGTGTGCTCGGCTCTGACCTCAGCAGCACAGGTGTGCCATTTAGTCTTCAGCGCACTTTTGTAAAGTACTTTCTTCCTTTTACCAGTTCAGAAAACTAAAGTATTAAAAGCTTATTTATGAGAAGCATATTCAGTCACGCTACCGGGGACAAGCAGAAAGAGCAGTCAGACCCAAATGCCTTGTCTCTGAAGCTCCACGTGTAGATATGACATTCTGCATGCATGAGTCACAGCTAGAATCTCTCTTTGAAGACTGCTCTTAACCCAGCCAAGTGCATAAATGCAAAGTCATTTTCCTCCTTAAAAAGGAAAAGAGGTTGGGCTATGAGAAGGTGAAGTTAGGGTGTGTGAGAGATGTCGTCTTGGGAGGTGACTAAGAATGCCTGCGTTATTAAAACTTGGATGATTTCATTTCCTAAGGGTGTATTAGTTAAGAACATACAAGAATCTTTCATTGATATCAAGAAACAGTGTGAGAGAGTGACTGTGTGTGTCCGTGAAAATCAAACAGTGTCATTGTCTACATGCAGGATCCAGCTTTGCAAGAACTAGAGAGCAATTTCCTAATCCAGCAAAAGCTAGTTGAAGCTGCAAAGAAACTTGCCAGTGAGCCAGACCTGTGCAAAACCGTGAAGAAAAAACGGAAGCAGGACTACACAGATGCCGTGAAAAGGCTGCAGGAGATTGAAAACTCCATAAACGAATACCGAATCCGGTGTGGGAAGAAACCCAGCCAGAAGGCTGCAGCTATCCTACCAGGTTAGTACGTGGAAGCTGTGTGGGCCTGTGCCCAGCTCTCCTTCACTGGCCTGCTTGGTGGAAGGCAGAAGAACAGCATCAAAAACAGCTGTCCCAGGGTAAGAATGGTTGGCTCTTCAGTGTCAAAGGCATGTGAACTCCATGTCCGGAGCCAGGCTCCTCCTTGTAGTTCAGTAGGACAGGGCGTGAACTTTCAGGATGAAGACTCACAGAGATGATGCTGGTCCATGAGAAAACAGACTCCTCTATAGCTGGACTGGTGTTACTGCCCCAGAGACTTTTCATGATGCAGGTTATGAAGAATGCCGAGCTTTAGACAGTAGTTCTGGAGTGTGCATGAATGTGGAAGGTGTCTGAATGTGGTACACCCTGTATTTTCTTAGAGAGCACCCTTGCACGTGTGTAGAGAGAGAAGAGGTCTTATGATCATCCCATTTCAGGAGAGTATTTACAAGTAGGCAAATGATAAATGATAGTATGGAATGTGGCAAGGTGAGATATAAGATTATAACCACAAGGTAACCCCAACTTTGTATAAACCAGCACGCAGGATGGCTGATTGGGAACTATTTCGAAATACTAATAGCCATAGAGTTTTGAGCCTGCTGATTCTCTTCTGCTTCCAATATTCTCGACATCATTTATCTATGATGTTCATGTTCAGGAAAAAATGGAGACGTCTTTATTACATTAATTTAAAGTCTAGCTGACTTTATGCAATACTAATGTGGTTTTTAGACATAATCATGATTGAAATGTGATGGCATTTCTCTAAACCCAAGCCTTTCCCCAACTTGATGTGTTAACACCTGAGACACTGAGGTCATTCCTCCTCTGAATGAGTGCTATATAATAACTGGTGGGACCTTAAATTTCCCTGGAGTATGAAATAATTCCACATTTTCTGTTTGATAAGCTGTGGTTACTGGGTTTATAATAGACCAGGCTTAAAGCCTGATTCATAAACCTGAGATATGACTTCCGGAAGGTGAATATACAGACATTCACACACAAATGTCCATCCACTACAGCTGGAGAATTTAAATGTGCAATCCAGTTGGTGTACTGGTGGTTCCATTCTTTGCCTCCAGACATGATTAACAGTGTGCTTAATGTTCAGGGCCATTTGTCACAGCCAATTCACCCTCAAGCTGTGCTCGACCCAAATGTTCTTTTTGGTGGCTGACATTTGGGCAGCAGATGGTGCCATTGGTTGAGCATATATTGGATAGATTTTTTTTAAGTGTACCCAACAGCTGATGATACTGGCACCTCGCCTTCAAGTTTCTCTGTGTGTCTAATTAAAAGAGAGACCACCCGGCTCCGATAGGATTAACATTCGAGTCTGAACGAAGACAGTCTCTCCATAATGGCTTTAAAACTTACATTGAGGTGCTGTATTTGGTTAGAGCCTCCCACCGAAACAGTCGACGCAGACTATGGAATGATTTACAAAATCATACCAACATATCTGGTGTCTTTTTACCAAATGGGTACCAGAAATACCCAAAGCACTATGGCTGTCATTTTCAGACAGCCAAGTATGGATAATAAAACTAAAAAGGGTAGTTGGTATGCCTTTTTAAGATTTATTTATATATTTTATGTATACAAGTGCTTTATCTGCATGTATGATTTTATGACAGAAGAGGGCATCAAATCCCACTCTGGATGGCTGTGAGCCACCATGTGATGTCTAGAAATTGAACTCAGGATCCGTAGAAGAGAAGCCAGTATTCTTAGCCACTGAGCCATCTCTCATGTCCATGTAGTTGGTATTTATCTAGCATTTGTCGTGTGCCTGGAGCTGGCTACAGTCTTCGCGTCATTAGTTAATCAAATGGCTCATTTCAGCACCATGCAATAGGCCCTGCTGTTGTCCCCACTACAGAGCAGAGGCAAATGACCCTAACTGAGATGAAGCAACTTGCCCAAGCACCCGCAAATGGTAAATGACCAAAAACAAGATTTAAACTCAAGTCTTGCAATTCAGTGCTTCTTAAGTAGGAAAAATTTTGCCCTCCAAACCCCCACCCTAGAAATATTTAATGATATTTGCAGGTATTTTGGATTGTCAAAATTGAGCATAAGAGTGCTGCCTGAGGTCTGTAAATAGACGTGGTTTCTATAACGCACAAGGCAGTTCCCTAGAACAAATACAGAATGCAGTTTCCTTTCAAGGTATTAACAAAAGAAAACATGGCAGATCAGTTTAAGATGCAAACTCTGTGGCTATTAATCCTATTCTAAGTGATGCAGGCAGATGCTGAAGATGCAGCTCAGTTGGTATTGCCCAGCAGACATGAATATTGGGTTCAGCCCAGCACGACATGCAAACAGGCACGGTGATGTATGCCTCTTATCCTAGCACTTGGGACATAGAAGTACCCTAGAAGTTATTATTATTATCTAAAGAGTTAAGGAGCAGCCTGGGCTTCTATATAAGACCGTGTCTCCAGAGAGAAAGAGAGAGAGAGAGAGAGAGAGAGAGAGAGAGAGAGAGAGAGAGAGAGAGGAAAAGAAGGAGGAAGAGGAAGAGGAAGAGGAGGAGGAGGAGGAGGAGGAGGAGGAGGAAAAGGAGATGAAGGAAGTAAGGGAAAAGAAAAAAAGAAATGTAGGTTGCCCTTCTTTCCTCAGACTCCACATCTATAGACACAGTCAGCCTCAGGTCAAAGTGTTTGAGGGAAAGTTGTCTTTGAACTAAGACATTATTTAATAAGCACTACAACATAACAACTATTTATATAGCACTCACACCATAGTAGGAATTGTGAGTGCTGAAGACAGTATTCACAGTGTCCAAGAGAACTTGGGACACCCTCAGATTTATTGGGGGGGGGGGGCGGGACCAGAAACCATTCTCCTCTGGATACCGAGGACTAACCAATCCATTATAACATCTGTACTATAGGCCAGATGATTTTATCTCCAGTAGAACGTAAGTGATTCCAACAACAGCTAATTATTCTTAATGCACTGTAATTGCTTACATTTAGCTAAATGAAAATAAAATGCACTTCATTGAAAATTGCCTTGCTGAACTCATTCTAATTGTATAAATGCACAATTATACTAAAGACGGCTATTTTTTCTTTCACAGAAGACATAATTCCATCAGAAAGTAGTTCTTTGTCCGACACCACCACCTATGATGATCGTAAGTGGCTCCTTTTTTCATTTAAAAATATTAGGTACTCTGAAGGGTGAAGATCATTTTTAAAATGATTTATTTTTATTTATTTGTGTGTATATGTGAGTGAGTGAGTAAGTACGTGTGTGTGTGTGTGTGTGTGCGCGCATGCTCGTGTGTGTGTGTGTGTAGAGCACATGCTTGAGGGTACCCAAGAAGGCAGGATGCCCTGTGAGATTTTCTGACATGGGGGTGCTAGAAAGTGAGCTCAGGTCATCTGCAAGAGCAGGGCCTTGTCTCTTGTACTTAAGATAATTTTTTAATTTAAATAAACGTGGATATAGGATGCAGCTTAGTTGGTAGAATACCTCACATGCATGATGCTCTGGATTTGATTCTGGACACCAAATAATCCAGGTGTGATACTGCCTACTTATGGTACCAGTCCTTGGAAGGCAGAGGCAAGTCAGGAGTTCAAGGCTTTCCTTTACTACATAATGAGTTCTAACCATAAGACCCTGTCTAACAAAGAGTAACAAAAAGAGCCAACTTGTTTCTCTTTGTGGAAACATAGAATAAACTAACTTTATTTTTACAAATGATTGAAGAGAGAGGTCTATAATTGTCATCTACACAGGCTAACACATTAAAACAGGTCATGTGACCTTTGTGAGCAGAACTTTGCATGTATAATATGTGTTTACTTGTAACTCTCTGGTTATATACTTCTTATATCTCTGGATTCAAGTTACTGAAGTGAGTACCAATAAAAAACAAACCAATAAAAAAGGACCACCCAGTCAGAAATCCATAGTTTGAGTAAGTCTGTCTGTGAAGATGTTTAAGTCTTTTTTTTCAACTTTGTAAACAAATAAATAAATAAAATAAAGACTCAGAAGTATGTAAGTCACATGGTCCTTCACCTATCAATTTCCAGTGGTGACGTTTTGCTTATCTGGTATCCAGCATCAAACCAGGAATTTATGGTGTACACTTTGCATGCCACTGCTTTCTGGAGAAGTGGGGATTGATTTTGTTATATTTAGGAAGAAAGACATATTTTATGAGTTAGATTTCAAGTCACTTTTGTCCTTTTTATAAGTAAGCAATATATGTGACTGTGGCCAATATTAGTTCGGAGTATTTGGGGATGGGATGCTTTCATACCAAGGGGCTGAGTACTTCCTTGTAAGTCTTTACACACAGTCAGCTGATTGGCTATCTGATGTGATCTGAAGAATTCCGGAAAGCCACTGCCCTGCCCCTGTCCCCCACTGCTTTTTCACTGTGTTTAATGGTCAATAAAATATAATCTCACTTCAGGATCCTTCCTTTGAGCTGCAATCCAATACACTTCCCACTGTATAGGTTGTACAGCTGGCTGGTGAACACACCACGTCTGCATCAGCATAGCCCATCCCTCAAAGGATAAGCCCGGGCCTCAGAGCCCTGCAGTCTTTAAGGGGGAACAAAATCCTCTCTCTTTTTTTTCCTTTTGTTCTTTATAGACAGGGTTTCACTATATAACTCTGGCTAGTCTGGAATTCACTATGTAGACTAGGCTAGCTTCAAACTCATAGAAATCTGCCTGTCCCTACCTCCCAAGTGCTGGGCTTACAGGTGTGCTTCACCAGACCTGGAAAATAGCAGACTTCCTTTAATAAAAGCTTTTGAAAGTGACATTGTCACCCATTGTGGTTTTCTTACTCAGAGTGGTCCCTGTGAATTGAGAAAACTTGGTTTTCTAACTCAACCATTATAAAAACTTTGCAAGATGTGTGCATGCCTACTATACATTCCTACAAATATGGTCTTGAGAAGGACTGTTGTTCATCTGGTTTGCCAGTTTCTTTGGGAAAGATTGACAAGCTGTTCGTTTACTGATTTGATCATCTTTATTATTTTCTTTTCGACTCACTTTAGCCAATGACTCCTTTACTCTGGCTGGGCAGCGACCAAGTTCAGTACCTCATTCTCCAAGAATTCTACCCCCCAAGTCTCTCGGTATTGAGCGAATCCACTTCAGAAAATCCTCCATCAATGACCAGTTGGTGGACACCAGGCAGTCCAGGTGAGCGGTTCTCATCGTAAGATCGATGCCTTGAAACTAAGAAGTCTCTTCTTGGTTTTCCTTGCTCTTTACTTATCCTTCTGGAAGACGTTCTATTAGGTAACTGAGGCAGGGCCACTACCCCAGAGGTTTGTTGTTGAAAGTGAGCGGGAGTCTTCTGAAGAGGGCTTTTGAAAAGGCCCTTGACTCTTTCCTTGGTATTAAAGTCTGTGTGATTTAGATCTAGTTAAAGGGGCTTTAATGATCGAGATTAGGGAGTGATATTAAAATGAAATAAGCAACTTATGAAAAAGCTGTGGCTTCAAGAGGTTGAGGTCATGATCACCTGGCCCCTTCCTTTTGGGTCTGTGGTTAGGAGAGCACCGTGGTGGGGAGCATGTGGTAGAACAAACAAAGTACTCTCCTTGGGGTAACTGAGAATCAGAGAGAGACAGGAATTAGCTGATTTCAATTTCCCCTTCCAGGGGCTGCCCCTGATGGCCTAACTTCATCCCGCTTGTCCTGCCCCTCAAAGTGTCCATCACTTTATAGTAACCTCAAAAGTTCCAAGCCAAGTTTTCAATCCATGAACTTTTGTGAGACTTTCGGGTCAAATTCTATCAGGCCTAGGATTCTATAGTTTAATTGTATAACTTTGACTCTAAGGATGCCCCTTAGGCAGCTATGTTCCTAGCATTCTGGGAAATAGAAAAACACGATTTAAAGATGATACGCTTTAGTCAAGTACCTATAGCTAACAGCCATGGACCACATCAACTCAGCCACTATGAGCTGACTTTTTAAGAAATTATTCCCAAGAAATTGGAGGGAACAGGTCGAAAGCAATAATATTTGGTGGTGTCTGAAAATGACATTAAGTTTTGTTGGAACACAGTCGTGCCTACTCTCTTCTATACTGTGTGTGTGTGTGTGTGTGTGTGTGTGTGTGTGTGTGTGTGTGTCAAACCCCAAATATTTCTGAGCAGACTTGAGGGAAGGGCTGCTGAGTCTCATGGCAGTTGCTTTCAGTCTATCCTACTTCTTATTGCCTGTGTGTGTGACTCAAGACAGTCAGGCCACACACGTGCTTCTGCTAAGTCATCCAGGACCCCTCAGGATGCTCACCTCCAGAGATCCCCCCTCAGGATGCTCACCTCCAGAGACCCCCCTCAGGATGCTCACCTCCAGAAACCCCCCTCAGGATGCTCACCTCCGGAGACCCCCGTCAGGATGCTCACCTCCAGAGACCCCCCTCAGGATGCTCACCTCCAGAGATCCCCCCTCAGGATGCTCACCTCTGGAGACCCCCGTCAGGATGCTCACCTCCAGAGACCCCCCTCAGGATGCTCACCTCCAGAGATTCCCCTCAGGATGCTCACCTCTAGAGACTCGCCCCCCCTCAGGATGCTCACCCCAGAGATTCCCCCCCTCAGGATGCTCACCTCCAGAGACTCGCGCCCCCATCCTTCTCTCATGCTCTCTTTCCATTATTTCCCAGCAAGTTTCACATCAATGTGTAACTTTGCCAGGAACACCAGGAGGTTCACCATTTCTTCAATTCCTTTTCATTGCAGAGAAATGCTGTCCACCCACAGCAGCCCTTACAAAACACTGGAGCGGCGGCCCCAAGGAGGACGGAGCATGCCCACCACGCCCGTCCTGACTCGGAATGCCTACAGCAGCAGCCACCTGGAGTAAGAACCTCATTTCTACTGCCTCAGCTCCGCCACTGTTGGCCTGAGTGCTTGCCTTGCTTTGGCTGCACTTTTAAATCTTTTAAAGTGACTTTCCATTCGTTGGTAGCCCTGGCGCACACTAGCCCATTTCCCGCTAACTTATAATTTCTAATTTGTGAGTCAACACCATGTACTTGGTTTCTCCAGGCATATATTGTGTTTTTAGTACTTTAATTTCCTCAACTAGGTATTACAATTCACTGCGGGGAAGCTTTGAAGTATTTGCAGAGTTCTATGATAAATGTTTTATCTTCCTTTATTTTTTTAAAGATCGTTTTGTTTAGCAACACCATTTTCTATAGTCCAGGTTGACTCACTATGTAGCCAAGAATGAGCTTCAAGTCCTCACCCTCCTGCTTCCACCACCTACCTCAGACTAAACTACAGACGTACACACTACACCTGGCTTATGTGACACCAAGATCCAAAACCAGGGCTTGATACATGCTAGGCCAGCACTGCCAACTGAGCTATAGCCTCAGCCCCATAAAGGCTTTACCCTTGCTATTTTAGTTAATACCCACAGCAAGCAAATATATGAAGAGGATATTAGGTACCATTTTCTTCTCATTTTACAAACCCAGAAGCAAAACTGAGAGAAGTTAAGTATCTTGCCCTAACTCTTAGAGCTGGTGAATAGCCAGCCAAACCGTGACTCAACAGTATCTCTGGTTTAGGCCCAAACTCCACTCCACCTTGCTTCTCTTTTATTCTTATGTAAACTAATGTTATGTGAGAAGAGAGGAGCCTCCAAAGACCAATTGGAGGATAGCTTTAATTCAGAGTGCATATCATTATATACATACATATGCATACATACCTACATATACATATATATGTGTGTATACACGTATATGTGTATGTATATAAAATGTATATTATACGCATATACACACACATATATACATATGTGTGTATATATATCTTCAAGGAAGGATTTGGCTTGCACAATATCAGAACCTATTCTACCTATTCTTCCCATAGAAAAGATCATGATAAGAACTTATTAATGAACCAGTGTGTGACGTGAGCAGGTGGACTCTGTTGTGTAGTCACACTTGGAAACCTGAAAGTTCAATTGAGTTTAGAAGTTACGAACCCATTCAGCGTGTTCTTTTCTCTGTGCCGCATGTGTCCCTATATGTGCACGTGTGTGGGTGCTCACATACATGATTATACATGTATATAGAGACCAGAGGTCAACGCGGGCCACTTTCCTCAATCATTCTCCACCTCTCCCCACCCCACCCCAGACAGGGTTTCCCTTTGGTACATCTCTGGCTATCCTACAACTCACTTTGTAGACTGGGTCAGCCTCAAACTCACAGAGATCTGCCTGGCTCTGCCTCTCGGGTGCTGGGATTAGAGGTGTGAACCACCACTGTTCCACCACCTTATTTTTTGAGATCAGATCTCCAGTTAAACCTTACACTCACCTATTTGGCTAGATTCAAGCTTCAGGGACCTGCCTGGCAGCCCCTCCCCTAGCATGGAGATTGCAGGAACCATGTGTGTCTTTTCTACATGGGTTCTGCAGCATTAAACTCAAGTTTTCATGCTCACACAGCAAGCGCTGTGCTACAGAGCCTTCTCACAGCCCTCAGCCTAATGTTCGTTTTGCTTCCTTGGGTCCTGTTTTTCTCATTTCCTCTCCTCTTCCTTCAGACCCGACTCTTCGTCTCAGCACTGCCGCCAGCGGAGCGGAAGCCTGGAGTCCCAGTCCCACCTGCTCTGTGAGATGGACAATGACAAGCCATTTTTCACCCTCTCCAAATCCCAAAGAAGCAGTAGCACCGAGATCCTCGATGACGGGTCTTCCTACACAAGCCAGTCAAGCTCCGAGTATTACTGTGTGACGCCTGCTTCTGGCCCTTACTACACCACCCAGACGCTGGACACCCGCGCCAGGGGTAGGAGAAGGTCCAAGAAGCAGCATGTGTCTACTTCCAATTCAGGAAGCATGCCCAACCTAGCACAAAAGGAGACCTTGAGGAACGGTGTCTACTCAAAGGGTCAGGACCCACCTTCTGGTTACTACATCACCGGATATGCACCGTATGCGGAGTGTGACCTGTATTATAGCGGTGGCTATGTCTATGAGAATGACACTGAGGGACAGTACAGTGTCAACCCTTCTTACCGGTCCTCAGCTCACTATGGATGCGACCGCCAGCGGGACTATAATAGCAGGTCTTTCCATGAAGACGAGGTGGACCGCGTGCCCCATAACCCTTATGCAACTCTCCGGCTGCCAAGGAAGGCTGCCGTGAAATCTGAGCACATCACCAAAAACATCCACAAGGCCTTAGTTGCTGAGCATCTGCGTGGCTGGTACCAGAGGGCTTCTGGGCAAAAGGATCAGGGACACAGCCCACAGTCTAGCTTTGACTCAGACAGGGGCTCACAGAGGTGCTTGGGATTTCCGGGACTGCAGGTGCCCTGTTCTCCGAGCAGTCGAGCGTCTTCCTACTCTTCAGGTAAGATGGCTGGGAAGCACATCACCCTTGGGGTCACCATCTATCATACTCCCACAATACGCCTGTCCGGGGTCATGAAATTGGTCCCCAAGGTCATTAAGAGTGACAGTCATTCAGCGGAACCATAGTTTGAACTGCCCACTTGGACAGCGCTCTGCAGTCCTTCACAGAGCGAAAGAGCCTGGCGGAGCCGTTTGTAGATTCAGGCCTGCTGAGTACCTAGTCTGTGCTGTCCTGTGGTGGTGCTTTTACCAGCCTTCTGTCGCCTGGGTCTTAGGCTGATAGCCACACCTCTCCAACGCGGTCTCATCGTTGGGGGTTGACATTTTGAAAGAAACACACGAGCTGAGCAGAAGGCATTAAGGATCATGCCTCCCTTCTCGTTGGCCACCAAGATGTGATCAGTTCCAAGACTGATTGATTATTCACGTACCTGCCGGCCTGCATAAGGTTTACAGTAATTCTGATAGACTCTGGTATTTGTGGAGTATTTTTCTACATGCTTTCTTTATCTTATCTCAGTCTGTATTAAGCGCTACTGAATTGCTAATGTGAGGAATTTGAGGGACCAGGCACTTTCCTGGAGTGCTTGAAACTCTGATTCGACGTCCACCATCATTACCAAACAACTCCAGGAATCGTTGTAGATAATTTTCGATCATCAGAAGTGTCCCCTTTCTGACCTTTATGTAGGGTCTGGCGGCTCCCTCTGCTCACATTCCTGCCGCACACCCTAACCTGGACTAGGTAACAGCAGAGAAGGAGGAACCGAGGGGAGGTCTGCCTGCCTCAGTGAGAGCGCAGGACTGAAGCCATGTCTGGCCGCCATGAGCTCAGGGTCTCGTCAGCAGACAGAGGGATGTATGAAAATTAAGTCAGCTTCAGATCTGAAGAAATGAATTGATTCACAGAAACCTGGGCCCTGGGTTTTGCTGCCTCCCTTAAACACACGTGGGGATTTCCGAGCCTGTGGAGAGCAGTTAGGGTGAATTGTACCTTTGAGATTCCTGAGTTTGCTGACAAAAACATTGCCATGGAGACTTTGTTTGGGTTCCATTTTGTTCCTATCTCTAGGACTTTGGACTTCGGCTAGGACTATGTGAACACCTCTAACACCCGAAAGAGGCCCCTATCATTATTTCTTGTGGTTTATAGCCCTGACCTAGAAGATGTCTGGCTTATTCTTAAGGTTCAGGGTGCAGCACGAAAGGCTTTCCCAGTTCACACCTGGACAGAGTTCCACAAGAATAAAGTCTAACAAGGGGTCTGGAAATTCTTGAGGATGGTTTTTGGTGCACAAGGCTAAGGGAATACCCAGAGGAAACAGGTGTGATTCAGAACCCTGTCTCGGCTCTTGGCTTTGTATCTAGGGCAAGGGTGAAAATGGAGTTACTACTTCCTGGGTCTGACCTGGTGTCAGCTCTGCTGACTGTCCCACCGGGAGCATTCCTCCTCCCCTTAAGCTCCCCGTGGTGGTTTCAGATAGGATCTTACAGTGTGTCCTGGGCTGGCCTCAAACTCGTAGGGCCTCTCCCAATCCTGCCCCACCACACCTGGCTGAGCAGCGCATCCTTGGTAAATGGATGAAACCAAGGCTCCCTGAAATCCTTTCTGGAATGTTCCTCATTCCTCCCCCACTTTACAGCTTTAGAGATGGAGTTCTACAGGCACACCTCATTCACACGGAGAGCTGCACTTCCTGTTTCTGGTTAGTCAGATTTCGTACCACCCGAAGGCTTCGTGTGACTCAGCTTCAGGAGTGACGGTAGCCACCTTGACTTGGCAGCTCTCTGTGGCAGGGTGCTCTCCCCTTTAGTATGAGTAGCAGTGACTGCTGTAGCTGGGTTTGTTATGATTCTTATCTTACAGTTGCCGTGACTCTGGTGTAGCGTTTGAATGACCCTGCCAATCCTCTTGGCTGGCAGGTAACAAAGTAGGGGCTTCTGTTCCAGCTCGAACAGTATGACCCCAAGGCCTCAGTCTTGGAAACCCACCGCAAGAATCCTACATCCGTTAGTGAAAATTACATGGTACTATAAGTAGCTGTATTCCGAAGTGTGTCTGTCTGTGGTGACTGCCGAGTGGCTGGTGGGTGTGGAAAGAGGTCAGTAGCCAGGAAGAGAACATGGCGAACAGGAAGAACCATGACCAGGCCTGTGTGTGAGAGACTTGGATATGCACAGGAATGTAGAGCCACCCGCGTAGCCCAGGTGTGATGCAGGACTGGTTTTACAGAGAGGGCAGCAGAAACCAGTGGCAGGCCTTCAATCCGGCTCGGCTTCAGAATGATGCCCATGTCCTCCCCTGGTTCCCAACTAGTCTCTTTTACAAACTGGCCTCTTCCTCCTTTTGCTAGCTTCTGCCCCCACCCCCATTGTTTTTGACTCAACAACAGAAAATGTCCTGTCTTGCCAGTGGCCTTGTGTTGCCTTTGGCAGTCAAGTCTCAACAAGTCACCGGGCTGGATGTTTTTCCTCCACAGACTCTAGGTACTCTCGGGTACCATCTCAGAGCTGAAGGCCCCAGGGCGAGCTTCTCTCCCTTCATGAGACTCCTCTCCCTTTTCTTCTGGGCTACTTAGAAATATGCATAATTGAAAATGTTTCGTCCTTCCTTCAGAATGCTATTAATAATAAATTATCAGGTTGTGAGTCTGTCTTCTTCACTAGGTTAAAGATGTTCATAGTTACCTTTAGTCCTGGTGCTGTGGCCACACAGAACATATTTATGTCATTATCCTCTCCACAGGGACGGAAACTGAACCTTGAAAAGAATAAGCTATCAGCCCAGGGTCGCTCAGTCACTAAGCCGGCTCAAATATGGGGTTCTGTCTTGGTGGTAGATGGCCTGTACCCATCCCCAGCACTGGCAAATCCAAAACCAAACTCAGGCCTTTCATTTCTCGGCTCTACACACACTTGAGTGTGAGGCAACCTGAAGAGATTGGCTTGAAGTATTTCAACTAACGTGCTCCCCCTTCCCATTCTTTTTCCTAGTGTCTTCTACAAATGCTTCCGGGAACTGGAGGACCCAGGTAACCGTGGGGCTGTCAGAATACGAAAATCCAGTGCATTCTCCCTACACCAGCTACTACGGCAGCATCTACAATCCCTTGCCCTCTCCAAGCAGGTGAGGAAGTCCTGAGCAGGTTCTAGAAGCTTGGCCTTCTCCTAAGGTTACCTGGCTCCCACAATGAAGTCTCGGTGTGACGAGATGTAACACCGGGTTTGTGGCTGAACCCAACTGCCACCTCATTCCGTAGATAATGTCTGATTGGAAGATGGCCATGCTCGTTAGTTTACTGGTAGCTGTGTCTGTGCGTGTACTCTGAGAACAAAGCTAAGTGCCTTTGACACACAGCACATGGCCAGCAAAGCCAGAAAATGCAACCGGACTTTTGAAGCTTTCTGAGCTCCCTCGAGCTCGTCCAAAGTGAGCCTTGTCTTACAGCTGTCCGCATGAAAGCCTCAGTCCACAGCTGGGCTGTTCTCTTTCTTCCATTGTAAGGGTGTATTTAAAACTGTAATTGTGGATAAGTCTCCTCTGGAAGAGAGAAAAACTGCAGGGAAAATTCCTCTCCCCCAGTAAAGCTCTTTGTACCAGAGTCCAGCCAGCAGTTGGTGAGTTAGATATCCCCACTTGCTGTCTTTTTGTGTTCGCTAAGACGCGTTGGACACAGCCATCTGTCCTTCTTGTCTGCTCCAGCAGGTCTCCGTAAACAGTAAAGGGAGTGCATACATGCAAGGCGGCACAGTGCGACCCTAAAGATTCACCAGCTTCTCCCAGAGTGAGCGAGTAACTCCCCTGGCCCAGACTGATAGGCAAGTGGATGGAGCAAATGATTAGCATATCGTCTCAGGCCCACTAAAATGCATCAAAGAGATTAGCCTAAAACTTAACAAGGGCCCTCCCCAAAATCACAGACTTAGAACTCTCACGGTTTTTAATTCTTCTGCGGAGGAGGAACTAGTTTCATTCCTTCCATTTACACCAACAGTGCCGTGAAGACAAGCACTTTCTCGGTACTTTTTGGTTGTTGTCGAGAACTTGATCTTGTTGTTTAAGTCCCATTGCCACTTCCAGTGAAGGAAACTTAGAAAGACCACAGCTTGCACGGTGTCTGTGCTAGCGAACTGGGCAGGTTAGCAGCTCCCTGCAGAGCCAGTTGGCGGTCCAGGCTAATTGGAAGTATTTGGTCCCCCAATCCTTGTTTTTCTTTCCCGAATTCCACCAGAGTTTTTCTTGGCTTGAAATATTAAGCCAATTGTCTCAGCTCAACAAAGGGTGTGCTCAAAATAGATTTGGTGGAACTGTACTTCGCAGGATGTCAGAGGGCTGGGACTTGTCTAAATCATGCTTGAGAATGAGTTTGTAGCAGGAACCATAATGAGCAGACCCAAGTTTGAGCATAACTCTTTCAACACAGCTCTCAGCACCTTGGCTAGATTTGCTGATGCTTTTCTTGTTTGAACGGTGATTCTTTCCTTTTTGCTGAGTCAGTGCACAAAATGGTTCTCTTATCATTATCTCTGCCTTCATTGATTCCTGAAGCTGCTAAACACTCTGAGAAGAAAATCTATTTTCTCCAAGTCTGCCTATATATTTCAGTCAGAGCAGGCTAGGGTCAGAGGGGACACAGTGTGCAGGAAATTGGAAGCTATTTAAAGTTCCACTGTGCAAACTCACGTCACTCACTGTGGAGAAAACATGGAGAGTTACAAAGGACTAGCAAAGATAACAATGGAGCCTTAATTCCACCAACCAGAGACAGTGTTATCAACATTTGACACGTTTCTTTATGACCCTCTGTCCTTTCGAACATGACCATAATGATACGGTAAATACAGTTTTGCATCTTATACTGTGTATTAAATTATACATCTCATTTAAAAATTTAATATCTTAAAAATTCAGTCCTATGTTGTTAAACTTTTTGTTGGTTTGTTTGTTTTGATTTTTCAAGAAAGGGTTTCTCTGTGTAGTCCTGGTTGTCCTGGAACTTACTATGTAGACCATGCTGGCCTCAAACTCAGAGATCTACCTGTCTCTGCCTCCTTAGTTCTGGGATTAAAGGTGTGCACCACCTTTTATGTGACTATAGTTAAACATTTTTAAATGATTTATTTTTATTTAATGTGCACTGGTGTTTTGCTCATATATACTCTGTATGAGGGTGCTGGATCCCCTGAAACAGACAGTTGTGAGCTACCATGTGAGTGCTGGGAATTGAACCCAGTTCCTCTGGAAGAGCAGCCAGTTCTTTTAGCCACTGAGCCATCTCTCCAACATTTTAAACCTTACATATATAACTAAGTATTAAATACATGATGCTTTATATAGAAGCTCCATAGTTGAACATTATGATCCTTCGTATTAGTAGTGATATTAATGTATCCTGTGTGCTGTGTTTGCCTGCATTTCAGATCACATCCTCAGCCTTCGTCCCCAAACTAGGGTTAATACTTAAAACTGACAAGTGTGGTCTTTAAGAATGGGGAACACTTATGCCCCAAAGATCACAGAAGTACATACCTGTTTTGTGCAGGATTTTTAAAACTATGATACAATCCGATCATTTTAATTTAATTTACTAACAAGCCAAATACAGCAATAACCACTGATAAAACTTCAGAAATTTGCCTTAAGAATGCATGATGCATTTTTATGGAAACATGTTTTTAAAGCTGCCATGGTGATTCATGCTCTTGGGAGGCGAAGGCAAGAGGATTGGTGTAAACTTGTGGGCAGCCGGGACTACATAATGACCTTAAGGTCCATCTGAGCTATAATGTGAGCCCCTATGTCAAAAAACAAAGCAAGCCAACCAACAGAAAGCACCATTTTTAAAATCAGAGACAGAACACATACACATGTGAAAATGTTATAGTGAACCTTATTTTGTTCAATTAGTACATTAGTTATGCTAATAAAAGTAAGAGATGAAATAAATTTCATAATGCAGAAGAAAAACTCTAGATTGTCCACACTAAAGTCTTAAAAGGCTCAGCAACATATGAGCGGGTTTATATTTTTTTTTAATAAGCTGTATGTTATTTATAGAAAGCTAGGAGTTTTTACTGGCGACTTTTCCCTAGTATGGTTCGGCAAACCTGGCACTGGTGAACTCCCCAAGGCAGACAGACACTCAGAGGGGGCAGATTTGTGCTCTCCTGCCGGGTTTCAGATGAACTTGTTTCCTTTCACTTCCTGTTTCCTCGTCCTTTCCTCTTCCTGTCTAACTTTCCCCTCATAGGCACAAGCGAGGCCCTCTGTCGCAGAGGAAGGCTGTGACTCCAGAGGCGAGCTCAGTATTAAGCTCTGTCTTGCTCAGTGTAGCCAGCGGGAGTAAGTACAGCGCTCCACTCTGCCTGCTGCTTCTGGACAGCAGGACTTTTGCCCTTCCTGGCTGCCGTGTGAGGTTGTGAAATCTGACTTTGCTTTGACGTTCCCTGAAAACACTAAAATCCTGAATTTTTATAGTATCTCTGCCCAAAGCTCTCTTTCCAAAGGTTTTTTTTTTTTCTTTTCTCAGCTTTACTAAAAGACTTTGGAATTGCAAACACAAGTCTACTAACTATCTAACCTCTTTTAACCTACTGTTGAAGAACGTGGTTTGCTTAACTGGACCGTTTGTATAACAGGCTGTGCTTGTTTGAATACACTATCCAAATATGTCTGTTTCTACTATTTTTTTTTTTTCTGGCAGTGTTGAGACCACAGTGCCTATATGATGTCATTTCCTGGGTCCCTGACAATTTATATTTGGCTCATAAACCCTCGGGATATGACGTAAATCTCAAGGTATCCCTGCTAACTTTAAGTATTTTTCTTGTCCCTGAGAAAAACATGAAATTTATTCTCTTAATTTGAAGAGTTGTCAAAACATGCCTTTTTCAAAAATTAAAATATGATTTGTTAACAAATTAAGAAGCAAGCATGCATCGAAGATTTGCTTTTGTGTCGTTATTAATAAGGGAACTAGTTATGCTGTTTCAAAGGGAATTCAAAACAATATATGAGAATGAGCGCTGGGATGATATTATCAAATTACACACCAAACCAGGCAGTGTCAAATGGGGCAATAAACTGTAGCCCATAATACTCTTTGCTGCAAAGAATACATTTGTATTTCTTCCCAACAAATGCCTTTAAGTTAACATGTAACTTGATACCTTCTGGGCCCTAATCATTAGTAAATGAAAAGTAAACAGAGGTAGAACTCTCCCGAGAGTTCAGCAATCTGTCCTGTCCCTGTCAGACAATGCTCCACTGTGTGGTGAAGAGAGTGTATGCTCTTTGCCTCCTGCGCTAGGTTCTGGAAACTTTTGACCTAACAGTGCTTCCCTCTAACCCGTTGGAGTGATTGTACGAGCTAGGAAAAGAGATTCAGGTAGTAACTTTGCCGGTTCTCGTTACCAGGCAGTATGCAGAGACCACTCCACTGGACGGTACAGATGGAAACCAGCTGGAGGACAACCTGGAGAGTAGCGAGCAGAGACTCTTTTGGCACGAAGACTCCAAGCCTGGAACATTAGTCTGAATGCAGCTGGACCTCCTGACCAAGCACTGCACGTTCTCACACTAGTGTGCCTTGCAAAATGTGTTTGTCTCCTAGAAGGCTTTAGAAACGAAAGGCGTCAAAGGGCAAAGAGAAGACTTTCGTGGTTTGGAAGTGAATCACCCATTTGGCCCCACAAAGCCCTGGAGGAAGACCTGCCTTTCAAACTCTAGGCACTAACCTCTCACTAAGTCTGGTCCCGTTGTGGGTTTGCTGTCAAGAGAATTGGCATGAAGCCGTGTCCCACAGCGAGCTCTTAGGAAGGGAATAACAATTGTCAGAGGCAAGCCTTGAAACTGGGGACATGTTCAGGGAGTTTGTCCCATTGAAAAGGAGGATGGGAGATTTCAGAGCACAGTTCAGAATGCTGAGAGAGGGAACCCTGAAGCTCCTAAGTCATGGCTCACCATTACAAGGCTTGAACTCGTGAGCTGACAGAAAACACACTGTTTCTACAAACAGATGATGATTTAGACAGTATTGGAAACTTACTTGAAGAGAAGCTAGATTTTCATGAAGTTCTGAATGAGTGTAAATGGTTTAAGATATTACAAAATGACGTTCTTCATAAGCACCATAGTATGGACTAGTCATTCTGGTCGCTGTAGCATCCTGTCCCATAACTTGGTGGTAGCCAACTAGAGGAAGTAACTGGCCAGCCCTGCTTGGAGAACGTTCTTAAGGTACATATCACCAGTCCCTGGTGGGCTTCCCAACATGGACTGTGCAGACTGGTGACTCTCCACCTCGCCTGTCATTTGAAGTGGCGGCCTTGAGGTGGAAAGTTCATGAAACCAGAGTCTGGAAAGGGCTTTCAAGATGATAACGGAAAGGACCCCAGAGGACAAAGCCAACCCACATCCTCGTAACGAATTGTGTGCCTTAAAGTGCTGAGCAGGAGAAAGCTGAACCTACGATCTGAACTCCAGAAGTAGATCTGAGTCACCCAGTGACGAAACAAGATGGGCAGAAAGGATTTTACTCCAAGCTGCAGGAGATTGAATCACAAGGCTTCAGCTACCTCCTAGGCCTTCTGGAGGAACTCATTAGCTGCATTTGTTCTTCGTAGGAATTTGCTTGCTTGTAGGGCAGCCTTGATCTTTGTCTCTTTATTCGGCTCTGAAATCCCATGAAAGGTGCTTCCTTTTCCCTCCTTTTTATACGAGTTTCTTGTTCATATTGTGAATAGAGATGTTTCTCAACAACTTTTCTGGAACCTTTTTCTACTTGTATTCCAAAGCATGTAATATATACATAAAAATGATTTGTTAAACCAGTCCTTAGTCATTTGTATCATTAGAAATGAAATTCAGGAAAATTTTTGGAAAAAAAAGACACTAGTTAAAAAAATAATAACTTATTCCTTTTTGCATATTTGTATAGCCTTCTGGAATTGGAAATAGCCTTTTGCATCTACTTTCACTGTTTTGACTTTTGGAGACCTATTATTTTTCTACATAGGTCAATAAACTGAAAGTGTGCTACTGAACATGCGTTCGAGTGCTTGCGTTTATGTTTGGGGTACACAAGAGACAGTCTGAGGTGCTCCATTTCAAGAAGAAAATCAGACAAGACACAAACTCATTTACCATGACAATGTTTTTGTGATTCCAAGATACACTTTCTTATATGCATACATCTGAAAATAGGGCTCATATAATCATCATGTCCTAGTCGCATTGACTGTGGTTGGGTATTTGTTTTTGGTTTGGTTCGGTTTGGTTTTTCTGTCTTTCTTAGTGACACATAAAATATTGTTTTGTTCTGTTGTTTCAGTGTGAGGCGGGACCTAGGTCCTTGCGTACCCTGGGCAGATTCTCTACCACTGCAGCAGACCCCAGCCCACTGCTGTGCCTCTCGATACAGGGCCTTGGAATTGATCAAGCTTGGTAGATAATCGCTTCACTGAGAATGATTGATGAGAATTTTTAGGTTTTTGGGTTTGAAAACACTAACTGATTGATAGTGAGTAATTTATCTTTATTTTAAAGCCAAGTCTTTTAAATGGAAGAAAGCATTTCTGTCTCTATCGTCTTATCTTGTTTATTGGAAAGAGCAGGGGTGGAAGTGAGATGCAGGGAAACTCAGATGAACATTCTGTGCATGTAGCCTACACGAAGATCCCCCTTTGCTGCTCCAAAAGCCGTGTGCTCAGAATCACAAGTATAACCTTCAAAGAGAAAACGGGGCTGGGCTTCTGCATCGGAGGAGACTGTGGCTCTGCCACAGGGTCGCATCTGCCCTTTGCAGAAACTGCTCACGCGAAAGCAAACGCTAACCAAGGCAAATTTTCAACATGTAAACATTGTCTTTTTAGTATAAAAATATTCCGTACTCACAGAAAGCATTTGAAACACAGGTAGCTTAGGTAATCACGTCCTGCAAGTGTTGTTCCCCAGAATGCAATTGTTAGTCTGTTACATTAGTTTCGAGTTCTTTCTTTCTTTCTTTCTTTCTTTCTTTCTTTCTTTCTTCTGTTTTTTTTTTTTATTTTTGTTGTTTTGTTATTTCATTTTGTTTCATTTTTCGAGACAGGGCTTTTCTATGCAATAGCTTTGGCTGTCTTGGAACTACCTTTGTAGACCAGGCTGGCCTCAAACTTGCCAAGATCTGCCTGCCTCTGCCTCCCCAGTGCTGGGATTAGAAGTGTGCACCACCACCATCTGGTGCAAAAAAAAAAAAAAAAAAAAAAACCTTTAAATTTTGCGTATGCGTGCCTCTGCATACATGTATTGCACAAGTGTGCAGATGCCCACAGAAGGTGTCAGATCCCCAGGAGCTGAAGTCACGAGTGGTGGTGAGTCCTCCCAGTGTGTGTGTGCGGGACGTGAACTCAGGTCCTGTGGAAGAGGAGCAAAGCACTCTCTGGTGGTTCTGATGAGAAATGTCCCCTATAGGTGCATTTATTTGAACACTTGCTTCTCTGTTGGTAGTACTGTATGGGGAAATTATGGAACCTTTAGGGGGTGGAGCCTAGCTGGAAGAAGGAAGTCACTGGAGGAAGGATTTACCTCCTTCCTCCCTATTTATCTCCCTATCTCCTCTTCTTCCTCTCTTTGCTTCCTGTGTGTGGATGAAAATGTCACCAGCGCGCTTCCTGCTTCCGATGGTGTGCCTTGTCTCCCCACGACATGGACTCCAGATCTGAAACTGCAGGCTGAAATAACCCCTCCTGAAGTTTCTTTTGTTCATGATGCTTCATCACAGCCACAGAGTGTAACCAACACACTCTTCAGTTGTTGAGATCTCTCTAGCAGTTCCCTTAGTTTGGAACTTTTTTCTATGCCTACATTTTCTTTTTAAATCTAGCATTGTATTACAAGTATCCCATTCTATATTATTATATGTGTATAACGTCCTAACTTATCTTGAGCCTCACTCCATATCAGTACCATATCTGCCCCACAAATATGCATATTTTGAGTTGGAGAGATGACGCAGTGGTTAAGAGCACTGTCTGCTCTCTTAAAGACTTCGGTTCGATTCCCAGCATCCACAGAGCAGCTCACAACCATCTGTAACTCCAGTCCCAGGAGATCCAGCACCTTCTTCTGGCTTGTATATGCACAAGGCACAGACATACATACAGTCCTATATACATAAAAAATAAGCAGATATACATATTTTATACAGTGGATTTAAAGAGTACACTTGCCTCCCTCGATGTTAGTATTTTGTTCTATACTTGAGAAAAATTTAAAATTCACCTTTTTATTCATGAACTAACAAGTGCATAAGCAATAAAAATTCCAGGATCATTTTAAGCTATTAATTTGGCCTCTTCTAAGGACCAGGGTTTAGACTAAGACATGTCCTAATATTGGACCTTAGAGAATCTTCAGTATTAGAATAATGATTTTTGATTAAGTTTCTATGATGTTGTGCTGTAGTACATTTCAAACTGTCAATGATAAAATACTGATTTTTAAATTTTCCAATGTATTGTAAAACTATAAATTTTTAAGATGAAATCAATTGAATTGTTATGAGAAAATTAATTCAAGAAAGTAAATTACTGGTTGATCAATAGAGATCCAGACATACACTGGTGTTTATTGTTAGCATTGATGGATGGAAAGTTACTCCATCACCCAGCACCCCGGTGCCATGCCTACAGTTCCTGCAGCTGCAGCGGCTTTGGCAGAGGACTCCTTTAGCCTAGGAGGCCGGCCTTGGAAAAATGGTGAGACTTTGTCTCAGAAAAAAACACGTCCTCAGTTAAGTCATTGTCTGAATATTGACTTGCCCCAAGTTCCTGCATTGAAGCTTTCAGACTCTGCCCTGAGCAGCCCTGAGACTGGAGCTCAACATCCAAGAGGCTACTTCTCCCACGGTCCTTAACAAGGTAAGTCACTCAATGTCCTTTACCATCTTAAAGTGTGTGAGATGCAGCTCATTTCCGGAGAGAGAAAACACCTTCGGACACAGGCAAGCCCTGTAGGTCATGATACACTTACTTCCCCTTCCAGCTCAGTGTGCCAGACAGGGCTGGGCATGGACGCACTTCAGTTGGCAGAGTACTTGCCTAGCGTGAACAGGGTCTTAGATTCCATCCCCAGCAGGGTATAAACTGGGCGAGGTGGAGGATATACCCATAATCCCTGCACTTGGGAAGTAGAGGCAGGAGGAACAGGAAGGAATTCATAGTCATCAACTCTACATTGAGCTAGCTTGAGGCCAACTGGATCGAGAACCTGTCTCAAAAGTTAAATAAGTAAAAATAAAATTTGGGGGTTCCCCACCTTCTCTGTTTTAACCCTATTGTCCCTCCTCTGACTTCTGCTAGGTCTTTTCTTCTCCCTTCCTTCCAGCCCAGTCACCCACCACCCTAAGCACGTGACAGATTGGATGTGGAAAGGGGCTTGGACCTTCTCACTGCTAGAGGGACAGAAGCCAGCCTGACATGCATAAGAGCTTGGTGTGTTCTTCCTCGTTTAGCCCTCCCAACAGGCTGGTGAGGTGCCCTGGGCTTCCCCATGTTGTAATAAGGGACCCAAGCACTGGAGAAAGTTAAGATACACATCCTGCTCACTCAGCTTCATGTCCTAAGCTACTGAAAGTTAAGTGTTTCTAACACAAGAAGCCAAAATGGACCAAAACCTGAAATGTTTTAGAAAAGACTTATTGTTTTATTTTGTGTGTATGCATGTATGTCTGAGTATATGGATGTATACCACAAGCATGCAAGTGCCTTTGGAGGCCAGAAGAGGGCGTCAAGGGGCTGGAATTTTAGTTATGGCTGTTGTGACTACCCCCATGTGGTTGCTGGGAACTAAAACCATGTGCTCTTAACCACTGAGCCATCTCCAGCTCCCATTTCCTAGAACCTGAAGCTTTTTGAGCACCCACCTGATTTACACTATATGAAATCTCATTTAGGAGTCTAGCATAGTGGCTTGTGCCTACAGTTCCAGTCTCCAGGGCACTAAAGCAAGAAGATTGCAATTTGAAGGCCAGCCTAGGCTACATAGTGAGACCTTGCTTTCAAAAAAAAGGGACAGAAAAGAAAACTACAACATACTTGAACTAGAAAGAGATTTTCAATGGATTGGTGAAAATTGTATGATACAATATAAACCCAGCTCTCACAACTGATACACCTAATTTGCATTTACCAATGACAGAAAAGCAGTGTAAGACCTGGGTGCAAGCACAGGTCATGAT
This sequence comes from Microtus pennsylvanicus, assembly GCF_037038515.1. Lineage (NCBI taxonomy): Eukaryota > Metazoa > Chordata > Mammalia > Rodentia > Cricetidae > Microtus > Microtus pennsylvanicus. Next base: position 49,238,857 of record NC_134586.1, read on the forward strand.
AACCTGCAACCAGGGTGTCACCAAATCTCAGCTGGCTTCTACGAGACTTAATTATAAATAGCCGAATGAGTTCACCCATGGACCACATCCACTTCTTAAACGGCTCTAGTTAATAAAGCCTCTCACTGCAGTGCATCATACTTGCTACAAGCACCGATAAGCAGAACGAACCAAGTATTGATTAGTAGCCCTGAGACTGCGTATTGATCCTTCCTGGGTTGATGAGTCAGGGTCAGTACAGTGACATGAAACATGGCGTGCTCTTTATGGAGTTGCTGAGAAGCCACCTCGGAAGTCGGCCCTGTGTGTCTGGGCACTCACAAAGAAGGAGTGACCTGAAACTAAACTCCAAGCAGACTCTTAGGCCATCACAAAAACGTCCTGAAAACACCTCCACCCTCTTCCTGGAGTCAGTGAAAGAGTCTGACTTGGGGCAGGAGAACGTGGGAGACAAGCGGGAGAGTTGCTTCGGTGGCGCTTGCCTGGCACTGCCCTTAACGTGAAACACAGAACGTCACTCCATTCCTCTTGCTTCCAAGTACCAGCAGCTTTGGTGAGACCAGTGACCTGGGATGGGGAGGAGAGTAGGAGTTGACCCAATGGGGATGTTCCCATCATTTTCTTCAATGCTAATCATTGACAAAGCCCCTAAGGCTGAAGAGGTGTGCCAGCATCAACTATGACTGCACTGGTCCCTGTGGAGTGCTGGGAAAGTATGTGGGTATGCTTTGGATTCACCCAGTGAACATGGGGAACCAGGCAAAGATGGGTTCCACTTGTTTAGCCTGCATTTGTTTAATTATAACGTGTTGCATTTGTTTCCCCTTGCCTGCCTAAGGCACCTGATTGGTGTAATAAAAAGTTGAGCAGCCAATAACTAGTCAGGAGAGGGATAGGTGGGGTTGGCATATAGAGAGAGTAAATAGGAGGAGAAATCCAGGCTCAAGAGAAAAAATAGGAGAAGGGGGAGGAGAGAATGAGGGAGACTCCCCGGGGCCAGAAGCCATAAAAAAAAAACCACAGTGAAAGTAAGATATAAAGAAGTCGGAAAAGTAAAAAGTCCAATGCATAGATAAAGAGAACTAGGTTAGTTTAAGTTAAAAGAGCTAGTCAGAAAAGAGCTAAGCTAAGCTGAGCATTCAAAAGTAATAATGAGTCTCTGTATCGTGATCTGGGAGCTGCTTATTAGCCCAAAATAAAAAGCCTAGTACAGACTGATGTTTAGGGGCCCGGAAACAATAAGTAAACACAAGTTATCCCACCATGACTGTGCAGGGTGATCCTTTGAGAAACCATAGGCTGTGTACCTAGGAGCAGATGTTACATCTGGACACTGTGGTCCACAGCCTAAAACAGAGAGGAAAAGAAGCAAAGAAAATGATTGTTAGTGAGAGTCAGGCAAAATTATATGTGATTCAGAGGGGAAAAAAAGCACCCAGCAATTAACTAGTGGGCCCATTGCATATCCGTAAGTCACAGACCCAGGCAACTGGATAGGATGGGCTGTTTCCCCAGGTCTTCAGTCCCATTAGGGAGAATAACTATTTGAATAACTTGATATGACTGTTAATTCTGTAAAGACCAAGGGTGATGAGAGACAATAAAGCAGGACACAGATGCTAAGATTGGTGGGACACATGGGGTCCCTTTGAGGAGATGCTGCTGCGTGGGTCATTCCCCAAGTTTGGAGGCCAACATCTTAGAAACTAAAGGAATGTGAGGCCAGCCTAGGCTAATACTGAAGAAATCTGGGTAATGGGTAGAAAAGACCATGAAGAGAGTGGCTCATTAAGGTAGGTAGCCTAGCCTTTTGGTTCCATGAAAGCTAGAATTTCAGAGCCTCGTGCATTTGATGCCTCGATCCCGTGCTCTGGGATGACCATGGCGTTATTTGGATAACAGCCAGTGACAGAGAAACTGCTTTAAATGGAAAGCAATGAAAAGGGGAAAGAAGGAAGAAAGAGAGGAAAAGGGTCAGGGGAAAGGAAGAGGAAGGGCTGGAAGGCAGCTTAGCAAGGTGATGATCACAAACAATGGTCAGGACGGAAAGTACGGTCCTGGCAGCCCACAGGGTGTGGTTTACAAGATGGCCATTCAGATGTCCTCCACCAGGGTGTGATTTGAGAGGCTCTTGATGAAAGGTCAGGTAACAGCCAGTGCACTGGAATTATCTTCGCAAATAATGGGGAGGAAAATGAGCTGCTGCGGCTTTTACAACCTTACCCCACAGATTTCTCTTTCCAGGAAGGAGCCTCAAGTCATCCCATGCCTGTTCTTCCCGATACACACACACGCACGCACGCACACACACACACGCATGCACGCACATGCACACACGCATGCATGTGCACACACACACACATACACACACACACGCACGCATGCACATGCACACACGCATGCATGTGCACACACACACATACACACACACACACACAAACACACACGCACCCCATGTCCGGGAACCCATTCTCTAGCTTGCCCTTTTCTCATTTTCAGAAGACAGTGGCATCTTCAAAAGATCAAAAGCTGGGAAACAGCAAAGATCTCATCAGGAATCCCAGGAGCTCCAGGCTGGGAGAGGCAGCCCAGTCACCCTTCAATTACTGGAGAAGCCTTTCAGGGAGTTGGTGGTGGTGTCTGGGCAGACAGCAGCATCTTCATAAACTAGTGGTTAGCGATGTGGGCTTTGAAGTCTTGGAGACAGACTATCAGGCTTGGAGTCTATCCCAGCCTCACTGCTTGTCGGTTTCTGGAGCTGGCATTCGTCTCCTGGGCCTCAGTTTCCTCCTGGGTACAGGACTCACAAGGGCACTGCATGCGTTGTACCGTGTAATGCATGCAACTAGCACAGCACAGCATGTGCCCAGCAGGGTATTCTGAAAATACACTGTGGGGAAGCAGTAGGAGATGTTCCATAGTAAACATGATCTAGAAGGCTGAGAGTTTTTTAATCTTTGTGTGTGTGTGTTTACACATGCGCGCTTGTGCATGTGTGGGCTTGTTCCTATGTGTGAACGGGGGCATGCACATGCCATAGTACGCTTGCCACAGCGCCCATGGGCTGCCAGAGGACAGCCTCAGGTCTTGTTTGAGAATTAAGCTCTTGTTTGCCCAGCACTGTTTGTTTCTGCTGTGTTAGCCACCCGTGAACTTCTGGGGAATCTCCACCTCTGCCTTCCAGCTCACTGTGGGACCACTGGGTTACAGATGTGCAGCTCACTCTAGACCCCTGCATTACAGATGTGCAGCTCACTGTGGGACCACTGCATTACAGATGTGCAGCTCACTGTGGGATCCCTACATTACAGATGTGCAGCTCACTGTGGGACCACTGCATTACAGATGTGCAGCTCACTGTAGGGCCCCTGCATTACAGATGTGCAGCTCACTGTGGGACCACTGCATTACAGATGTGCAGCTCACTGTGGGATCCCTACATTACAGATGTGCAGCTCACTGTGGGACCACTGCATTACAGATGTGCAGCCCACTGTAGGACCCCTGCATTACAGATGTGCAGCTCACTGTGGGACCACTGCGTTACAGATGTGCAGCTCACTGTGGGACCACTGCGTTACAGATGTGCAGCTCACTGTGGGACCCCTACATTACAGATGTGCAGCTCACTGTGGGACCACTGCTTTACAGATGTGCAGCCCACTGTAGGACCCCTGCATTACAGATGTGCAGCCCACTGTAGAACCCCTGCATTACAGATGTGCAGCTCACTGTGGGACCACTGCGTTACAGATGTGCAGCTCACTGTGGGACCACTGCGTTACAGATGTGCAGCTCACTGTGGGACCACTGCGTTACAGATGTGCAGCTCACTCTAGACCCCTGCATTACAGATGTGCAGCTCACTGTGGGACCTCTGCATTACAGATGTGCAGCCCACTGTAGGACCTCTGCATTACAGATGTGCAGCTCACTGTGGGACCCCTACATTACAGATGTGCAGCTCACTGTAGGACCCCTGCATCACAGATGTGCAGCTCACTGTGGGCCCCTGCATTACAGATGTGCAGCTCACTGTGGGACCACTGGATTCCAGATGAGCTGCTCCATCACTCAGCTCTATGTGTGTTTTCAGGGTGCAGTCTGAGTTCCTCATTGTTAGGGGGTGATTGCTTTACTCAGTGGGTCATCTCCTCAGCCCCAAAGCTGAGGTTTTCAAGGATTTAGGGTACATTAATTTAGCCACTAAAAATGGCGATACTGAAATAATCATTACAGTGAAGGGTTGATTCATGTCCCCAGCTCCTAGAACTTTTTTTTTTTTTTCTTATTTAACCATCGCAGCAAAGCCACCACTCTTAATCCCAAACCAAAACTCGGGGAAGTTAAGTCGTTTGTCCCAGTGTGTGGTAAGAAAGCACTCAAGGGTGGATTCCAGTTACCACAGCAGAAGAGAGAGTCTGTGAAGCTGTGAGCTCCTGCAACTCAGTCTGGGGGAATAGGAAGGCTGGACTAGAAGAAGGTGTTTTCTACCTCTTCCTGCCTCAACTGTCCCGAGAGGCTAGGGCAAAGTACACCTGTGAGAGCTCAAGCGTGAATACCACCTTAAATCAGGCGCCCAGGCACCGCCCCGACACCTTCCTAGCTCATGCTGGGTCAGGTCGTGCGGTTGGCCCAACGACAAGTTCCTGTCCTTTCAACGCGCTTAAGAAAGCAAACAAGCGGGACAGTGGGGCGGCAGGACTTAGCAAAAGCTACAAGAGGCCAGTTAAATTTGGAAAAGAGTTCTAAGTGCCAATTTTTTAGAATCTATTTTTCAGAGCTTTTGAAGGCATCCTGGAGAAAAAAAAAATCAACCAGAGCTTAGGACAAAACCATTCAGTACCAGTAGAGGAAGTGTCTTGTAGATCTGGGTGAGATTACAGGTGATTGAAAGAAGAGGACATGCCCCCTCCTAGGTATGATTGAGGAGGAGCCGGTTTTACTGTAGATGCGAGGGAGAGAACAGCTAGAGGCATCTGGAAGGGTCCAGTCTGAACGGGGGACGACAAACGGACCAAGAAAGGAGCCAAAGGGACCGAGAGCCAAGAGACCAAGAGGGCGTGTTATACAATGATCAGAGACTGGGGGGAGGGAAGCCCCGCCTCTGGGCTGGGGAGGCTTAGGGTAAGGAGCGGGATGGGAGGAGCCACAAGTATTGAGTGAAGGCTAGAAAAGCTAGCCAACATTTGCTTTCACTTGTTAATAAGCACCTCAGTTTGATAAGTGTCCCGGGTTTCTTTGAGACCTAACAGCGGTCAAGCCAGATTGCCTAAGCCTCAGCCCAGGGGCAGCTGGGACAGCACCACACAGGACTGAGACGTCTCCGGTGATGAGGCACACACGGGTGGTGTCCTGGCTTTCCCACCCACGGAGAGGTGGCCGGCTCAGCGTGAGCCCTTCGTCTGAACAGACCCTTTTAGGCCAAGTATCTTCCTTAGTTCGGGTGTGCCTTGACTTTCCGAGCTTACAATATTGGTTAAGAAGGACACCTAGAGGCCTTCCTGGTTTACTGCAGGCAGGAGTTCCTAGCTGCCCGACCTGAATTCAGACTTTTCAATAATGTATGAGCAAGGTGCTATAGGCTACAAGTGGAAGGAAACAAAACGAAAAACCTAGTTTCTACTTTCTAATTCCCACCACTCGTGATTACTAGCTGTGCTCGTGGGGAAGGTGTTTTTGTGTTTAAAAGCATCGCATTTATAAGGTAGAAGTAATGGTAACAAAATTGTAAGGCTTCAATAGTACTTAAGACCTCAGAATGCAGCAATTGTCAGTTCCTGACACAAAGTAAGCCAGGTTATGTTATTGATTCTAGTGGGACTCTGAAAGGAAGAGGGCTGATAACATTTAACAGTGTTAAATTTAAGTATCAATAAGATAAAGCTTAAATATTAACAATATTTAATAGTTACTAAATTCCAAGGCAAAGATATCTTCTCAGGTGAAAAGAAGATCAAACAAGCCCAGCTGTCAAGATTTTTTTTAACACAGTCTTTTATAAAAAACAAAATTCATATATATATATATATATACACACACACATACATACATACACACACACGCACAAATTCTACGACTCAAAAAAGATTTTAAATAAAGACGGGATTGATTTGACTGATGACTGGTTACTCCTTTGCCTCAGACGCCAAATGGCGTGGCCCTGTCTGGGGCTGTGGCAACACTGAATGAGCGGGCCAAGTGTCATCTGCGCACATTTTAGATATAAGAATGAGAGCCCAGGCTACGTGTTCAAACTCGCTGACAAAAACCAGGTCACATCATCAAGTGCCGTCTGGAAATCACCCACACTGGAGAATCCTGGCGCATGTGATCTTTTAAAGGAGTATATGAAGGAGGACCACAGTGTTGGGCGGAACCCAGGGCCTCACGCATGCGGGCTAGTGCTGCAGCGCTGAACCACATGCTAACAGGTTATGTTTTAACTCTTTTTCCCATTAACATACGGGAGGTGAGAACAGAGAGAGCGAGAGGGAGAGAGAGGAGAGGGAAACAGTCTTACATGGCCCAAACTGGCCTCCAACTTAATATGTAGCAGAGAACGACCTCGAATTTGTAATCTCTCTGCTTCTACCTCCTATCTGAGTGATGGCCTTATAAGTATGTACCTCCAGATTTGGCTTATTTGCTTTTACTGGGAGACACATGGGGTAGGCACTCCACGCACTGAGCTGCAGCCCCAGCCCCCCGCCCTCAAGCTATCACTTGTTGACCAAATGATTTGGGCTCAGTGTTTTCTACCCTAGGCTGTAATTTTACTGTTCATGTGGTAGAGTTTGCTGGTGCCATGTTTGACAGACAAAAACAAAGAATACCCAGCTAAGTTTGAGTCTGAGGCAAACAAGGATGAGCCCATAGAGTGTGTCCATGTCTCATGCGTATCTTCTGTTTTGTTGGGCAATGTCATCCTTTGCCCTATCACCCGGGCAACCTGGCAGTTTAGTAAACAGAGCTTCAATTTCAAAGGGTTCTGGATCTCCTGGGTTGGGACTCTCATTTCTGTGGTCTTCACTGATCAGGAAATGGCTTTAATAGAGTAACAGATAGCAAAGGGTGTTGAAAACTGGCTCAGTATTTTAGGTTTCAAGGCAGAGGCACAGGCTGAGTTTGCACTGGCTTCACCAAAGCTTAAGTGTAGGAAATGCTCTGAGCGCTTTGTGCTGCCTGCCCACCGGGCCAATGTGACTTGTTATGTTTAGATCTCCATCTACCAGCCACATAAACTACTTCCTCGGGAGAACAACAACCCAACCTCCAGCAGTCTACCTCCATTTGCGCTGCAATGCAAATGATTGCGAGCGTGTGAACTGGGGCCTTCAAAAGTACCTGTAATCATGCTGCCCGCCCGGTGCGGAAACATCCGTCCTTCCCACTCCTCGGAGCTCAGGAAATTGAATGTGTTGTGAGCGGTTATTTCTTCTAATAACGTGGCTGTGTGCAGATGCAGACAGATGTCTCTAGGTTCACCTCGTTAGCCACCTTGGAAGGGTTTGAGGCATTCATTTTTAAATTATAGAGCCGTGAGGCATTAGAACCTAATTCAGAGCCTTCTGACCTCAGGAGGTTTTCCGGGTTCCTCCCAAATAAACAAATCCTTCTCCAAGCACTAACTGCCTCTTCATACAACTGCCAACCTCAGAATTATTGTAGGGTGGGTATGTGTTAGAGAGAGAGAGAGAGGAGAGAGAGAGAGAGAGAGAGAGAGAGAGAGAGAGAGAGAGAGAGAGAGAGAGAGAGGCATCCATGCACAAAGAAAAGAAATCAAGGACCACATGTTTTAGTTCTTTTTAAAAAATGATTTATTTATTCTTGTTTTACGGACAACGGTGCTTTCCCTGCATGTATGTCTGTGTGAGGGGGTCAAATCTCCTAGAACTAGAATTATAGACAGTTGTGAACTGCCATGTGAGTGTTGGGAATTGAACCCAGGTCCTCTAGAAGAACAGCCAGTACTCCTAACTGCTGAGCCATCTCTTCACCCCTCCATGTTTTATTTCAATATATGTTTCACTTTTACTCTGAGGCTACATCATTGTCCAGTATGCCTTAATGCCTGAGGCTTCAATGGGAGAGAAACAGATAGATACAACATAAAAGATAAGCCATGCAGAGAGAGTTTGGGTATAGAGGATAGTGGGTTATGGAAGGGAAAGGGAAAAGGAGGAAGGGGGAGAAGAGAGAGAGAGAGGCAGAAGGTGCCTCTCCAGAAGAAGGGCAGAGAGAGAGAGAGAGGTGGGATGGTGGAAGGGGGAAGGTGGAAGTAGGTGGGGCCCATCTCCTAAAGGGACAGAGTACCCAGGTGACAGACCAGGCCAGCAGATTACAGTAATGAAGCTGAATTTCTAAAATTTTAACGTCCAAATGAGGCCACATATTGAGATTTGAGGGGACAGGTGTTCAAAAGAACTTTTCTTCTTGGGGGCACATTTCAAGGAAGAAGAAACGTCATCCAAATCCAATGATCAACTTTCTGAGATTCTGAAATGGAATAAAACTGTAAGTTAACAGAGGCAAACACAAGAGGGAAGACGGCCATATGAGGAGGGTACAGGTCACCAAGCCTGTGTGCCAAGGATCATGGGAAGTGACCAGAAACCAGGAGAGTGACACAAAGCAGGGATTTCCTTTGAGCTTCTAGAAAGTAGCAATTCTAACAAACCCCAGACTTCAGATTTCCGGTCTACCTAATGGCGAGACAATCATGCTCTACTCTATTTTGGTTTCATTTAAACAAACAAACAACAACAACAAACAGAAACTATAGACTAGCAGGATCTGATTTTAAAACAACACTGGCAGCAGCTCCTTAGCATACATTCCTGCAGGAATGTTTCTCGAGGTAAGTTCTCATTCAGAATTCCCTGACTCCTGATACTAAAGTCAAGGGAGCCGAATCACATCTGCACGCTGAGTTCTGAGAAGGAGCAGTTGTGTCGCTTTGTTTTGTGGCTGTCCTCTCCACACAGATGTCAGATTTCCCAGCTCACAGAAGCTCTCAGACAGACAGACACCAGCACAATTTAAAGGCTTCGGTTTGATTTATTTGTTATGTTTTTTAATCTTTTACTCCTATCTAGTGCACTTGCTCTTTCTCTCTCTCTCTCTCTTTCTCTCTCTCTCTCTCTCTCTCTCTCTCTCTCTCTCTCTCTCTCCTCTCTCTCTCTCTCTCTCTCTCTCTCTCTCTCTCTCTCTCTCTCTCTCTCTCTCTCTCTCTCTCTCTCTCTCTCTCTCTCTCTCTCTCATGACAGCATGTTATAATGCTAGAGGATCTCAAATATCTATTTTTCTTTGAGACACAGGGTCTCACTATGTAGTCCTGGCTAGCCTGGAACACACTATGTAGACCAGGTCACAGGTATCTGCCTGATTCTGCTTCCTGAGTTAAATTAAAGAAGAGCACCATCACACCTGGTTCAGATATCCTGCATCTGTAGCACACTCCAGCTCTAGCCTCTTTGATGAACAGGAGAAAGTACTATAGGATCTATGAGGTAACAGCTAAGCCAGCAGGGCTGGAGCTTGGTGATAACAGAGCACTTGCTACACTTTCAGAGGACCCAGCTATTATTCCCAGCATGGGCCCTCTTATGGACTCTAGGGGCACTGCACACATAAGGTACATGTGCACAGATGCCTGCAAAAACACATACACACAAAATAAAAGTAAATTATCCCCAAATATCTATAGTGTGTTGGTAATGGGAATACCATAGTCTTCAACTCAGGGTCTATCTACCCTATGGGAGTTTGCAGTCCGATACTAGGACTAGGTCAGGTTGATAGGTAACTATAAAACAGAACAAAATGATGTTCCCTGGACCTAATTTATATGAGAGTTAATAGTGATTGTCAACTTGGCAAGACCTACAGTAACCTCGAGACAAATTTCTAGGATTGTCTATGAAGGGTTTCTTGACTGGATTATCTGAGGTGGGACAATCTGTCCTAAGCATGTATGGCATCTTTCTATGAGCTACAACAGGATAAAAAAAGGAGACAGGAAGCTGAGCATCAGCATTCATCCCTCCCTGCTCCCCATCTGAATGCAAAGGCCCCACTGGCTGGCACTCTTGTTCCTGCACCTTCCATGGTGGTCTGGATGAGAATGGCCCCACACACTCATATGTTGGAATGTTTGGTCTATAATGGTTGGAATTGTTTGGGAAGCATTAGGAGGCATGGCTCTGTTGGAAAAGGTGTGTCACTGGGGGCGGACTATGAAATTTCAAAAGCCCACGTCATTCCCAATTAGCTCACTCTCCCTCTCTCTGCCTCCAATTTTCCAATAGGATGCTAGCTCAGCTACTGCTCTAATATCACGCCTGCCTTCCTGCTGCCTGCCTGCCTGCCTGCCTCCACACTCCGTGCTATGATGGTTATGGAATCACTCTCTGAAGCTGAAAGAAAGCCCCCAATTAAATGCTTTCTTTTACAAGTTACCTTGGTCATGGGTGTCTTTTCACAGCAATAGAAAAGTAAGGCACTTTCTTCTGTGGTGCACTGTGCCCTTGAATTGGGAGCAAAAATAAACCTGTCCTTAACGAGAAGAGTATTTAAAGCCGTAGGGTCTAGGTGTGGGCTACCAACCAAGCTCCTGAGCAGGTTGGAGTCCAGGTGGACTTTCTGGAAGAAGTAACTTTTGTGTACATTTTCGTGCAAATCCAATGTTGCTACATCTTCCCAAAGAAAGAATGTTGTATTTGAGTTGATATACAAGTTGGTGATCCTATACTAGAGAATCTAAAGCAGGAAGATCCCATATTCTCAGCCTGCCTGGCTACACAGTGAATTCAAGGTGCTGTTGGATAAATTATTCAACGATATTGCAGGGCCAGTACAAGCATGACATCCTGAGTTCGATCCCAGGGTCCCATGTAGAATGAGAACTGACTCCCTGAAAGCTATTCTTTGACCTACACATGCATGTAAAAGTATGCCCATTTCTCCACAACATATCACGCACACACACACACACACACACACATATGAATACACACATAATAATAATTAAAATTAAAAGCTATCTCAATATAAAAATATTGTAGAGACAGAGTTGAGAATACAGCTCAGCGGTAGACGCCTGTCTGGGATATAGAGAGCTGAGGTTCAATCTTTTGTACTGAAATTAAACAACAACAAAAGACAATTGCTTTTGTTAGCTGCTTCCTTTTGCCAAGCGTCAGGGAATAGTGGTGGTATCTGTCCAGGAGCAGTCAGCAGAGAGCAGTTTACACTATTAACATGGTAGTCTACTTGCCAATTACAGGGTTTACCCCCCAGCCCGATGGTTACAGGCTGGTCTTCCTCTAACGGATCCTTTATCTTCTGCTATCAAGTGTATCACATTAAAGTAATTATAACTTTCCTGAAATCACAAACAAAGAATGCCTTACAGGGGGAGATATGTACAAATTGCTTGTTTATCTTTCTTAATTTTGGGGGGGGGGAGCTGAAAGAAAAGAGTTCTTGCAATGAGACAATAAATTAAAGTTGAGAAATAGAAAAAGATCCATGTGTATGCCAAAGTCCATTAGCGCCGCCCCTAAGATTGCATGCTAGTAATTGAAAACACGGTGGCTCCTGCTATTGGCAGGTCACATGCTATCCTGGGGGGTATAGTGACTTGGGAGTCATTTTGCTACTAAATATAATGATGGTAAGAAGCGCTAGTGATGTGGGAGTCATTTTACTAATAAACACAACAAAGGTAAGAGCTGCCTTAGGTACGCCTGAGGTCAGCTTCAGCTTGCCGTGCTCCCTTTCATCCTCGTGGTTTGTGGTGAGGTAGGTACCATCACGACTTCTGTTTTGCAGATCAACAAGCAGATCCTCATCGGGTTTCACACTGGAGGTCATCTTTCAACTGGGAATGGGGACGAAGATTTGCGACTGTGAAAGGGAGACAGTGAATGTGTAAGTCCGTAGTGCCCAACAGCCGTGATCTCGGCTGACTGGTTCTTTTCTTTGGGAACAATGCCATGGGGCCACTTTAGAAATGAGCCCGATCACTAATGAGCCCCCTTTGGTAACTAATATCCCTTTGGCTAATGGCCCATTTGGAAGAGCTTCGTGGAATTCACGTTGTTGATAAATTTAAATTTCTGGTTTCAGTTAATACAAGCAACTTGATAACCACATGGTAATTTGTAGAGTTCGATGCATAAATTAGATGCAGGAAGACTGTCAGAGTAACCATAACGGTCCAATGGACGCCTCAGAAACTGCTGGCTCGACATTGACAACGGTCTGGCATAGTCTCAAGGGGAATAAGGTTTGTGCTGGACATGTACCAGGAGTCTCAGAAGAGATGCACATCTTTAGCCCAGTGTCTCTGTTGGGGCGGTATCACAAGTTACCATGGAGCAGACTAGCAAGGTAATCAGACTCTGGGGGAGAAAGAAAATAGCTTCAAACTCCGAGGCCCCAGATTCTGAACAACGATATGTTTCTAACAGCTAGAACCACAGCTCCTAGCAGGATCTCTGCCTTTCCTCATGCATTAGTCATTTATTCATGGATAGGGCAACTGTTGTTTCTTAGTTTTACGTGATCTGTGAAAAAGATTACTGTGTATATCAGTCTCAAACATGAACCAATAAGCCTTCTCTGACATAGGCTGTTCTTGAATTAAAAATAAACCCAAATTTGTATGTGTCTCAACCTTATGGGGGTGGGGCAGGGATAATATGGCTGATACAAAATAACACAAAGAGAATTTCTATATGACTTTATGCAATAAATGTCTTTAAGTGCATTACTCCTACTTATATTTAACTTCATTAGACAGTTTAATGCTAAGTTCTTTGGTACATAGTTCCATAATGATTCTGCAATAAGCACTGCTTTCATAAGCACAGATTCTAAAGTCCCTTGTGAGGGAGGGCCCAGGTCTTCGTGGCTCTTAACCACTTTCTCCTGGCATTCTTCATTTCCGCTCCTAACTGAAGAAAAAGTTCAGTGCATAATTCTAAGAGGGAATACCATGTGGTGGGTTCTGCTCTAAGACATGTGGCAAAGGTGAGTCCTACACACACACACACACACACACACACACAGAGAGAGAGAGAGAGAGAGAGAGAGAGAGAGAGAGAGAGAGAGAGAGAGAGAGAGTCAGACTCAGTCCTACTCTACTCAAGAAATTCTCACTACCTCTCAGCATTTCCTCCAGAAGTCGTTTCTTTGCTATAAAGGATGATCTATATTGAAGAATATTTTGCCCCACCTCCGGCATCAACCTCTGGATACCAACAATACTTCTTCTTCATTTTTTATTAACCAGAAGTACATAATTATTACGAATGTCTTCTGAAGGGGCAAAATCTCCCAGACTTTCTTTCAAGTGGAGAACCACTAGGCTAACGGGAAGCATTGCTGGTCAAGCTAGAGACATGTGACCTTCATGGTGACAGTCTGACCTCCTCTTGGCCTTTTCATTCATGGTGTGGGCACTGTGTTAAAGAACTCTTAACCTGGGCTCTTGGGTGTCTAACACCTCTTAGGTCACATGGGCCAAGAATGTACTGGTCAGGAGACACCTTTTAGCCTTCTGGAATCCAATCCCGTGTTTATTCTTTTTTGCTGTGTAAAGTAGTTAAATCACTTTCTTTCTCCAGGCCCCAGCTTCTGAATCTAGAAAATGGCAATAAACATAGCATTCACTGTTGGAGCTGTTGTTCCTCCCGTACTCAATATTTGTGTCCCCTTCCTTCTCTTCTAAAACCTCTCAGTTTTGAATTGCAACACACCCAGGTTAGAATTGCCAGAGTTAGAAAGAAAAATCCACGATGCCCAGATAAATCTTATTTTAAATAAGAGCTAACTGCTTTTTAAAAGTTAAAGCCTAGCTCAGTTTCTGTAGATTATGTGAAAGTCAAGCTTATTCACTGACCCAGCTCAGTTAACACCTTTCCATCAACAGGCCCCATTTGCCTCTAAAGCAGGGCTCATGACCCCGTCTGGATGACATAAACAAGTGTCCTAGGAGTATGGTTGCTTTCCTGATTAAGCAACAGTGGAACTTGGGTATTGCTCTCTGCCTGCCCTTCTTCTTGCTGGCAGAAGAGGGTTTGGTACACTGAGTTAGAGAGGCTGTCTCCTCTGCCTGAGGGAAGACCAAGAGTGAGCATCCAGACAGGAATGAAGATAATCTTCCCAGGGAGAAATGTGCACCCTCCCTTTAACTTATCAAACTATTAAAAGAAAGGACCCCAAGACATGGTAATTTCACAACTAGGGAAGGGCAGCCAGAGGGGGGCTCATCTCTGGAAAGAGCTGCCACACAGTTCTGGCACATGCTCAGACTGCATTCTGGGAGAAACTGGAAGTCAGGCAATGATTCCACCAGGATCTCATCTTGGCAAGGCTGCTTGGTTATGCATGCCTCTTGCTTTCTCTTTAAATCTCACTGAGGACCCTGAGCACAGACATGAGGGCTCACTGAATCTTCCTCTTCCCATCCTGGCCACATTATACGCTTTCTTTCTCTGCTTACCGTTCTTGTTGTTGGCTTAATTGGTCTACCGTGGGGCAGGTGGCAGAGTTCAGGCTCTGACTGTAAGGACTCTGGTTAGAGATCAGGGATCGATTAGAGATGTCTGCCATCCACACGACAAAGGAGAGTGCTGTTTGTCATCCTGGATCTGTAACTTAAGCCCCACAGAGTAGTTGTCATTTTCTGCTGGGTCATGCCCTGGCATGGCCTTGGCAGGCTGTTCGGCTACCTTGGTAACAACCGAGTAGTTTAGCTATTTGTTTATCTTGCCTAATGTGCAAGAATTAATTTTGCACGATTAACATTTGTATCTTACTTTAAATCACTAAATAAGTAAACAGATTTAATGCCCATCTCCAAGCTCTTACAAAAAGTGTAAGCTTTAACATTTAATCTGATGCCAAGAAAGATGGAAAATCCATCAGGATAAATTCAAGGGCTATATCTACTCCCAAAACATGCTCCTGATTTTCTTGTTTTTATTTTTTTCCCATGAAGCTTTGGGATGCCATTTCACTTCATCTTAAGGACACCCAGTTAGGAAGACATAAGAAGATCATGGTCACTGAAATCATTCACACCACAACAGATGGAAGTACCCCAAGAACTGCTTAGTAACAATAGTAATGGAATAATTTGCCTTCCAAGTATCAACTACACCCAGGGCCCCTCCCAGATATCCTTCTTGTTGCTGGTGGGTATTATTGTAAAGATGCCACCCGACTCTCTATAATCCTTAGAGGGCATTTCAGTGGGCTGCATTTGGACAGAGACCATTTTTTTTTCAATTTTAGAAACCTCCATCATACCTATAAGTATTTTTTTCTCAGATGATGCTAGTTTGTATTACAAAGAAGTACTTAGTTAAACAAAGACCAGGGATGCTGGCAACTTAATGCAGTAATCAATGGTTAAATCGACCACCTAGAACTTTAGAGAATAAAATATTAGAAATAAAACCAACAGGGTGAAGTTTTGTTGGAAGCACTTAGTGTATGATACTTTCATTCACTTAAAAATAGAACCCAGGAGCTATGTGAAGTACTCAAGGAATGACATTTGTCACTGGGTCAGACAGTGACTTAAAATAAGAGGGGTGGTGGCGTAAGTTTGTGTTCATTTCTAGTCGTAAGCTGCTTAGGAGTTTTGTGGTTGTTTGCCCTTTCTGGATGGGTTAAATATCCAAATTCTGAGGATGGGGTATTCAAATAGGAAATTCTGAAGACAGCTGAAGCTCTCCTGCCGAAAAGCTCGGAGTTAATGCTGCTCATTGACTATGCCTTCAGGACTAGGGAGGATCACTCTTCTTTTCTACTTGGTTGTAGCATTTTTTTCACCCCAGTCCACAGATTTATCTAGATTGGTAAGAGCAAACAAGGTGAATTGATTATGACTTCTGCAGGACAAGGACCAGCTACAGTATGGTTGGCTATTTTGGACTTTGATTTGTTATTTTTGGTTCAGGTTGTTCCAAAGATGTCACACAACCTCCAACGGCCTTCCTGTGTAAGCTGACACGCTGGTGGCTGCATACAATAGCAAGGTGATGCTATCCATGTCCTGACCGAGTGGGAGGTGAACTCCCTCTGTGTACACGCTGCTCTGTAGAAACCAACCAGAAGGCCAATTCCAGATTTCAGTGCAGAAGCAGACAACGTAAGTTGTGGCTTTCTTAGGGTTTCTAATGACTGCAAATTTATCTAATGAGTCTATCATATACATCTTATACTTCTTCCCAGCCCCTTAAGCAATGCATCTCTCACATATGTGGTTATGTTTTGCATATACTAAACCTTGAAAATGTAGAATGAACAGATCTGGCCCTGGTCTGTATAAAGCTTCTTGGTTCTTGGAATATTGAGAAATCGTTCAATGTAAAGAATATAACAACCATGTACATTTTACTAATAGTTACCACTTATCTATTTGAGTTTCACCTCTCTTTTAGTCAGTGAAAGTGTGAGGAGCATATTTAAAAAAATAAAAACTACCATTCAAAAAAACATTGGCATATTCTCTCTAGTAGCCTTCCCAGCCCTTTTGTATTATCATTGTGGTTAGGCTGTAAGGAGGAAACAATTAGGAGTCACAGCAAATTCTTAGTTAACATCATACATAAAACACGAGCATGCACAAGAATCCCCAGCAGCTGACAGAAGTGACAGTATGGGAGAAAATAACAGAACTAGCACCCGATGAAATGGAGTTAATTAGAAAATTCCTTGCACCTATGACGCAGTACATGAAATCGTGCTCCATTACAAGTAGCACAGGCTGTTGATAGATCATAAATAAAACACTGATTCAGGGGAAGAGCAGATGGGCTTCCTGAAGGGGTGATAATGAAGTTGGAAAAACAGGACACAGACAATGTGGTCCTGTCCAAAAGCAAGGAGGTCAGGGCAGACACAGGAACCAGTTAGAATCCCTGACCTTGAAACACTACAGGTTGAGGGGCAGAGATGCGTTTGAACAGCACTCCATCTTCTAAGCACTTGCACAGACATTCTCAGCAATGTCATCTAAGTCTGTGACCCTTTGTTGACTCCCCAGATGGGAAAGTGCAATTGAAGCGTTAGAGTCACCCAGAAGAATGTAGTTTATTGGGGTGTTTGTTAGGGAGGTTGTTTTGTTTTTGTGATAGACAGAATGAGAATGGTTCTCATAGGCTCATATGTTTGAATACTTGGTCCCCAGGTGGTGAAAATGATCTGAAAGATTAGAAGGTATGGCCTTGTTAGAAGAAGTGTGTCTCATACTGGGAATGGCATAAGTTTCAAAAGACTTATGCCATTCCCAGTATGATGTCTCTGCCCTGCTTTCAGACCCAAATATGAGCTCTTAACTCATATTTCTGCTGCTATGCCTTTGTAACATGAGGGCCTGCTTGCTGGGGTTTCTGTCCTGCCCAGTTCCCACAGCTGGTAAGTCCCAAAGAAAATCACACAGAAGTCTACATATGTTATAAAATGATTGGCCCATTACCTCAGGCTTCGTATTAGCTCTTATAACTTATATTAACCCATTATTTTTATCTGTTAGCCACATGGCTCAGTACCTTTTTCAGTGGGGCAGGTCATATCCTGCTTCTTCGGTGGATGGGCCAGGACTGGGGAGAAATGGGCTTCCTCCTTTCCAGAATCCTCCTGTTCTCCTTGACTGGCCTCTACTTTCTGTCTGGTTGTCCAGCCTATACTTCCTGCCTGGCTATTGGCCAATCAGCATTTATTTAAAACATAATTGGCAGATTGTCTCACACTATGCCTTTGCTCTGTCATCATGGACTCTAACACTCTGAAACCATTAGCCCAATTAAATGCTTTCTCTTTTAAGTTTCTTTAGTCATGGTGTTTTTGTTTTTTGAGGTTTTTTCTTTTTCTTTGAAAGAGGGTCTTGCTAAGCTACTGAAGTAATCCTTTTTCCTCAGCTTCCCAAGTGAAATGAGATGACTGTGATATGAAATCAGCCCCTGCTGAGAACATAGCTTATGAGATACCCATTTTCTTTTCTTTGTCTTTCAGACTTATTTAATGTGTATTGATTGGTATTTTGCCTGCATATATATCTGTGTACCACATACATGCCTGGTACCCACATCACACTGCCTGGAACTGGAGTTACAGATGGTTGTGAGCTACCGTATGAGTGCTGGGAACCACACCAGGGTCCTTCACAGGAGCAACCAATGGTCTTAACCACTGAGTCATCTCTCCCTTCAGTCCAAAAAGACTGGCTTTAGACTTTCAATATTGACTTATTTTTCTGCTACCCATTGAGTGCCTCTGCTTTGTATTAGCCGACAAAAACTAAGCAGACATCTGACTGGATCACCACCCTGGCAACCACCAAGTAGATGTCCAAATGGACTGCCATCCTAGCATCCGTGAGTAGGTAGAAAACAGGGGGAAAAATGAGATGGAAATGAGGACTCTAGGCAATCTGAAGAAAATGTGATTTTTATCATTCAACTGAGCTTTTCGCCATAGTACTACAAACATATTAAAATACTTAAACACCATGGCAAAGTGTCAGTTTGAACTTGGATTGGAAGGAAAACATTAGGTGTTAATTTTGTTTGCTTTTGAGATGAGGTCTCACATGTAGCCCTGGCTGATCTGAAGCTTGAAGAGCTCAACCTGCCTCTGCCTCCCAAGTGCTGGGGGTGCAGGTGCTAGCATCACCATTATTGTACTTGGGTATGACTTTATCATCTTTTTTTTAATTTATTTATTTATTGTGTATACAATATTCTGCCTCCATGTATGCCCACACACTAGAAGAGGGCACCAGATCTCATTACAGATGGTTGTGAGCCACCATGTGGTTGCTGGGAATTGAACTCATGACCTCTGGAAGAGCAGCCGGTGCTCTTAACCACTGAGCCATCTCTCCAGCCCTGACTTTATCATTTTATTAGCTACCGCTGATGTCTTCAACCGCTTAATATGCCATAAAACCTTTTCTTCTGCAAAGAATCGATAATGTAGCTTAGCACACATGCAGAACACATGACATTGAATAAGAGTTTTCAGCCCAACACACACACAAAGCAACATTAGGACACCAGATTTTTACAACCAGAAAATGATTGATTATGTATGGTCAGCAGACAAGGAGGCCAGCTCTCCGAGCTCATATCTGCTCCCCCGACGTTGGCATCAGGGAATTAATAGCAAGAAGACAGCCACTCCTGGTTTCTGAAGGGCACAAGGGGAGTTTGGCACTCTTTCGTGCAGGTAGTGAACCTCTGTGCATGTCACGTGCTTCTTCTACGTGGAGGACTTGGATATTGTAGCTTCTAACATTATCAGCTGGATGAGCAGGCTTCCTTTGTGTGCGTTCATTTCTTGGACCTTCGAAGCTTTTTCCTGAAAGATATCCTAAACCCTTTGTTATATAATAGCATAATTTAACAGTTGTCTTTCTTTTATTGTCTCCCTCTCATTCCCCTAACAACAGCACCCACCCCCATATCCTCAAAGCACCATCCTTTGCCCCACTGGGGAGAAGCATTTATGAGCAGACAGCCATATACCCATTCACCAAAATTTGAATTAAAAACTGTACGTTTTAAGCATGTGTCCCGGCTTTTGTGTGTGTGAGAGTCAGGGTCTGGTGTAGCCCATGCTGGCGTTGAACTCACAGTGTAACCAGGGATGACCTTGAACTTTGGATCCTCCTATTCCCACTTCCTGTGCTAGGATTACAGGCAAATACTGGGTGCTGGGATTCAGCTCACCGCTTCCTGCATGCCATGCAAGCATCTACCAATTGAACTACCTCCTCGGCCCAAGGGCGCTACAAAGCACAGGTCACTCTGAGTCCTTCTAAGCCCTTTGGAATGGCTTCCAGTTACAGTTAGAATAAATGTCCAACAAGGATTTGCACTATCTGCTTTCTACCCTGTCCCCTCCAGCTCTGTTTATTATCCACCTCATCCTTCTTCATGATTTTTCCCCAATCCCTACTCATACACCTGGGAAGAGCAGCAAGATGTGGAAAAGAGGGGCATGAATGGTTATCACAGGAAACTACCAATTATTCCAGCAATCCACGGATCGTCCATAAATAGACTGCTAGGACCACTCATTTGTTCATAATTTACTTATTCAACTCTTTTGAGCTTTTCCTTCTCTGTCCTAGGGATAACACAGTGAACAAGGCAGCCACTGTCTCTGAGTTAATGTACCTTGCAGTTTGAGGGAGAGTGGCAGAATCCACCGGAGATAAAAAGGCAGATCTCAAAAAGGCATTGCTAAATTTGACAAAAGGCAGAGCTACCAGCTAAGTGGCTCTCTGAAGGCGCAGAAGGGAACAGGCTCATGTGTGTGCATGAACCTGGAATATACTTTAAAAACTGCGCTGTCCAGTCACTGGAGTGTACGTTTCATACATGAGTTTACGGAATAGTCCTGTATATTCATAAAAACCCATTTCTACACAAGCGCTTTCCCTCAGAATCATAGAACTCATTCCCAGTCATCTAAAAACGTTAAATTATGAAAGACTTTCTTTTTTCCTTTGGTTAACAATTGATCCAGTTTGGAAAGCAAGACCCTGACAAATTTGGAAGAACAGGCCTGAAATGAAGCGCTGGGGAGGCTGGGGTAGGAGGATCTCTGCAGGTCTGAAACCAGCACAGTAGCCATTTCATGGGCAGTTGGGGCTACATCCTGAGATACTACTACCTCAGAAAACAAAAAGGAAAGGAAAAGGAAGAAGAGGAGAAGAGAAAATCCTTTGACTTCCAGATGACACCATGGGAGGACTGAGGAAGGATGATTAACTATATCATGAAAAGTTGGATCGTCCCCAACAAAGACAGTCATAGATTCTGCACAGTGAGAATGAACTGCATCTTCAAAGGAAAGGACTGGAAACAATCTTAAAAGAAAAAAGTCGAGCTTGGGATTTAGCTCAGTGGTAGGCAAGTGCTAGGCCCTGGGTTCGAGCTTCAGCTCCTGAAAAGAAAGAAAGGAAGGAAGGAAGGAAGGAAGGAAGGAAGGAAGGAAGGAAGGAAGAAAGAAAGAAAGAAAGAAAGAAAGAAAGAAAGAAAGAAAGAAAGAAAGAAAGAAAGAAAGGAAACCTCAAATAGCCTTTAAAAGCCTGGAGGAATCCCAGCCCACATTGAGGGAAATCATCTGGGAACTTGTTAGTTCAAGTTTTTTCCTGTTCACATATTTCATCTTTTGTTTTTTAATAATGAATATGCATGGCTATACTTAAAACAAAGTTATCTTAAAGACAAAGAGCAAACAGGCTTGTTTCTAGTGATCATATTTTTCAGCCACATCTTTGGAAAAGGACCAAAAGAGAGGCCTGTGTTACTTAGCAAAGTTTGATAAAATTCTCGAGACACCGCACACAGTTCCTGGTTGCTCTTCTGAGGTTTCTGGTTACTCTGGCCTTTTCTCCAATGTCACTATTGCTTCTTGAGTAACGACCTGTGCGATCTAAATTCTCCTTGCATTTCAATTAACTGAAGTGCTCATAGCTTGTATAGGTATACACATAGCCTGCTTTTTTTAACCTTCATATTTTATTTAAAACTTCACTAACATATTGGTATGTATTTTGCACTGAGCAAAATACCCATGTCTTAAGCACCCTCACAGATCAGTTTTGGCAAATACATTCATTTAAGCAACCAACACCCCAACTGATTTACAGCAGTCTCCCCAGAACTTTCCTGCTGCCTGCTTTCCCATCAATCCTACCCCCTGTAAACAGGTACTCTTGGTTCAATCTCTGCAGGTGACCTTGCACTTAACCCTCATATAAACAGAATCCTTCTACATGTGCTCTTCCTGTCTGGATTTTTCCATTCAACGTGATGCTCTTGGAATATGGAGGTGTTGCTGTGAACATTGGACAAGTTTGCATTATTGAACAGTCTTCCTTCATATTCCTAGAGCAAAACGTCTTTATGCATATTTCTGTTGGTGGACTTCAAAATACAAAACAAAGCAAGGTTTCATGAATCCCAGGCTGGTCTCAAATATCAGATGTAGAGAAGGAAGACCTTGAACTTGGGATCCTCCTGTTTCTGTCTTCCAAGGGATTGATCCTTAAGGCTCTGGCAGGGTAGGCAAATACTCTACCAACAAAGCTACATCCATAGCCCTTTTTGCTGCAGTCTTTCCGGAATAAGCATTCTGACACCCATCAGAGTGGAAGGGAAGAGATGTCACTGGTGGACAATAGCCAGGACAGCTCCTGAAAGGCTTCCATGCCAGGTCCAATTTGTATTCTCATTTTAATGAAGAGCAAGCAGAAACTGTGTGCAGTGTCTCAAGAATTTTATCAAACTTTACTAAGTGCCACAGGCCTCTAAAACTGCTAGGTGGGACAGGCAAGGAAGTGAGACTTCACAGGAGGGTCCTTGGCAGTCAGCCGGTTGTTAAGGGCAATGGCCCATTGTCTCAGCAATTCCTCAAGGTCATTCTGTTTCAACTAACCAGTGAGGTCTGGCAAATAGAAAGCACAAGCAGTGCTTTGTGTGAACCACTAAATAAAACAACACACTATTATCTAATAGTTGGTCTTTGCTACCTTATTCTACTCCACCCAATTTGGACTTCATACAATGAATTGTCTTCATTTTTTTTAAAAAAGTGCTTTTCCCCCTCAAGCCATTCTCCTAATTCCTGTGTTTTTAATGAGTTTTTATTTTGTCACATGATCCAGAAAAAAGAAGTTCACACGATAAACACAGGTAGACAGAATGTTATGCAGCAGACATTAATGAAGAGCAATTCTCCGCATTTGCCAGCCTGCTTGTTTGCTTCCTTTTTTCTTAGACAGGCCCCACTATGTGTAGTGGTTATAAAGAAATGGCCTCCAAAGGAAGTGGCACTATTAGGTGTGGCTTTGTTGAAGTAGGGATGTCCTTATAAGAGGGAGTGATCTTCTTTGATCAAGCTACACTCAATGTGGCAGACAGTTCACTTCCTATTGCCTGTGGATCAAGATGTAAAACTCTCAGCTCCTTCTCCATGTTTCCCACCATGATGATAATGGACTAACTCTCTGACACTGTAAGCCAGCCCCTCTTAAGGTTTTCCTTTCTAAGAGTTGCTATGGTCATGTTTACATGTTTACATGTCTGTTTATAGCAATAGAAACCCTAACTATGAGACGAACTGATCTGGGACTCACATAGACCAGGCTAGCCTCAAACTCACAGAGAACCACTTGCTTCTGCCTGCTGAGTACTGGGATTACTGAGTACTGTCACATACCAGTTTCTTCAAATACATTTTATTCTACTGTATGTGTGTGTGGTGTGTGTATGTGTATATAGGTGTATTATGTATATGTATTCTTTCTCTGAGACAGGGTTTTTTTTAGGTAGCCTTGGCTGTAATGGAACTCACTTTGTAGACCAGGTGGGTTGACCTCAAACTCACAGGCAACCACTCAGATGGCTCCAATATTTTTAATTTAAAAAATTAGTCAGGGGGGCTGGAGAGATAGCTCAATGGTTAAGAGCACTGAATAGACTGGATCAAAAAAAAGCATCCCCTCGCCGTATAATAATCAAAACACAAAACATACAGAATAAAGAACAAGAGCTGCAAAGGAAAAAAGTCAAGTAACATATAAAGGGAAAACTATCAGAATTACACTTGACATCTCAATGAAAACCATGAAAGCCAGAAGGTCTTGGATAGATGTGCTGCAGACACGAAGAGACCATGGATGCAAGCCCAGGCTATTATATCCAGCAAAGCTTGCATTCACCATCAATGGAGAAAACAAGATATTCCAGGACAAAAACAGATTTAAACATAGCCACAAACCCAGCCTTACAGAAAATACTAGAAGGAAAACCACAAACCAAGGAAGGAAGCCAACAACACCCATAATAACACAAGCATCTAACATCCCTCCACCAGCACAACTCAAAGAAGGGAAGCACAAAAACATTACCACCAGAAAAAAATAACTGGAGTTAGCAACCACTGGTCATTAGTATCACTTAACATCAATGGACTCAATTCACCTATAAAAAGGCACAGGTTAAGAGAATGATACGAAAGCAGGATCTAACATTCTGCTGTTTACAAGAAACACACCGCAACCTCAAAGACAGATACTACCTCAGAGTAAAGGGTTGGGAAAAGGTTTTCCAATCAAATGGACCAAAGAAACAAGCAGGTGTGACTATACTAATATCTAACAAAATTGATTTCAAGCTAAAATCAATCAGAAGAGATGGAGAAGGACACTTTATTCTCATAACAGGAACAATTCATCAGGAGGAATATAAATATAATATAAAAGCACCTACATATGTAAAAGAAACATTACTAGAACTTAAAGCATACATCAAATCCCACACTCTAATAGTAGGAGATTTCAGCACTCCTTTCTCACCAATGGACAGGTCAACCAGACAGAAACTTAACAGAGAAATAAGAGAACTAACAGATGTAATGAACCAAATGGACTTAACAGACATCTATAGAACATTCCACCCAAACAGAAAAGAATATACCTTCTTTCGCAGCATCTCATGGAACCTTCTCAAAAACTGATCACATAATTGGTAACAAAGCAAACAAAGAAATTGTAGTAAACACCTGTGTACTATCAGATCACCACGGAATAAAGTTGGAATTCAACAACAATTCTACCCCCCAGAAAGCCTGCAAACTCATGGAAACTAAACAGTCAACTACTGAACCACCCCTGGGTGAAGGAAGAAATAAATTCAAGTCTTCCTTGAATTCAATGAAAATAAAGACACAGCATACCCAAACCTATGGGACACTATGAAATCAGTGCTAAGAGGATAGTTCATAGCACTAAGTGCCCACATAAAGAAAACAGAGAAAGCACACATTAGAGACTTAACAGCATACCTAAAAGCTCTAGAAAAAAAAAAAGGAAGCAGACTCACCCCAGGAGGAGTAGAAGACTGGAAATAATCAAATTGAGAGCTGAAATCAACAAAATAGAAACACAGAAAACAATCCAATATAAGAAAATCTGTCAATGTAACCCACCATATAAACAAACTGAAAAGAAAAAAAGCACAGGATCATCTCATTAGATGCTGAAAAAGCCTTTGACAAAATGTAACATCCCTTCATGATAAAGGTCTTGGAGAGAGCAGGAATACAAGGAACATACCAAAACATACTAAAGACAATATAGAGCAAGCCAACAGCCAACATCAAACTAAATGGAGAGAAACTCAAGGCAATCCCAATGAAATCAGGACGAGGTTGTCCACTCTCTCCATATCTATTTAATATAGTACTTGAGGATCTAGCTAGAGCAATAAGACAACAAAAGGAGATCAAGGGGATACAAATCAGAAAAGAAGAAGTCAAACTCTCACAATGTGTTGATGATATGATAGTTTACATAAGTGACCCCAAAAATTCTACCAAGGAACTTCTAAAACTCATAAACACTTTCAGTAATGATGCAGGATATGAGATTAATTCAAAAAATCAGTAGCCCTCCTTTACACACATGATAAATGGGCTGAGAAAAAATCAGAGAAACATCACCCTTCACAGTAGCCACAAATAACATAAAATATCTCGGAGTAACTCTTACCAAACAAGTGGAAGATCTGTATGACAAGGACTTTTAATCTTTGAAGAAAGAAATTGAAGAAGACATCAGAAAATGGAAAGATCTCCCATGCTCTTGGGTAGGTAGAATTAATATAGTAAAATTGGCAATCTTACCAAAAGCAATCTACAGGTTCAATGCAATGCTCATCAAAATCCCATCAAAATTTTTCACTATAGGTGGGACAACCATACAGGAAGTAGAGGCAGGTCAATGAGAACAGGAGTATTCTGGGAAGAGGGAAGCATGCTCTGCAGTCCTGTCCAGGTACAGAAGAAGGAAGATGTGACCTGCCCAGCTGAAAAAGGTACCGAGCCACGTGGCTAACATATACTAGAATAATGGGCTAATATAAGTTGTAAGAGTTAATAAGAAGCCTGAGCTAATGGGCCAATCAGTTTATAACTAATGTAGACCTCTGTGTGATTTTCTTTGGGACTTAATGAATGTGGGAACAGGCAGGACAGAAACCCCTGACAATATTTCACAGACCTCGAAAGAACAATACTCAACTTCATATGAAAAAAATAAGAAACCCAGGATAGCCAAAACAATGCTGTTCAATAAAGGAAGTTTTGGAAGCATCACAATCCCTGTCTTCAAACCCTACTACAGAGATACAGTACTGAAAACAGACTGGTATTGGCATAAAATCAGACAGGAGGATTGAAGACCTGGATATCAATCCACAGATATATGAAAACCTGATTTTTTACAAAGAAACAAAAAATATAAAATGGAAAAAAAGAAAGCATATTCAACAAATGGTGCTGGCATAACTGGATATCAACATGCAGAAGAATGAAAATAGATCCATATCTATCACCATGCACAAAACTCAAGTCCAAATGGATCAAAGACCTCAACATAAAACCAACCACACTGAACCTCATAGAAGAGAAAGTGAGAAATACACTTGAACGAATTGGCACAGGAGACTACTTCTTAAATTTAACTCCAATAGCAGTCACTGATAGAAACAATTAATAAACGGGACCTCCTGAAACTGAGAAGCTTTTGTAAAGCAGAGGACATACACAAAATGACAGCCTACAGAATGGGAAAAGATCTTCACCAATCCCACATCAGACAGAGAACTGATCTCCAAAATATACATAAAACTCAAGAAATTGGTTATCAAAAGAACAAATAATCCAATAAGAAATGGGGTACAGACCTAAACAGAACTCTCAACAGAGGCTGAAAGATACTTAAGGAAATGTTCAACATCCTTAGCCATCAGAGAAATGCAAATCAAAACAACTCTGAGATTCCATCTTACACCTGTAAGAATGGCCAAGATCAAAAACACTGATGACAACTTATGCTGGAGATGTTGTGGGGTAAAGGGGACACTCTTCCATTGCTGGTGGGAATGCAAACCGGTACAGCTGCTTTAGATATCAGTATGGTGATTTCTTAGAAAATTAGGAAACAACTTACCTCCAGATCCAGCTATACCACTTTTGGGTATATACCCAAAGGATGCTCAATCATACCACAAGAACATGTGCTCAACTAAGTTCATAGCAGTATTATTTGTCATAGCCAGAGCCTGGAAACAACCTAATACCCTTCGACCAAAGAATGGATAAGGAAAATGTGGTATATTTACACAATGGACTACTACACAGCAGGAAAAAAAACATCTTGAAATTTGCAGCCAAACGAATGGATCTAGAAAACATCATATTGAGTGAGGTAACCCAGAAAGACAAGTATAATATGTACTTACTCATAAGTGGCTTTTAAACATAAAGCAAAGAGCAACCAGCCTACAATTCATAATCCCAGAGAACCTAGACAACAAAGAGGACCCTAAGAGAGACATGCATGGATCTAATCTATGTGAGAAATAGAAAAAGATAAGATCTCCTGAGTAAATTGGGAGTACGAGATCAAAAAACAAAAATAAAAACACCCCAAGGTGGATGGTATCTGAGGAATGACGGCAGACGTTTACGTCTGTCCTCAGTACACATGGGCACACACATGCTCAGGCACACACGTAATAGCAGAGTTGCCAGTTTGGTGCTGGGTAATTTCAGCACTGAACACTAAACACGTTTGAACTGGACAAATGATAACAGAAGACTAGGAGTCATGACTTCTGACACATACCTCTAATCCCAGCCCTCTAATGACTGAAGCAGGAGGATTACAAACTAGAGGGCAATACAGGCTACATAATGAGATTCCCTCCCCCATTTTTTCCCTCCAGTCCAATACCCAATATTTGTGTCGGTTCTGACAAATGTCTATGGTTCTTTCAAGGTTGTATGGGGGACACATATAAAAAGCCCCTGTCACGTCCTTCATAGTGATAAATACTTGATATGTTTAACAGAATAGCAAGATCAGTAGCAGCCACAGCAGCAGGACCTTTTCCAATAATAGTGACAACGGTATTGACAGAAGCAAAAGCCGTGCAGTCATAGCTACAGCAGAGATCACAATGGCTGGGCTGCGCAGTCAGTCTATATTAGCTGCCTTAATAGGATTGCCATAGCACCCTCATTCACCTTTGAAATAAAACTAAATCAATTTAATAAAAATCAATTTAATACAAGCCTTTTAATTTTCTATTTATTTTTTTCTATATGTATGAGCGTTTTGCCTGTCTGTCTGGATGTGTACGATGTGCATAGCTGGTGAAAGAGACAGTCGGGATAGGCCATGGGATCCCCTGGAACTGGAATATGAATGGTTGTAAAGCCACCATGTAGGTGCCAAGAATGAAGCCTGAGTCCTCTGCAAAAGCAATAAGTTCTCTTTATCATTGAGCCATCCCTCCAGCTCCAACTTAATTTTTAAAAAGTTAACTTGTTTATAAAACAATTAAGGTAAAAAGATGAGTGTGCCCCCTTGTAACTGAGTTGGATTTAGCGAAGGAAAGGCAGACTGGGTGTTGGGTCTTAGAGAAACGTTTGCCTGGTCCATTTCTGAGCCCATTCTGAGGAATTGCACCATGAGTCAGGGACATCTGAGCAGAGATCCAGGCACTTGTATGACACTGATGAACTCTTCAGGGAACGTGTAGCCAGTGGGCAGAGCCTTGGAGATCCAAACAGAATTGCACAAGGGAATAACATGCCACAAATAGGCTAGAACTGATTTATTTACTACTGCTTGGAAGCCATTCGAAAGTTGTGTCCATTTTTAACCAGGGGATGTAACTGAAGCAAGAGATGGTTTATTCGCCATCCTCACAACCATGATCAGTGCAGAATGAAAAAGTTAAAAAGGTAAACAGACCCAAGAAAGATGTGTGGCATTCTCTGACCGTCTGCACTTCTTATATGTGACTAAGACTCATACATCTTTGTGCATGTATTACATACATGTTTTAGAGAGAATAACATGGGAAAGCCTTCCTATTTCCACTTTTGAACAGTATTTGTTAGATACTGGGCACACCTAATGACTAATGTTCATAAGTTACTGTGCATTGTGTCATTTAGGTTTTTCCCAAATGTCTTACAAAGTATGCTCTGTGTGTGTGTGTGTGTGTGTGTGTGTGCGTGTGTGTGTGTGTAACGTTTTGACATTGAGACCCTATGTTGTCATGTATAGTTTATACTTGGGAACTGCAAAATTGAGTTAGGAAAAAAAATCACAGAAAGATGCTATGGGATATTAGTTAAAGACGTGTTACATCTGTTTATGCTGTGGAACATTTGTTTAATGATGCAAAGATATAATGCATTTTTTTATGTTACATTTGTTTAACTCTGTAAAGCTGTGTTACTTTGCCTGTCTAAAACACCGGATTGGTCTAAGAAAGAGCTGAATGGCCAATAACTAGGCAGGAGCAAGGCTAGGTGGAACTGGCAGACAGAGAAAATAGATAGGAAGAGAATCTGGAAAGAGAAGATTGACAGAGTGAGAAAAGAAAGAGAGGAAGATACCAGGGGTCAGCCACTCAGCTACACAGCACATCATGGAGTAAGAAGTAAAGAAAGGTATATAGAACAGAGAAAGAGAAAAACCCAGAGGCAAAAGGAAGACAGGATAATTGTTAGGAAAAGCTGACTAGAAATTAGTCAAGCTAAGGCTAGACATTAAGAAAGAATAAGCCTCCGTGTATTATTCTGGAAAATGGATGGCAGGTCCCTCCCAAAGAGCAAAGAGTACAAGCAACCAGCAACAGAAAGATTCACAATGTTTTAGGGAATTCTACCTTCTGTATTGGCCTCCTTTCATTCCTATCCTGTGGGTAGGTAGACAATGGAACTGCCAATTAGGGACAGGATGGACCAGTGAAGGGGAACGACAGCTCTGTGGGGCAGGTGCCCAGTTCTAGACAAGGGTGTGAGAGAAATGCATTTGGGAAAGAAATGACGTCAATAAATGATGGAGACATAAATAAATAAATAGATAAATAAATAAATAAATAAATAAATAAATAAATAAATAAATAAATAAATAAATAAAGGTTTCTCCACCTAAAAGGCCTGGGGGTGGAGGGGGGCAGGAGCTCCAAACTATGACACAGCAAAGGGCTCTGCCAATCCTGGAATTCTCAAGTTGGCTGGCATCGGATAAGATAGTGTGTTGCCGGGATTAATTGATATCACCCAGGAATAGAGCAGCAGGGTCTAGATCGTGAAGGATCCTGGGACTACAGAAGTCACTATGGGAGCTTGAGCAGGAGAGTAACAGGGGACTCTTCCAAGCTACAAGCCTCCCCCCACCCGGCCACACCCACACAGTCACATACTCATGTGATGGGGAATCTGTCAGTCAATGATCTTGCCTGGCCCTGTCTTCCTCCCTGCGCCCAAATTCTCTGTACCTAAATTGTCAGTCATGTGAGGCTGTGGTAACTTTCTAGATTCTAGGACCTGGAACATTCCAAGATTTTACTTGCCAGAAAAACGGTGCGCATACCATTCCCGCTGCTCTCAAGGGTCTGCGCTCGTGCTCGTCTCTCCGACTTCCCTCCCGGGCAGAGTCATTTTCCAGCGCTGTTCTCTAACGTACGGCATCCATCTTCCTTAGCATTTGCTGTAACCAGAAATGATGGTTACTGGAACATGACTTTCTCTGTCTTGATCACGCCCACATTCCTAGGTACCTAACATCGCCAACGCCCAGGGTAGTGTCCGACTTTAATGGTTAGCATTAAAGTCTGAGCGATGAGCACAGCCCAGAGAAAAGCGGTGGGCACCGCATGTGCAAAGTCTTGGAGGCAGGTAAAATCTTGGAATGTTCTGGATTTACACGTTAGAATCACCAGAGAATGTTCAAAAAGGCATGGATCCTAAGACCCAACTTTCAGAATGCAGATTCAGGCGCTTCTAGGAGGGAGCTGGTTCCATTCCTTCCACTAGACCTGATCCGGAGTCAGTTGATCTGTTGGGTCACGCAACAGGTAGCTACTTGCTTTGGCCCTTGTGTTGGGTTCTGATGTGGGAAGCTGCAGAGGTGGTCACAGTAAAGACATCATGAAGAGCAAACACGGCTAACTCATCCGAGGGTCAAAGAAGGCTAATTAGACCCACAAAACCGTCTCCTAGCAGCCCGGGGAAGCAGCCGGCAGAGATTTACCCACTTCCTGCCCCTGGAAGATGATGTCAGAGAAATCAGGGCTCCTTGCAGCAATCCTCAATCAGCTTGATCATCGGAGGCGTTTGGACATGTAGGAACAAGTGGCATTCATCAATGAGAATCTGGAAGAATTCAGATCATTTTTCTAGGGAGGATTTCTTATTTACATTTCAAAGCTAGTCCTATACAGCCAATGCTATCTAACAGGCTCTTGGCTGCTTTCTGTACAACTGTCAAAAATTTTAAAGCCTCTTTTGTTCATGGCTGTTAATATAACGATTTCTCTCGTGGAAGAGTTTTTTAAATGTTCTGTTTTTTTTTAAAAACTTGTTTTGTTTTTTTATTAACTGTTTCTGTGGCTGTCCCTGAAATATGACATATTGTGCTGTTTGACAATAATTACTCGGGGGAAAAAAGCACATACATGTTCAGAGGCAATTATTTTTAAATGCTTTGTTTATTGATTTGTTAACTCTGGATGTAGAACTCTGGAGCATGGAGGAATATGTGTATTGTATACATAAACACACATGTATGTATGTATGTACACACACATATGAGGAATAGTAACATATGTATATAATTTACCCATGCCATAAAAATATTGCAAAAACACTAAGGGATCACTTAGGCATTCATTCACATGAAAATTATTTAGCTTCTCCATATTGTTTGATCCTGCGGTTTGATTTCTTAGAATTTATCCAATTACCCTAAGCAAATAAACTTGGACATATACAAATATGGAGCTAGTAAGATGTTTGTTGAAGACCTGTTTGTACTTGTAAGAAATGAAAACATGCCAGGCGGTGGTGGCGCACACCTGTAATCCCAGCAGAGGCAGGCGGATCTCTGTGAGTTCGAGGCCAGCCTGGTCTACAAGAGCTAGTTCTAGGACAGGCTCCAAAGCTACAGAGAAACCCTGTCTCAAAGGGAAAAAAAAGAAATGAAAAGAGTTTATATATGTAACAATTAAGGGTGGATTACACGAACTATGAATTTTGTCAACTATAGTTCCTGACAGGGAGATCTTAAAAATTATGTGGTTCTAGAATATATAACCGCCTCAAAAGTAACCTGATTTTATCAACTAGAAAACACAGAGAGCAGACTGGATGTGGTGATGAATGCCTGTAATCAGAACACTTGGGTGCTGGAGGCCAGGAGACAGCTGCAAGTTCAAGGACAGCCATCCCACGTAGTAAGTTCTAAAGCTACTTTAGATCAGAAACAAACAATAAACCAAAGGACACAGGGTTAGGATACAGCCAGGGCAGATTGCTGACTTCCATGGCCAAATCCCTGTCTTTCATGTCCAAACTGCCAAAAATACCATAAAGGTGATACAGTAGCATGGAGTTCCTATTTCTAAAGAAATGACTGAACTAAGCCAGAGTATTCGCTGCAGTTGCTCTCAACAAGGAAATCAGGTGAAAAATTCATTTTCTCTCTAGCTCTGTAACATAAATGTATATTTGTAATTTGAAAAAAAAACTATTGCTCTCATTTACAAAAAAAAATATTTTCACAGTTTCCCCCCAGTACTTTAATGGTCTGATTAAAAAATATTCTCTGCAGATTCATCTTAATTTATTTAGCTTTGATGGATGCTTACCAAAGACATAAATGGCTTAAAATGCTCAGCCCCTGCCTTACATGGAAATTCAGGGGCCTGTTATCCCCATCTGTCAGGTCACAGGATCTAGATGCAGATAAGGGCAGCTCGCACAGTTTCGCTTACACAGGGGTGAATACCAGAGCAAGAGCTGAGCTCTTCTTCTCTTCAGGGATGCAGCTTTCAGAGCCTACTGAGGAGAAGAGGTGAAGCTCTGGAGCTCACCTTCCACCTTCAAGGGACCTTTTTTTATACCAGGAGAAATTGCATTTGCTGGCTGGATTTCCATTCTGATGTGTTGTGATCTGGTTAGATAAGCCGCAGCAGGCTCCCCTGACGCCCGAGAGCATGTAGGTGTGAGCTGCACGGAGTTGGACCCTGCCATGGGGAGGGCATTAGAAAAGAATGCGGTTTCCCTCTGCACAGATTCTGTGGACTGGCTCCTCCCGTCCGGCAGCTGTTCGGAAATGTCAGGTGGATTTGTACGGCTGACTCAAGTTGCCGAAAAGGGAGTCGTGTAGTAGCTCCACAACTTGACTCTGCCCAGAAAACCTTGCTTAATATAGATCCCACATGAGCTAAGCCATAGTTACTCCCAACAGCCCAACAAACACCATTGAGGGAGAACCGACCTCAAGGGTGGGTTGACCTGGGTTATTGGTTGACTGGAAGATACTGACACGTACTGATTATTTTTTTTTAATCATCTTAGATGATTTCTTCTTTTCTGGTGATCTAGAAAAAATAGCGAAAGTAAAGGATGTCGGAGCACAGCAGAAATTCAGACCAAGAAGACGCCCTCAGTGAGGAGCTTAACGAGGATGAGCTCTTGGCCAACCTGTCCCCCGAAGAGCTGAAGGAGCTGCAGTCGGAGATGGAAGTCATGGCCCCTGACCCCCACCTTCCTGTGGGGATGATCCAAAAAGATCAGACCAACAAAGCGCCTACAGGAAACTTTGACCATAAGTCTCTCGTCGATTACATGTATCTGCAAAAGGCATCTAGACGCATGGTGGAAGATGAACGCGTTCCTGTCAGTTTTGTGCAGTCTGAGGTAACCAGGGATCTATGTGGGACACAAAGGGCTGCCGGGTCTGGGCTGGCAGGGTCTGTTTTGCAATTGTGATTTCTCAAAAGCACAGTATGTGGTTGTTTTGGATTTGGCCACATCTAAATTAAATCGTAATATTAATCCTATCCCGGCTGTAACTTTCTGAACAATGGTATAATTGCAAGGGGAAAGGTGATGGTTTCCCGTCAGTGTCTCTTCCAACAGTGACACTGGGGTCTCTATGTGGAGTCCGTGGTCTGTGGCCATGATACATAATGCTTTAACTCACAACTCAGAAGAAGCTGTTCTGACTTTTTGGCTTCTCCCTTTGAGAGTCTCATCAAAACTTCTGCCCCCCCTCCCCTCCCATCTCCATCCTACTTCTTCACATTCAATGTTTTACATATAATGTCAAAGACTCCCCAGTTCTGAGGAAATCTGGCCATGTACACTAAACCAAACCCACAACTAAGAATGTGGGCACTCTGTGCACTGGGCATCAAACATGACACCTGGAAATAGACGGCTAATAGCAGTTTTCAAGAGAGTTCTTTCTTGAGACATGATCTCTACAAACTAATTCCATGTAAAGCACAATTAATGTTGTTAATTACATTTTGTTATTAGTTGTGGCAGGTGCCTTTACCTGCTGAACCATCATGACAGCTCTGAAGCACAAATTTTAACGTTGCACTTAAAAATGACTGAGAAAAAAAAGAAGACAAATTTCCAAAGTACAGTTTCTTCAGCCCCGCCTGCTAGGTACAGGTGAATCTTATCACCCTGTTGTCACGTGGGTGATGGAAGGGAGTAGCGGACATAAACACAATCTCAACTCCAGGACGTAAATACCTGGCTTGGTCAGGCTAGAGCTTACCGTGTCATTTGCAGACTTCTTACAAGTGCAGGTCCGTGGGTTCCAAGACAATCGCTCCTGAATACCCATTTTAGGAGCGCTGCGGGACCAGGGTCTTTGTTTCTTCCCTGGTGTATATTAAACAGCTTGGTGATTGGGCTCCCCCTGCTGGGACAGATGGGGAATGTGATGGTGCAGGTTTTAGGAGGAAGTTAAGTCAGCTCTTGCAATGCATCATCGTCACTAAGTTCTTGCTCAGACTACTGAGTGCCAGACTTCTCCAAGCTTTTAGAGCTGCACTTGGCAAAACAACACAGGTGGATCCAAAGTGTAGTCACCGATGCACGAGAATCTAGTAAACACTGACCTGCAAGACTGCCGCTTCCCCTCCCAGACACAGCAAAGAGCTGTAAATCTGGCCCTAACCCTGTTCCATTTTAAGACTGGCTCTTCCTTCAAGGTGGTTTGCTTCAGAGACTAGTGAGACTAGAAAACGATGGTGTTCTCCTCAGAGCCAGGATCCAAACCAAGGTTTTAAAAACACACTCTAGCTTATCAGACTACTCCCATTTCCCGGCATAAACTCAGGAAATGCAAAGTGCGAGTCGAGGAAAGCAGTGGATAATTTAGGAAGGCTACTTAACTGTAGGGTATAGGGAAATTACTTCTGAACACAGCACTGCTGACTGCGAACCCTCCCGCTCAACAACACATAAACACGTTGACACATAGACTTTACAATTCGTATCATCAAGTTCCCAAATATGATTTAACACCATATTTTAAAAATAAAGACTCTGAAAACATAATTAACTAGGTCTTATTAATGCACTTGGTGTTGTGTATCCTCAGGGACTGTATCCTTGAATTCAAATAATTGTGAACTGAAAACACTAAAAAAAGTTTTTTGTTTGTTTGCTGTTTTGTTTTGCCATGTGGACTGGATATTTATATAGAGATTTTTTTCTCTTTATTTTTTTCAACAATACAATATCCCTGTTTACATTATTGGCGTAGTAGGTATTAGGTGGTCTAGAGACAATGTAAAATACTGCTTGCATGGAAAGAGGGGTGTATAGGATATATATGTGTATGTTTGTCTATACCTATATATGTACATATATTTCTCATAACACATGCACACGCGCACACACACACACAAGTGTGTGTGCGTGTGTACCCATAAATTGTGGTGTTCCAAGAATCAATTCCCAAAGAACCTCAGAGACAAGTATGTCTGGAAGGAGATAAGCACAGCCCCAACTGTGTGTCTACAAAAGTCCATCCCTATTTAGTTGTATTTGCTTATTAGAGGGTCTTCTGTATCAGAAAGACAAGGCAAACTTAAAACATAAGACCATATAGCACTAACACTGGGAAACCAACAGACCCTTCTTCAGTTGTACCAAGTGTCACCTTTCTGACTCAGAAAAAAAAAACCAAGCAAACAAAAAACAGGAATTTGGTAATAATTCCAGAAATTTTTTTCATAAGCATATATAAATTTGTGTATATATAAATGGAATAGTATTATACACAAGGTTTGTTAACTTGAGCTTTTTCATTTACAATGTTTTTCATTTAAGTTTTTGTTTGGTTTGTTTTTGAGATAAGGTCTCTCTATGTAGGCTTGGCTAGTCAGGAACTCACTATCTAGACCAGGCTGGCCCAGAACCCAGAGATCTGACTGCCTCTGCCTTCTGTGTGTTGAGATTAAAGGTGTGTGCTACCATACCATTTAAGTTTTTACAAAATCTTTTATGTATATATGTGTGCGGGGGTGGGGAAACAACCTCAGGTGCCAGTCCTCAGCATTCACCTTGTTTAAGTCCAGGGTCTCTACTTACCACTGCCTATGCCAGACCAGCTGGCCCATGAGCCTCCGGAGATTCTCATGTCTCTTATCTCCCGTCTTTCAGCTTACTTTATGTGGATGCTGGGGATTTGAACTCAGGTCCTTAGATACTCAGGTTTGTGTAGCAAGTATGTTATCCACCGAACCATCTCCCCAGCCCTAGAAATGTTCTTATTTTGTTTTGTTTTTAGACAGGATTTCTGATAGGGTCTCTTTGTGTAACCTTGGCTGTTCTAGAATTAGCTCTGTAGACCAGGCAAGTCTCAAACACACAGAAACCTTCCTGCCTCTGCCTCCCAAATGCTGGCATAAAAGACTTGTACCATCACAACCTGGCTAAAAATGTGGTTTGAAGATTTGTTTTCATTTTTAATTGTCTGTGTCCACCCACACTTTTGAGGAGCATGTTTGTGTGAAATTAGTCAGTGTTTTTGCATACAGTGCCTGACGAGGCCAGAAGAGGGCGTAAAATCTCTAGAGCTGAAGTTACAAGCAGCTGTAAGTAACCAGACACAGATAAGTTTAGGGGAGCAAACTTAGGGGAGATAAGTTTAGGGTCCTCTGGAAGAGCAGCAAATGCTCTTAACTGCTGAGCCCTATGTATTCTAACTGTCATATACCTATCTTTTAGGAAAGCACTCAAAACCAGCGTGAAGTAAGAGGCATTAAAACTATGCCCCAATTTTTAAAAGAAAAGCTCAACAGTGAAATAGTTGCAAATAAAAGGGGATCCAGTGGGAGCAACAATATACAAGAAACAGAAGATGATGAAGAAGATGAAGAGGATGAAGAGGATGGTGAGGAAGACGAGGAGGAGGATGAGGAAGATGAAGAGGATGAAGATGAAAAAGTCAAAAGAGAAAAAAACGAAGCACAGGAACAAATCCAAAACAGTCCCAGCACCTGCCAGCAGCTGGCTACGAAAACACTGGAAGAGCAAAAAGACAGAGCAGAGACCAAAGAAAAAATTGAGAAGAAAATAGCCAAATTAGACCCAAAGAAATTAGCTCTAGACACCAGTTTTCTGAAGGTAAGTGCAAGACCTTCAGGGAACCAGACAGATCTGGACGGTAGCTTGAGACGAGTAAGACAGAACGACCCTGACATGAAGGAGCTCAACCTGAACAACATCGAGAATATCCCTAAGGAAATGTTACTGGACTTTGTCAATGCAATGAAGAAGAACAAACACATCAAAAGCTTTAGTTTGGCCAACGTCGGTGCAGACGAGAGTGTAGCATTCGCCTTGGCCAACATGCTGCGTGAAAACAGGAGCATCACCACGCTTAATATCGAGTCCAACTTCATCACAGGGAAGGGCATCGTGGCCATCATGAGGTGCCTCCAGTTTAACGAGACTCTAACCGAACTTCGTTTTCACAACCAGAGGCACATGCTGGGCCACCACGCCGAAATGGAAATCTCAAGGCTTTTGAAGGCCAACAACACCCTCCTGAAGATGGGCTACCATTTCGAGCTTCCGGGTCCCAGGATGGTGGTAACAAATCTGCTTACCAGGAACCAGGATAAACGGAGGCAGAAAAGACAGGAGGAGCAGCAACAGCAGCAACTTAGAGAGCAGAGAAAGCTGATAGCTATGCTGGAGAATGGGTTGGGGCTGCCCCCTGGGATGTGGGAGAGGTTGGGGGGACCCATGCCCGATCCCAGAATGCAGGAGTTCTTCCAGCCTTCATCCGGACGACCTCTCACTGCTCAGGAAGTCGCCTTTGGTGGAAGAAACGAAATGATGAAGAACCCACCCCAACCTTCGCAGAGCAAGACCGACCCTGACTCCTTTAAGGTGGTGAAGCTGAAGAGAATTCAGCGCAAATCTCGAATGCCGCCGGAAGCAGGAGAGGCACAGGAGAAAACCAACCTCAAAGATGTCATCAAAACGCTCAAGCCGGTGCCGAGAAATAGGCCACCCCCGCTGGTGGAAATCACTCCCAGAGACCAGCTCTTGAATGACATCCGACATAGCAATGTCGCCTACCTAAAACCGGTAAGTAGGGCTATTTCCCAGTTACCCTCCTAGCGCAGACTCATTTGAACCTGCTAGGTAGCTGAGGGTGTCACCCACCATGGCTGACTTATGTAGCCCTGGGATTGAACCCAGGGCTTTGGGCATGCTAGGCAAGTGTACTACCAGAGGAGCTATATCCCCAGGCCTGCTAGTTTAGCACAGCCGGATCCTGATTGTTGGTAAGCAGAGGCGCAGCCCCAATAGAGTTAAATTACGGCTTACTCTCAAGGGCAGACCCGGATATACCCTGTGATGATAACGCTTGCAGCTAAGGTTTGTTGAGCACCTGTACA
Source organism: Microtus pennsylvanicus (assembly GCF_037038515.1). Lineage (NCBI taxonomy): Eukaryota > Metazoa > Chordata > Mammalia > Rodentia > Cricetidae > Microtus > Microtus pennsylvanicus. The sequence continues at coordinate 49,277,703 of NC_134586.1, forward strand.
AGCTATCTGAGTCACGGACGTAATCATCCAAATTCTAGAAGGTTGGCACAGATACTCACCCCCATCCTGTGCAGGAGACACTGATGCTTCGGGGAGTTAATAACATGTCTAGCAGATACCACCGGGAAGTGATGGCACCGATGTTAAAACTCATCTTGAGGTGTTAAGCTTTTATTTATATGCTATTTTGAATCCTTGATATGCATATGTAAAAATCAGACCACTCTAGGCACAGGGAGCTGAGAATTAGAGACCCCAGAAGCCTTCTTGAAGGAACAAATGAGGAAAATCCCAGCTAAGCTCCATTTGTAAGTAACTGGGATAAAGACTCCAGGGAATCAGTAGACAAAGCTAGGTCACCTGCAGCTACGTTTCTGTTTGCTTTTTAGGCAGCCAGACAAATGGGAAACCTCAGGTTGCCGTCTTCATGAGCCAATGGGTTCAAAATAGCTCGCTATGATTTCAGTTTTAATATCCATGGAGTCTCTATAGAAGTCTGTGATAAAGCTGACTAGTAGACCTGGCTTTATTCCCCGAGCTTAGGTTGCATAAATGATATTTTTTTTTGTCATTAGGGTTGATGTCCATAGGTCATATCGATTGATGCTTGGCTGTCATTAAAAAATACTGCCTATAATTGAACTAAGAGATTGTATTGACAACCATAGTTGATACATTGTTCCATTATAGAGACCCCCACTTCTTCCAGATGCAGAAAGCATGTGAGTCCGGGGGTTTTTCTTTTTCAGCTTTACTGAGCTTTCTAATTAAAGCTGTGTGTGTGTGTGTGTGTGTGTGTGTGTGTGTGTGTGTAGATAGATGATAGATAGATAGATTTTTGTTGAGCTCTACATTTTTCCTCTGCTCCCCTCCTTGCCTCTCCCCTCCCCTTCAGCCCTCTCCCAAGGTCCCCCCCATGCTCCCAATTTACTCAGGAGATCTTGTCTTTTTCTACTTTCCAAGTAGATTAGATCCATGTATGTCTCTCTTACAGTCCTCATTTTTGTCTAGGTTCTCTGGGATTGTGATTTGTAGGCTGGTTTTCTTTGGTTTATGTTTAAAAAACATTTATGAGTGAGTACATATGATAATTATCTTTCTAGGTCTGGGTTACCTAATTCAAAATGATGTTTCTTAGCTCCACCCATTTGCCTGCAAATTTCAAGATGTTATTTTTGTTTTGTTTTGTTTTTTGCTGTATAGTACTCCATGTGTAAATATACCACATTTTCCTTATCCATTCTTTGGTTGAGGGGCATTTAGGTTGTTTCCAGGTTCTGGCCATGACAAACAATGCTGCTATGAACATAGTTGAGCACATGTCCTTATGGTACAATTGAGCATCCTTTGGGTATATACCCAAAAGTGGTATTGCTGGATTTTGAGGAAGGTTGTTTCCTAATTTTCTGAGAAATCACCATACTGATATCCAAAGTGGCTGTACCGGTTTGCATTCCTACCAGCAATGCAGAAGTGTTCCCTTTACCCCACAACATCTCCAGCATAAGTTGTCATCAGTGTTTTTGATCTTGGCCATTCTTACAGGTGTAAGATGGACTCTCAGAGTTGTTTTGATTTGCATTTCTCTGATGACTAAGGATATTGAACATTTTCTTAAGAGCCTTTCAGCCATTTTAGATTTCTCTGTTGAGAGTTCTCTGTTTAGGTCTGTACTCCATTTTTTATTGGATTATTTGTTCTTTTGATGACCTATTTTTTGAGTTCTTTGTATATTTTGGAGATCATACCTCTGTCTGATGTGCGATTGGTGAAGATCTTTTTCCCATTCTGTAGGCTGTCGTTTTGTCTTGTTGACCATGTCCTTTACCTTAGAGAGCTTTCTAATCTTAAGGTAACTGTTATCATTCACATGTGTGTATAGGGATGTCTTGAGTTCCTGTCTCCTAGAACTGCATTGTCATTGTCCCATTTTCTGCATCAAAGATGCTTTTCATCAGTGATTTGGAGAGGGGATTGGTCCTGGAGCACAGGAGAGAATGCTAGAAGTCATGTAAGGTCAGACAGAGGTCCTCTGCCTGCCTTTGGGCAGGACGCAAGGGAGAGCCAGACCTCCACTGGGGGAGGTGAGGGTGCTGTCTGGGAAAACTGTCCCTTTGAAGTCATGGGTGGACAATATTCAAGCTGTTCTTGAATTTTCTGGTGCTATACAGCCAGAAAATAACAGACTAAAAGGAGCAAGAGTTTTAAAATCCATGTTGAAGGGAGAAGAGTTCAGGTGACCACCTGAGCAAACCTCCGGACTCTGGAAGGAATGGCTGCTCCATTGAGATGATCCCTTTCCATCCAGTCACTGGAATCACTGCAGTATCAGTCAGTTGTGCAGGAAGAGACAGGGGGATTCCAGTGAACACATTGGGTACAGGCTGGACCTTGTGGAGCTTACCAAGTAGCTTTTCAGGGTAGAGGACATATCAGCTTTAGGGTTAAATTATCGAGCAAAGGACATGAAAATAAATTTATGCCGATAACTGTAAGAATAATCACCCTACGAAATGGGAAGGTGCTCATCTGTTCTATGACACTATCTGTTTTAAATGTGCTTGGTCTTCGTGTGTGTGTGTGTGTGTGTGTGTGTGTGTGTGTGTACAGGTTATCTTTCCTATTCACGCTCATGTGTGGGCCAGAAGTTAACAGCAGGCGTCTTTCTCTATTGCTCTCTACCTTTTTATTTATTTTTACTTTATGTGTATGAATGTTTTGCCTATATGTATTATCTGTGCACCACTCAAAGCCTGATGCCCTTAAAGGTCAGAAAAGGGCACCTGATCCCCTGTAACTGAAGTTAGAGATAGTTGTGACCCACCTGATGTGGGTGCTGGGAACTGAACCTGGGTCTTTTGAAAGAGCAGCCTGTGTTCTTAACCATTGAACCAACTCTCCAAGCTCTCAACCTCATTTTTTTTTTGAGATCCACCTCACTGAATGTGGAGTTTGATATTTTAGCTAGACTGTCTGACCAATGAGCCCCTGAGATCTGCCTCTTTCTGCCCCCACCCCGGCACTGGGGCTACAGGTAATGTACTCACCACACCCAGCATTTTCTGCGGGTCCTGGGGATCTGAATTCAGGTCCTCATGCTTGCACAGTAAGCACTTCCACTCCAAGCCGGCTCCCTAATGTCCTTCTTCTTAAAAAATAAGCTAAGCAGAAAAATCATTTTTGAGTTGTAGCCTTGCTTATTGCCTCCGCTTTGAACTGGCTTTGTACCTTCTGGTTGCTGATGGTTCCCTTCCGTTGCTGGCGTGGACTGCAGTGGCTATCTAGAAAATGTCCCATGACGTCTTCTATTTAGTCCCATAAAGAACTCCGTGAGGACAATGTGAAAACACAGGCTCCACTGATGGATGTGCTTTACTTGTAAATGTCCACTTGTAAGGATGAAAAATAAAGGTGAGCTGGGTACCTTTTGGTGAGCCCTGCCAAGGTAATCCTCTAAGCAAACACTCCATGAGCAACAGAGTTAGTGCAAGAGGTTTGTTGGGGGAGGGGGAGAGTGAAAGAAAGGCCATGTCAGAGTGGGGACATGAGAGAGGCAGGCAGGCAGGCAGGCAGACAGACAGACAGACATACAGACAGACAGACGGGGAAGAAACAAGAGGAAGAGAAGAGGCAAGAGAGCAGGCTGTGCCTGGGGGACACTTTTAAGAGGTACACATATTGCAAAGCTGCCGGTGGAAAGGCACCTGGCGACAGGTGACGTAACTGCTTTGGTGGCAAAGGCAAGCTGCTGCTGAGTTGGAAACTAACGTTCTTTTCTTTGTTTGTTATAAAAAAAACAGGTGAGAAAGTAGGAAGGGGGAACAGGTGAGTTGGAAATGGGGTGCCATGTTCTCTAGACTCTTTCTTGTTGTCTGGGGACACGGGCATTTTGAGGGGACCTGAGAAAGCTAGGATGCTGGCCAAGACCTGGGACAGCTGGCTGTTTTGCTCATTGTCCACACTCTGTGGGACCACCTCCAGTGCTAGGAAGGTGCAGGCATACTTGAAGCAGTCTGTGAGGTTGGAAGCACTTGGGGGTAGCCATTTTCAGGCTGTCCGGGATGCAGATTTTGAGGGGACCTGGCATGATGCTGGCAGAGCAGAAGATAACGTTAAGAAGTTTAGGGGGAAACTTAAGTCCTGGTAATTGAGAGAGGGGAGTCCCAAGACCAGGGAAAGGTGGGGAGATCCCACCCTCAGGAACAGGCAGTAGGTGGGAAACTTAGACTGTTGATTGACGGTACTTATCTGGAATCCATTTGATGAACTCATCTAGGTAGACCCAAGCTGGCTTCCTGCAACTTCCAAGAATGTTTTGAGTTCACAGAAAGAGCTAAATTTAGACACATTAGCACTCCCGCTGTTTGTAATCTGTACTGAAACCCATATTGCAGAAAAGGCAATAGACTCACGCCTTTGAGTCATAGGGGACCCAACAATGATTCCGGTTAAAAGCATTAACACTCTTTCCTCTATCCAGAAGACTGGATGTATACAGATTAGACAGATGTTTCCAGCACAATGAGAAGCATTTTTAAGTCTTGTGGGAAACAATCAAAGGGAATTTAAAATCTTAAATTTGTGACAGAGCTATATTAGTAGATTATAAGAATTCCATTGATTAATGTTAAGACTATGAACCTTTGGGAAAAAAGTGAGAGAAATAAATCTGAAACATGATTCTTTTTTCTTTTCTTTCTTTTTTTCTTTGAGACAGGGTTTCTCTGTAGACCAGGCTGGCTTCAAATTCACAGAGATGCCCGTCTCTTCCTCCTGAGTAAGGGCATATGCCACAACTGCCTGGCTATGTTCCAGTTTTTAATACACCTTAAATCTCTTGTTTATCCTGACTTAAGCTTTTCACCCTCAGACCTTTGTAACTTGCATTTACACACCTTATTTCCTTATCACAATCTCAGCTTTCACAATCCCAGACCTATATAATTTGTATCTATACCTTACAGCACCTTAGACCCTAAAACATTTTCCTAGATCCTCACAACTTAAGCTTTGAAATCTTCACATAAGCTTTACACTTCTTTTCTAGCTAATCATTTACCAGGAGACGTGGGTAGTTGATTGCTGAGAGCAGTCGTTGTAAAGTGAGTTCCTTTCAATAAAGGAATAGTAAAAAGTTACGTTGAAACCTGTTCTCTGCCTTTATCTCTTTTCTGAGTCTGGTAGCAAATGAAACTGTGTCTAGACCTAGTAGTAACTCTAGGAGAGTGAGGCCTGTGGCCTGAATTTTCCGCACAAAGAGAACTGGGAAGGCAGCAGACGCCTTGGCTGCTACTGTAAACTGACAAAGCCAGCACTAACCTAGACATCAAATACCATCAGAGGCCTGAGATGGATAAATTCCACCCCGGGAAAGCAAAGTGCAGACAAGGAAGCTTCCAAATCTACTAAAAATGACAGACTTACTGGCGACCTAGACAGCTACCCCAGGGTCCTCTGTGGTTGTTGGGGGCAGAGGTCTCAGTGCAGCCTCAGTCTTCGGCTGCCAGGCCCAGAAGGTCAGACAGACTTTCCTGTAGAGTAGGAACTTGGGGGCAGGGACCTTGTCTGTGAAAAGAGGGGCAATCGATTCCCCGGTATCCTGATTGTTCACAGTCTGGACAGGATATTGGCAGCAGTTGAAGGTGAAAGGCAGGGTTTTGTTTTGTTTTGTTTTGTTTTGTTTTGTTTTGTTTTGTTTTGTTTTGTTTTGTTTTGTTTTTGCCCAGTGACTGGCATTGCCACATTTAAAGCAAGCTCCAGGTGGAGGTTCTTCTGGGCCTTTCCATCTTTGGAGGAGATACAGCTGCTGCCAGGAGCTGGCATGTCTCTCTATCCTGAAGCTTTTTTTCCTACTAAACACCTTAAATGCCATATTCTGCATTTGCTCCCGCTGTTCTGTGTCTTCTTTCCACAAGATGAATGTCTGCTTTAAAGCCAGATCATAGAGCCATCTTTTCAAAGTGCTTTAATTTTTTTTTTAGCTTCTCCTTTGAGATAATCTTAGATTGACAGACGCTCAAACCGAGCACAAAGACGTCTTACCCCCACCCATCACCTGCTCCCCATTTGCCGTCATTATTTAAACGGCGATGCAGCTGCACGCGAGCGAGCGAGCCCAAGGCATGGGGCTCGTTAGCGGTGATGGCAGCGTGTGCTTGCCCTGCCTGTGGCCAGCTGCTGCGAACACCTTCAGCTGCAAGGTGCTTCCTCACACCTGAGGAAGAGCAGCACCACCAAGCTACATCTTAGACTCAGTGAAATGCCAGAAACCCTAGCAGTGGTGATGTTATGACTGCCAGCGCAAAAGGATGTATGTCAGTCAAGCGAGACCTAACCAGGTTCATTTTATAAAGGAGAAATGAAAAGGTTTTGTTGAATTAGTGCAAAATTTTGGTATCTTCTGGGTTTTTTTTTAAAACTAATGTCCCTGTCCTGGTTTTGTTTGTTGTTTGTTTCTCAACGTGGCACAAGCTACAGTCCTTTGAGAAAAGGGACCCTCAACTGTAAAAATGCTACCTGCAGACTGGACTGTGGGCAAGCCTGAGAAGCAGTTTCCTAAAGATCACATTGATGTGGGAGGTCCCAGCCCCACTGTGGGTAATGCCACCCCTAAGCAGGTGGTCCTGGGTTGTACAAAAAAAATGCAGACTGAACAAGCCGTGGGGAGCAAGCCGGTAAGCAGCACTCTTCCATGGCCTCTGCATCAGCTCCTGCCCTGGGTTTCTCTCTGTGATGTCGTCACAAGTTGTATAGTGAAAGAGACCTTTCTTCCCCGAGTAGCTTTTGGCCATGATATTTATCACAGCAATAGAAACCTAACAAAGACAACTCCTAAAAATTAGAGTATTGATTGTTCAGAAACACACCTGAAAATCATTTCTTCTTGGAACACTTTAAAACATGCTTAGGTGGGTCTTAAACACACAGTGGTCCTCCTGCCGCTGCCTTCCAAGTAGTGGAATTAAAGGCATGCACTGCCACTGCCTGGCTAGCTATATTATTTTTATGTATTTTATGTATTATTATGTATTATTGAGCATATCTTTAAAAATCAGCCCATTTTATTAATTTTTTATAAGTTTAATGCTTATTCTCTCAGTACCACATGCTCCTAGCCTAGGATTCCTGAATGGAGTCAACAGCAAAGAATAAAGGAAAACATATATATATATATGTATATATATATATACATATATATATATATGTTGCTGAAATGTTACATGCTATAAGAAATAGCCTATATAAAACAGTTTAAGAGAACTCTCCTCTCTTGGTCACATCTTGAAAACTGGTAGCTATAAACCAGACTTTAGACCTGCTTTAGTTGGACTAGGCTCTATTTTGTAAGTTCTAAATGTCACAGAAAACATGCACATTTTTGACACCACTGAAATATTAGACCCAGCCATTCAAGGCCTGCATGTGCATGGCAAATATGGTGTGCGTGTGTCTGTGCACATGTGTGAGAGTTCGTGTGTGTGTGTGTGTGTGTGTGTGTGTGTGTGTGTGTGTGTGTGCGTTTTACTGGGAATTGGACTCAATGATTTTTTTTTCTTTTTTGGTTTTTTGAGTCAGGGTTTCTCTGTGTAGCTTTGGCTGTCCTGTAACTTGCTCTGTAGACCAGGCTGGCCTGAATTCACAGAGTGCCTGGATTAAAGGTGTACACCACCACTGCCTGGCTTGAACTCAGAACTTTGCACATGCTAGACAAATGCTCTCCAACCAGCTCCTTCTGCATTGTGGCTTCTGTGAGGATAAGAAATAGCTTCTCCAGTTTTTCTCCCATACTCGCTGCCTCCCGACCACCTCGCTTCATTTACATTTATTGTTTCTGAAGAAGTTTTCAGTTTGCACTCATTTTTAATGTCTTGGCCATGAAAGTGCATTCCTTAGATAACAACCAACTCACTTCCCTGCAGGTTGATGACTGTCAGTCACTCTGATGCCAACACAAAGACAGTCCACCCCAACCCCCTCCCCCCCCACACACACAAAGACAGTCCACCCCAACCCCCTCCCCCCCCACACACAAAGACAGTCCACCCCAACCCCCTCCCCCCCACACACAAATGCACACAAAGTGACCACAACTTTATGGCATCAATCTATCTTAAAATTTTTGTGATTTTTTTTACCACCTACCATTCCAGAGAAACCTTAGTGCCTTTCACTGAGATAAGATTCCCATTCTCGGCAACTCCTTAATTCACTGGAGCCCAGCACCTGCAGAGCAAAGCCAAGCTCTTCTGCTAACAAGGCGACTGTACCACTCCCTCTTCACTCTGGGCTCACCTGCATGTCTAGACTGTTCCCAGCCGAGTCGGCAATGGAATAGCGTTGCCAAGCTTCCCCTCCAGCTAGGTGGCATCATATGCAGCCCTGGCTCACACGAGCAGTTGCAGAGTTTAAGATGACAGATATGAGCATTCATCTCTGTCCCCGCCCACACTTGGCTTCGTCTGTAAAATCTTCTTTATCTCCAGGTTCTCTGATTTCTGTCTATAACATGAATTCTAATTGGTCATAATCATCATCATCATCATCATCATCATCATCATCATCATCATCATCCAGAATCATCTATCAGGAGTGAAAAGTGAAAGATCAGAGAAGCAGAGCAGCCAGTCACTAATTCTTACCTCTACCTGAGAGCAAAAGGGTGATCCTGTCTCTATGAATCCTCAGACTGAATGCCCTGAGCTCCTGCCTCCTCCCCCCTTATATTCCTCTCTCTGCCGAGCCATATCTCTTTCTGTCTCCACCTTCCTAGTGCTGGGATTAAAGGTGTATAACTCCCAAATACTGGGATTAAAGGTGTGAGTCACTACCGCCTGGTTCAGTTTCTCTTTTAGACTCAGTTAGCCTATGGTGGCCTTGAACTCATAGAGATTCACCTGCCTCTGCCTCTCCAGTGCTGGGACTAAAGGTGTGAGCCACCTCTGCCTGGCCTCTATGGCTAACTATTGGCTTAGCTCCACACTCTGATCTTCAGGCTAACTGTATTTGTTAGATCACAAACAAAATTACCACCACATCTGTCCTCTTATGAACTCCCTTCCCCCACCTTCTCTTCTGTGTCAGTTTCAGAAGGCCAGCCCTCTGACTGTCCCTCCCCTTTGGATAATCCAGGGTTTTCTAAATGTCTTCCTCAGTCTGTTCTCAGTCCAGGCTTCTCTGTGCAGGCCTTGCCATGTTGCTTCTTGTACAGTGGCCTTTGGTGTATTGGCCTCTCACACACACTTGTTCAAAACTCTTTGACTCACCTCCAACAGCCTTTTTACTTCCCTGAAAAATTAATGAGATCAGCAGAGGGGACAAGGGCCAAAGCCTCCCCAGTATTCACAGGAAAAGGATGTCTGCATACAGTTTATTTAAAAAATCTATGTAGTGTTTCTCCAGATTTGATTTAAATTTCTGGGTTCTTCTCTGGAGTCTCTGGCTTAGTAGGTTTTAGAGGGGGGATGCCCTCTTTTGACCAGCTCCCTAGTGATGCTGATGCTGCTTATTTGAGGGAACATATTTCAGTGACCACAACTTTACAGCAACCATGGGACACTATAACCTCAGATGATCTTTTCTTCTACCCAGTGAAATCGATTCAGTTTCCAAGTCTCATATCAAATACTGGTTCCTAGACACAAAATCAAGCCAGCAGAAGTACCCATTCCATGTACTACCTTTTAATGTAAATCCTTTTATATATCTATCACGATCTGCTTCAGGGTAAGGGTTCTTCTGGACACAGCGTACATCTCTCAAGTTCCTTAATGCATATGTGCATATCTTCTTCTCTCTAATTTGGATATGCACAGGTGTTGGATTGAATCCAACTGGATTCAAGATAAATATCTTAATAACTAACACAGAAACAAATCTTACAATTCTACCGCATCTTCCGGTCTGTGTGTGCACACACACCCACATGTATGTACACAAACAATTATTCTGTATAGAGCTAGATGTGCTCAATTGTTCCAAATACACTTAAAAATAACTATACTAACAACTTAAGCAGAAAGGAGCCCTAATAATAACAGGATTGATTTTTCTCCTGCTTGTGATTTTGATATTTTAACCTTTAATTAAAATTCATTGCTGCTGTTGTTTTAGTTTTGGGACAGAATCTTAAGTTGTCCAGGCTGGTCTTGAACTCATATTCCTATTTCCTCCATCTTTAAAGTCCTGATATTACAGGTGTTTGCTGCCACACCCAGCTCAAATTTGATCTTTTGTGACATCAAATCTGGCCATCTTTTCCTTGATGGTTTCTACTTGCTTTGCTATGGCATCTCTAATGGCTACTTTGTATGTCTTCGTCTTTCCTTGCAACTTTAATAGGCCCAGGTTTCTCACGAAATGTTTGATGCAGTGGATGAATTAAAGGGTTAAAATTTCCAAAATAAGCATGATGCAAGATGTATGATTTATTATTCTTTTCCAAGTAGTTAATGATTATCCAGTGACTCAACCCTTTGTCCTGTAGTCTGAGCTGCCAGCTTGGTCCTATTTGGAACATGGTATTACGGGTCTGGTTCCTCTGGTGGCCCAATGCTCCATTTTGCTTTTATTTCTTTTTAGATTTACTTATTTTTATTTTATGTGTGTGCATGTTTTTCCTGCCTGTTTGTATGTGCACCCTGTGTGTGCCTATTACCTGCAGAGATCAGAAGAGAGGACATCAGAGGGCATTAGAGGGCATCAGATCCCCAGGACTAGAGTTCCTGATGGCTATGGGCCACCCTGTGGGTGCTAGGAACAGAACTTTTTCTTCTGCTTGAGTAACATGCTATAGCCCCACATTTTGCTATTTTTAAATATTATTTAAAATACATGTGTGTACAAGCATACACAAAAATCACACCATTTAAGCTCTTTGCTGCAGCTTACAAATTATTTAAAGCATTCCTTGTATTTATTTTTTTGCTCATTTCTCTTAATTGTTGTTTTCCATGGGAAGGGCCAACCCAGACACAGGCCACACCCTTCCTCTTGAAGTCTGATACCAGATGGGGAGAGGGTCAGAGGCACATGGGGACTCCCCTTAGCCTGAAGGGGATATCCAGTGTCCCTTGTGGAGGGCAGGGCACTGTGAGGCATTCCTCTCCAGAGAACATGGACAAAGAACTAACTGCAAGAGGAGACACAGCAGACACCACGAGGTTTCATCACACTGACAGATGCACATGGCAAGGGGAGGAAACATGCTCAGCTGTTAACAGATTCCAAGCGTTTTCTTAATGCCATCAGCATCTTTGGGAAAAATGCACACATGATGGACAAGTTGCCTGCTAAGACAGAAGACCACTTAAGACCCTTTAAGCACTTTAAGCTGTTGCTATGCAACAGAAACTGGATATAGATTTTTAGAGTTGGACTGATGTGTGGCTTTTGCAGTTTTTTTTTTTTTCCTGGTGAGGTTTACCAAAATACACTTTTTATTGTGTTACTTTTTTGGTTTCTTGAGAAATATGTTTTATTTTAAAATTTTATTGTACGTTATAGTAGAAATGTGCTTCAAGAAGGATAGACACGTGTGTGTGTGTGTGTGTGTGTGTGTGTGTGTGTGTTTGTGTGTGTGTGTGTGTGTGTAAACTGGTCGGGAGCCCCTGAGATCATTGCCTACCTCTCCAGTGCTGTGACAATGAGTAGGTGCCATCATACTTGGATTTTGGTTTGTAGAGATCTAAATTGTTTGCCACACAAGGACTTTAGTAATGAATCTATATCCTCAGCCCCTAGAACACACACACACACACACACACGAGTTTTTAATTATATGAATACATATATTAGTTGTGCATATGTTTGTGTGTGTTCATGCCTGCAGAGGCCAAAAGAGGGCATCAGATCTTCTGGAGCGGGAGTTACCGGCGGTTGTGAGCTGCCTGACATGGGTGCTAGGAAATGAATTCTAGTCCTCTGCAAGAGCTTTTCTCCGCAGCTGAGCTATCTTTTCAGCCATGCGAGCTGTGTGACCTCAGGGAAGTCACTGTCTCCTCAGGGCCCTTTTCCTTCTTGCAAGGCTGGTGTAGGACACAGTGAGCTAATGTTTTGGAAAGTAAGTGTCCACGTTTATCACTCACCCCCATTAGGGAACTTGATCATTTCCACCATGGACTAGGAATTCTTCCTGTCATTTTACAGCTGAGGAAAATGGTGCTCAGTACCTAGCAACCAGCTAGGAAATGCTGGTACCAGGCTCTGAGCTCCTGTCCTTCCTGTGTTCTGCTTCAGCACAGGCTGAAGCACAGATCTTAGAACAAGCCTTGGCATCGGTTAATGCCCAATAATAATGGCTTTGGTTGGTTTGCCTTTATCATGATTTTGGAGAGTTCTGCTGCCATCATTTCTAACATCTTCTGCATCCACAAAGACACATAAGTTTTATAATTTTTGCTGTAAAACTCGAAAATTTCCAGGATTCATTTTCTCTTCTTCGAATGCTTAAACCACAGGTACAGCTGCCTAAGGAACTGGCGTAAGAAGCCGCAGTATCATCTAGAAGAACAAAATCTGAGCTGGAGGCTGTTTCACTAAGCGTGGGAGGCAGAACTGGAAACATGGTTCCATCCAGGCTGGGGGTTTGTTTGGGTCCTGATAAGACTCCAGGGGAAGGACACAGAGTATCTATGTTCGCTGGCAACATGCTCCAGGTCTTCCCGTTTGACTGAGTTGGGCGAAAAGTGCAGAGTGATGCTCCTAGAGGCTGAAGTTAACATTTTTGGTAAACTCTCACTTTACTATTGCTTTCTTCTGGGAAATAATAAATCTGACAGAAGCGCTGTACCTGCTGGTTATACTCCCACTCCCACCCTTCTCCTTCCATCCTCTCTGTTGTCATTCACCGCATGGCATCGTAAAGGGAATAAACCATGTTGCAAACTTCGTGAGTGTCATGAGGGAAGTGAATGCCTGGGCCTTCTGCAGCTTCGGAATAAAGGACCCTTTGCTAGTTCTCCGGAGGGCCAGTGGAACCTCAGGTCTCACCGTACTATTGCATGTCTTGCTGCTCTAACCAAATACCCGACCAAAGCAACTCCAGGAAGGAAGGGCTCACTTCGGTTCATGGTTTGAGGGTGTAGTCCATCATGAAGGGGAAGACTCGGCGGCAGGAGCCTGAGGCAGCTGGTCACACTGGTCACGGGAGGCCAAGATAGATGCGGTAATCAGTAGTCTCCTCTTGTGGTGTTCAGTCTGGCACCCCAAGCTATGAATGGTGCCATCCACATTTAGCTCAACCTCTCTGGAAGGTCCCCCAAAGACATGCCCAGAGGTGAGTACCCTAGGTAAATCTAAATCCAGTTAAACCGTCAGTGAAAATTAATTAGCCTAGCCTGCTGACTCTGCTCAGCGTTCTCCCTTGTGGACTCCACTGGTGTCTTGAAGTACCCTTCTAAAGGAAGCATATCTACAGTATTAAACATCTCACCCTCTGCTTCAAGATGCTCTGTCACCTGGTGGACCAGTCCACTCTCTTCCCTCTTGATAGAACATCCTCCTACAAACCCCGTGTATAGGTCCTAACTTTTCCACAGGAAAACCCAAGACATCCACCATCCATAAAGGTCCTGTCCAATTTCCCAACAGGTTCTATCTCCTCCGCAGGAACATTCCAGACATCTCCAAGTCTTATCTTTCCCCCACTTCCCGGTTCCCACAGTTCTTAGTAATGCAGTATAGTTAGGAGATGCACAGAGTCTGAGCTACTGTAAGAAGTTTTCCCAGGCTGGCACCAAGTTTCTTAGATATTTAATACATTGTCATGCATTGATTGACTAAAGCTTCACTAAAATGCTTTTGATAAAGTTTATTCTTCTTATCTGGTTAATGCCACAGATTCCAAACCCTGAAGTTCTGAGCTAAAGATAAGGCTTCAGACTGACAGAGACTAAAACACAAGACGTCAAAGAGGCCAAAATGGTCACGGATTATTTAGAACACACAGAGGGACTCTTTGGAAAGACTATACCAGTTCTTTTTTCAATGAGAGGGAAACCTAAATGTTTTCTATTTCACCTGTAAAATCACTAAACTGGCAAACACCCATTTCTCATTATCTGTTCCTCAACAGATGAGCAACGATGGGGTGGGTGCAATGAGATTCATATGCTCACATCATTCTAGCTCTTCTGTCTATTTCTACAAGTGCATGGCCACCACAGTTGCTGTCTGCAACTTCACGAGTGACAGGAGCTGTTTAAACTCTTGCCATGGTCCTCTAGGGAAGATTCGCAGGATCAAAAGATAATGAATTAATAAGTTACACACTCATTTCTTTCTTTCCAAATGCTCATCTATTTAAAGACCAAACATCTGAGTCTGGAGAGGTGGCTCAGAGGTTAAGCGCCTTTCCTGCTCTTCCAGAGTGCCTCAGTTCTGTTCCCAGAACCCAACTCATAACCACCTGGTATGTCCAGCGCCAGGTTCGATGGCTTCTTCTAGTCTCTGTGGGCACTGTATGCGCGTGGCATTCTCTCTCACCCACACGAATTAAACTAATAAAAACAAATGTGCAAAAAATCTAGACAAAAGCTGAGAGCTTGTGGTGCATGTCTTTAATCCCAACACTCAGGAGGAAGAGGCAAGCGGATCTCTGAGTTCGAGGCCAGCCTGGTCTACAAAGGGAGTTCCAGGACAGCCAAGGCTACACAGAGAAATCCTGTCTGGGAAAACCACCCGACTTTCCCCTCCCCCTCAAAACAACAACAACAAAAATCTAAATAATTGGAATATTATCTTGAACACCTTTTATTCATTGTAGTAACAAACGTGTCATATAAACAACTCAAGTTTGGTTTTACTTATTTATTTTTTTTAACAAGTCAAGAATAATGGAAGTCACAGAGCTGTAACTACCTTTCCACCCCCACCCCAAGAGGATGACATTTAGTTTGCAAGAAATACCTTCCGGTGAAAGCGTATTACTACCCTTTTAAAAAGTTTACAAAAATTTAACAAAACATTATCCTAAACAGCTAACTTCATATTCGTAAACAAAATATAAACAACTGGCTGATCCAGTTTCCACCGCACATCAAACAGGCGCCAAAGGGATAGAGATCACCTCCGATTCTAAGACAAGAAAGATAATACCGCTATTCTAACATACCCAACACATCATAGCCATAGGGGATTTTGGAGGGGATGTCAGACAGGGTTAGAAACAGACGGACACACGGCATCTTCTACTGTGACTAACTTTTCACTTATTCAGTATTGTCTCCAGCTGCTACAATGGCTGTTCCCCTACAATAGAATAGTACCATTGCTGTCCAACCGGCAATTATCTTTCAAAAACACACTGGAAGCTTCAGACATAACGGGACAGTGGGTCTGTATTTTTGTGGTTTCCGAGGCCCTTCCTTGGGTCATAGTGGAGATCTTAACAGGTGGGCGTGGGCGTGTGCATGCATGATGCCGTGGAGAGTTGGATGGTAAGACGTGCACCTTCTGTTTCAAAACCACAGACAGAAAATGGGTCTGAGCAAGGGAAAAGTGCAACTGGATTCCTGCTGCGGCCCCGTCACCGGGCTGGAGCGTTTACTCCCGAGCTTTGCTGATGTAGTCAGCGAATTTGGTGATGCTCTCTTCCTGCTGTTCCAAGGCATCCAGGATAATGCCCATTGGTGTCTTCTTCAAACCTATTCCCTCCATTTTATTTTCCAGCTTGTTCTTGAGGTTTCGAAGTCTCAGGGATGCGTGGATGAACATCACTGAAAAAAATGACAGCATCAAAGAGAGAATTCCCTTTACATTTTTTTTTTTGGTTTTTAATTATGTAAAAAAAATAAAACTACTGTTGTTTTTGTGGTTATGTGGTTATGCCTGTGCCTATGGGTTTATGCATTTGAGTGCAGGTGCCTGCAGAGGTCAAAGGCATCAACCTATCTATCATCTATCTATCTATCTATCTATCTATCTATCTATCTATCTATCTATCTATCTCTACCTACCTGTTTAGCACCTCGCTCAAGAAACTGTGGAAGTAAAAGGCCAATTCCTTCCACCTATGGGTGTGGAGAACCAAACTCAGGTCCTCTACACTCTTGGCACTGAGCCATTTCTCCCACCCAAGAGTGCCCCTTTCATGTCAACATAGGACCCTTCCTCACTCCTCACACATATAATAAACTGTTTCTTTTAGCTGTCGGGTTTGCTTGCCTTACTGATCCAGGCTTTCAGAAGGTTACCCAGACTTCATGTAAAGCTACTTGTCAAGCCACAAGCATTGCTTTGTGTGTAAAAGAAAACATCGTTGTCCCTTAGAAGAGCCCTGATCTGGTAGCCACAGTCTTTCCTCCCCACTGAAACCCCCACCTCACAAACGTTACTTAAATAACATGAGCTTCACCATAACTGTCTGCCGACACGATTCCAACCTGAACACGATTCCACTTTCCCAAAGTTTCCCAGGCAGGACTTTTTTTGCATTCTGGTTTTATCTGTATATTGTTCCCTGAATGCCAGAATCCAGGTAAACCCCACTTTAAGGTGCCTCCAAAGAGGCATGCTTTCTAAAGTATCCTCAAGAATGACCTGACATTGTTTACTATGAAACGGATGCCATGGACCTTCCTTGTGGATCTCTTGTCTCGGCACTTTAAAGGGAACGGACTAGAGAGTCACTATTTTAAGACACACTCTGTGATCTAATAGTCATTTTTCCATGCACGTACAGAGCACCCAAAGAGCTGTTAAACAGGGCCAGGGAGTTGATGAGGTGGCTCAGCGGGTAAAGGTGCCTGCCTCCAAGCCTGCTGAACTGAGTTTGATCCCCAGGAATTGCATAGTGGAAGGAGTTGTCCTCTTATGTCCACAGTTTCTTAAGAAAGATAGGTAGAGGATGGATGGATGGATAGATAGATAGATAGATAGATAGATAGATAGATAGATAGATGCAATTTTTAAAAATTAAAAAAAAAGACCAGGAAAATGACTCAAGGGACCAGGTGAGAGCACTGGAGTTGGGCCTTTAGGACCCACATAAAAACTAGGTAGGTACAGCAGTCAGCCTACAACCCCGGCACTAAGAAGGCAGAAACAGAGAACGGGGACAAAATAGCTTGATAGAGTAGCCAACTGTGTCACAAGGGCCCTTGCCTCAAATAAAGAGGAGAGCAAAGAAGGAAGCCTCCTGATGTCAGCTCTGGGCCTATATGCTCATCCTTCCACACAGGGAAATACAAGGATGCACATGCATACACACATGCACTCCGTAATAAATACAGAAATAAAAAGAACCGACTCTAGGCAATCCCCACACTACACTCTGCACAATTCAGGGGAAGACTAGAGGTTCCTAGCCAATTCTGGCCTTTAGAGACACAAGTGACTCACAGAACCAGGCTCACCAAAGGATATGGCTCAGAAAAATGTATTTTTAAAATGTGTCTGGACAGATGATCCTCATATATCTGAGTTTGGGAGTAATTGATATTAATTTCCATGTCCCAGAGATGGGTGGATGCAGCTTACTTGGGATATCTAACCACACTCTATGATTCTGGAAAGAGAAACTGAGGCTCCCAACTTTATATTTCATTACTCTGGCTGTCTCAGGCTTGTAGGCAGAAAGGGTACTATAGTTAACAAGCAGTGTGTTTAAGTGGAATTATTCTAGCACTAACTAACAGTATAATAAGGAAAATCTGGGGAAATTTCCCCAAAGTTTGAATTTACTGATTGAAATAGTTTGTGCTGTGGAATACTAATTTAAGATGTGTTACATTCATTTAAACTATGGAACATTTGTTTGATGATGCAAAGGTGTGTTGCATTCTTTTATGTTGCCGTTGTTTAACTCTGTAAAGCTGTGCTACTTTGCCTGCCTAAAATACCTGATTGGTCTAATAAATAGCGGATTAGCCAATAAGTAGGCAGGAAAGAGAAATAGGTGGGACTGGAACACAGAGAGAATAAATAGGAGAAATTTAGAGAGGGGGTAGGAACAAGAAAAAAAGGAGAGGAGGATGCCAGGGGCCAGCCCTACAACCACACAGCCAGCCATGGATTAAGAAGGAAAGAGAGGTTGTAGAATAAAGAAAGGTAAAACGCCCAGAGGCAAAATGTAGTTAGAGGGAAACAGAATAAATTAAGTTAGAAAAGCTGGCTAGAAACAAGTCAAGCTAAGGCCGGGCATTCATAAGCAAGAATAAGTCTCCATGTATTTATTTGGGAGCTAGGTGGCAGGCCCCCATAAAGAAAAAAGAAAAACCAACTACAAGTGTGTCTAACAAAGTATAGGATTCATTTGCAAATAGTCTGAGCTTGATCTGACAAGATCGCACATGATTTTATTTACTAGAACAGATGCACAGGTGAAACATTTCAAAGGCAAAGGGACATTTTCTTGCCGCCAACTACACCAGCATTTAGGCCAGATTTCGGCTGCTGAGATCTGAATTGGATTTTTGTTTCATTTCATACTGTTTGAGGTCTTAGAAAATAAGCTATTTAGAAAATATATAGTTCACCAGAATCATGGTATTTATTTAGTGTTTATATTGTGGTCCAGTTATTTTTTTCAGACATATATTTTTTCATTATGAATGTGTGTGTGTGTGTGTGTGTGTGAGTATTTGTAGGTATGTATGCATACCACATACATGCCTAGTGCCTGCAGAGATCAGGAGAAGGTCTCAGATCCCCTGCGACTGGAATTATGAATAGTTGTGAACCATCATGCAGATACCACACTGTACCAGCTCTTGTCATGTGATTAGGATTTGTATTTGTTTTGTTTATTGATGTCTCTCTGTAAGAGCAGTTGACACATTGCAAGTGCCCACATGAACTTGTGGAAACAAGCAGCTACCAGGCTTTCGTGTGCTTTTTGGAAGATTCTGATATTGTATTAGATATACCAAGAGGTTATGCAATGCCTATTGGCCAACTCTGCCTACGCTTATTTTAATGAAGTGTGAAAAAGAAAACGGGTTTACTTACATAACAATGGAAAAGTGATGCCAAACACAAAGACCATGACACCGCCAAACATGGATATGAGGAAGTAGCTGGCCAACATGACCACCATCACGAAGGTTGTGGGGTACTGCTTCTTCATTCGGCGGAGGATGTCTTTATTGTGTGCTGCCCACACGAACCCTGTGAATACCAGCACCACAATGATTCCTCCAAGGATCATGTTGAAGGGGCTCAGAAACCTGGGATGCGGGGACAAAGAAAGATCGACTCAGTAGCAGGTACAGCATGGGGAGAGGAGAGAAGAGGAGTGAAACTCATGAGTACTGACGAAGTACTTCGTCAACACCAGAACTCTAAATCCCTTAACCTATGAAGTAGAGAGGACTGATTGATTCTAAATACAGAAACAGCCTTAGTGGTTAGAAAATGGTAACATGTATAGCCAGGTATGTTGACCCACACAATCTTAGTACTTGGGAGGCTGAGGCAGGAGGATCTCAAGTTCAGGGCTAGCTTCAGTCACATAACAAGACTCTTGTCTCAAAATAAGCAAGACAACAACAACAACAAAACCCAAAATAGAAGATAAAAAAAGAGGAGGGAAGAAGAGATGATCACCAGCAGCAACAAAGTAAAGGATGGAGCTAAGACGTGAAGATCACCACAGGCAGCCCGATGCCTACCAGACTTGCTAGTGTATCTTCCTAGTGCCCCACAATGTGAAGACCACACCTTCTTATAGATGTGCTGTGTTTATCTTTCATACATCCTGGGTACTACCTACCACACACCAACTGTTTCGTTGTTTCTATTTGTTTTTTAGGAGTAAGTAGTCCAGCCTTAATAGGAATGATGGATGAATGAACTCATCTATTCACAATGGATAAACAGAGAGTAGAGGTTATACAATGGCCTCCATGAGCGAGCACCCTGTCTACAGTCATTTCTCTGTTTGGACTCTACAGAGTTTATTAGAGTGTTTATTTGAATCCTTATAAAAAAACAAACAAATAAAACAACAACAAAACAGTGCACAAAGCACACGGTAACTTACTTCTACTGGAACAAGAGAATCCAACCACCCTGGACCCACCTTGTACTGTTCAACCCAGCAGCTGGAAGGCTTCTTCCTTGAGGTTGAACAAAAGCTTTCTATGGAGCCCCAGTCTTGCCTCGACAAGGAAGCCTAAAGAAGCTGCCGCTAGCCTTTGTTTTTCTAACACATGATCCAAATCTCTGTCTGACACAATCTAATCATTCTCTTCCACAGAAACATTGGTGTCTATGATTTTTGACATCAAATATCCTCAATTGATCGTTCCAGAGGCCCTAAGTATCCTTGACATAGGTTGTCAACTCAGAATTCCAAATGTAGAGCCTCTAAATTCACTGGTCTATGAGACAAAGATCTTCATCATGGAACAGCCGTCACTGACTCTGGATAATACAGAAAACACCGTGGAGAAGAAGTAATTTACCACAAGAATTTTGTAAATGAAAAGAACCCAGCATGTAGTTTTCTACCTTCCTGCCCTTTGTTTTAGAGACAGAGTCTCACTCTGCAGCCTGATATTGTGGTCTGAATGAGAATGGCTCCCACAGGCTCATGTGTTTGAACACTTGCTCTCTAATTGTTGGAACTGACTGGGAAGGATTCAGACGTATGATCTTGTTGGAGGAGGTATGTCAGTAAGCTGTGGTATTTGGGATTTCAAACAGCTCCTGCCATTCCTTGTGTGCCCCCTCTGCTTTCTGTTTGCCAAACCAAATATGAGCTCTTAGCGGTTCTTCCTGCCATGACTTCGCTTTGCCACCATGAAGTGTACTGCTCTGGAACTATAAGTCCAATTAAATAATTTCTTTTGTAAGTTGCCTTCATCATGGTGTTTTATCACAGTTGTAGAAAAGCAACTAAGACACCCAGGCTGACCTCAAACCCATGGTCCTCCTGCCTCAGCCTCCCAAGTACTGTGATTAGAGATGTGCACCACTGATTCCAACTGAAAATCCCTTTACAGTTAGCTCTGATTCTGCCCACTGAACCACAAACTATTTTGAGTAGAAAGTGAAATTTTCTTATCCTTGCTGTCAGGATACTGGAATTAATGTGAAACTGCTTTTGAAAAAGCTAAAGCTGTTCACTTTAAAAAAAAAAAAAAAAGCAAGCAATTGCTGAGCGTGCTAGTGCATGCCTTTAATCCCAGCACTCGGGAGGCAGCGGCAGGTGGATCTCTGTGAGTTTGAGGCCAGCCTGGTCTACAATGTCGGTTCCAGGCTAGCCAGGACTACATAGTGAGATCTGGCCTTTCAAACAAAAGAGAGAGGCAATGGGGGAAGTGAACAAGAAGAGAATTAAACAATGCTAAGAGTGTGTGATGTAGTTTAAACATAGCCTATAACGCTTGTCAATGCTGTCCTGGGACCAACTGCTGTCCTGGGCCAGTCCCACCTCAGAGCAAGGCTGCTTTAACCTCTGTTGCCTCCAAGCAGGACTGTTACCTTCTCAGGAAAGGTGAAGCACAACAAGCCCTAGCTACAAAATTTGGATACCAGTTTTGGAAAATGGTCATGCTGGGCCCCTTCTGACTCAGGGCATGATCATGACTGCCTCAAGGCCAGCTGCTCCTAGCCACAATAAGCTCCAACCCCCACTATTCCAGGACACTGTGACATTGAAACGCTGCCTGACTGCCCGCAGAGGAATTCCCCCTCCAGCATAAAAAGCAGTCCCTCCAAAAGGCTGTGTGCAGATGGACTCTCTACTGCCTTGCCCTCTGTGGATGTACCGCGTGTATCTAATGAACTGTGCTTCTTCTTTTGTCTTCAGAGGATCTGTTCCCACCAGTGCCATCCTGGTAGGACAATAACAGTTGCATATTTCACTCAAAGTCCTTGAAAACAATGAGACCCTCCAAGCTTTATGAGTGTTCAGCAAAAATTTTACCAACTGAGCCATGACCCCAGATCTTTCTATGTACACATGTGTGCTATTGGGGATTAAAGTCAGGGCATGGTAGGCAAATATTCTGCCATTAAGCTATATCCTCACACTGTTGGTTTTGTTATCTTGTTTGGTTGGGGTTTTTAGTGTGTGTGTGTGGGGGGGGGATTTCACCATCTCACCATGTTGCCCAGGCTAGCCTTGAACTCCATCTTCCTACCTTTGCTTCCCCAGTAGCTGGGATTACAGATCTGTACTACCAGGTCTATCTTATCATTTGCATATTATTTTCTAATCAAAAATAAAATAACTATACACACAAAAAAAGAAAATTGAAAATCAGCAGCTTCTCAGTTCACAGTTCGGGCTTAGCACTCTCTAAGCATCTAAAAGCGTTACTGGGACTTGAGTTCGTACACCACCTTGAGGTTTTTCCTTCTTTACCACAACCTTGTCTTCCTACTGTCTCTACTCTGTGTGCCAGTTTGTCCCATCTGACCTCCTCCAAGCTCTCAACACTCAGCTCACAGGCGGTTCTGTCTTGCTTGCACTCCCCCTCTCCCTCCCAGTTCCAAGTCACCTAGAGTGACTCAGCCTCTGTATTATTATTTTAGTTTATATTTTCATCTGGGTTATTGTCTCCTGATACAACTTCAGATTTGATTTTTGTTTGCTGTTGGAGACAGGGTCTCATATAGCACAGGTTAACTGAAGCTCTCTGTGTAGCTGAGGATGACCTTCAGTTCCAGATCCTCCTGCCATTACCTCCCAAGAGGTGTGATTAAGAGTACATGACACCATACCCCAATACCTAATCTGAGAAAGTCAAAAGTTTTACAGGCCACAAGAAAGCAGAATCAGGTAATGCAAAAAGTATATCCTCTCGTACAAGCCTTAGAGAACCTTGCATCAGAGGCCTACAAACTTTCACAGATGAACAAAATCTCATTCCTAGTACCAAAAGAGAGAAAGTCTAAGAGAAACTAGACCAAAGGACTTCAGTAGTCATGGTGGGTAGGGGCTTCATGGGTTGTCTCTCTTTCTTTCATCCTCTCGTTGTCTTCCTTTCTTCCTTCTTTTGTGTGTATGTATTTTTGTGACAGACTCTTGCTACATAGCCTAGCTGGCCTTGAATTCATGGCAATCCTGCTGCCTCGGCCTTCCAAGTGTTGGGATTTACAGGTATGAGCCACCAAGCCTACCATTTGTTTTTCTATTTCTCAATTACCTTATGCTACTTAGAGAACTAACAATACCTGACATTTCAGAAAAGGAAACATAGACCCTCACAAAGCCATCCTTTTCATCTAGGACCCATTCAAGTGTTTCTGGGCTGTAAAACAAAGACCAAAAATTAACAGAAAGAACTAGAATGGAGGGTCAGGAAATGGCATGCTTGATGCACAAACTGAGGAAACGAGCTTGGCCCCAGTAACCACAAAAAAAAAAAAAAAGCCAGGTGTGGAGGTGGGCACTTGTGATACCAGAACGGGGGAGGTAGATGCAGGCAGATCCCTGGGACTCACTGACCTTCCCAGAGCTCAGGGAGAGACCTTGTCTCAAAAACAAGGTGAGCAGTGGAGAGAGAGACTAGGATGAAAGGCTGAAACTGAAGAAAACTCTCGCAGACTAAACTGCAAAGGGGAGCCGGGCAGTCTGGAGCAAAGTACCAAAGATTCTTCTAGAACACTCACTAAAATAATAATTTACGGGGCATACAATAAAATTTCCATGAAGTTTTTTTTTCTTCTATTTTTACTTTCGACAAGTAAAGCAGATCTCTAAGCCGAATATGTAAATAAAGCCTGGGATGAAAAGGAATGGAAAACCCAGGGCCAATTCAAATAATTCCCCATTTGCTCTTCACCTGTTCCTGTAGCTCTGGCTCAAAGGAAAAGAAGCAAGGGCTCCTATAGAACTGGTTTTAGCTTGCAACATGCCCAGCCACAAACTATAATTAGAAAGCAGCTCAGCTCCAAGCTGATGGGGGGGAAAAAAAGAACAAAGTTCTTGGGAGAAGAAATGATTTTCTCCCATATTCTGAGTACATGCAATTACGTTCCGAAAATCAGTAAAATCTGTGCCATGGAGATGCCCAGGTAGCCAGTTATACTTGTAACAAAATGACACACAGACACACATGAAGCACACACACACACACACACAGACACCACACAAACTAACCACATTTTCTGATGAGCGTAAGAATCTGGGAAGCAGTTGTTGTTTGACATGCCAGTGGTTGGGCTGTTAGTCACACCAGTCAAGAAAAAAAATCCAGGAGCTTTTTTTAAAAGAGTGGTTTCAATAAACATGATACTCATCTTTCAGGAGGCTCTGCTGGGTGTGGGCTTATTATTGCTTAGCCATGAATAACAAGCAGGGAGGAAAAGAGAAAGTTCTGGAAGGTGATGGAGGAGTGGAGGGGGGGAAGACATAACATTTGAGATACTGTTCTTTGTAGAACACACCCTAATTATTCAAGTTAAAACTATTAAATAGGCTTGCGATTTTGAGCTAAATGTATGCATATAAATTACCCCATTCTACTAATTAACAAACCTCCTGTAGTGGGGTTGTTCTTGGTTGTAAAAACCTTCAGAATGCCACTGCGACTTTCTAAAGCCGCCTCGAAGACCGAATCAATGCGATCCTGCTCTGCAGTATGAGACAACGATGTGGTCTAAAGAAGTGAAAAGGAATAACCACGGCATCTGGGGAGGAAGAACGGTAGGGGTGGGGTCCACAACACAACCATCCGGTGCGGTTAAGCACCTTAGTGCAGTCAAAGACTTAACCCCTCCACTCTAAGATGCTTTATGCTTCCGCTTGAAGTCAACAACTAAGGTATCCCTCCACAAGGCTATTCCTCTCTGAGAGAAGGCGGCAGAGGGGTAGCTCAGTGGGTCGGTCCTTGCCTGGTGTGTGTACGTGGAGGGGAAAGGGAGAGAGGTCTGAAGGAAGGTGGCTTTGTGGGAACTATGCCCCAGACCTGCCGCTGTGACTCGGCTGACCGGATCTGCAGAGTCAGCATAACCTGCGGGAAGGAGGAAAAATTCCACCCTATCAGTGTTCTAGGGCTAGGAGGGTCTTGAAAACCCCCGCAGTTCACAACGAAGCCAACTAAGGACTAAAGGCAGTTTGTGAATGTGTTCAGGGCCACCAACTGCAGAGCTGCCACTGAAATCAACTAAAGCAGAGGGTTCAGAGCAGCAGAAAAAACATTTGGTAAATTCTGTCACACCAAGCAGAACCCACAAGGCAGAAACAGCCTCGCGCCTGACTTCTAACTTGGAAGCTGCGTTTGAAGAGGAATCCCAATGCAAACTTGTGCAACCACTTTGGAAATCGGTGTGGCGGTTCTCAGAAAACTGGGAATCAACCTACCTCAGGATCGAGCAATTCCACTCTTGGGAATATATCCAAAAGATGCTCAATCATACTACAAGAGCATTTGTTCAACTATGTTCATAGCAGCATTATTTGTAATAGCCAGAACCTGGAAAGAACCTGGATGCCCCTCAACTGAAGAATGGATAAAGAAAGTGTGGCACATCTACACATTAAAATACTACTCAGCAGTAAAAAAAAAATGACATCTTGAATTTTGCATGCAAATGCACGGAATTAGAAAACATCATCCTAAGTGAGGTAACCCAGACCCCCCAAAATGAATATGAACCTTCATCCAACAACAGATGGGGAACAGAGGCAATGACCCACATCGGAGCACTGGACTGAACTCCCCAGATCCAGTTGAAGAGTGGAGGGAGTGAGAGTATGAGCAAGGAATTCAAGACCATGAAGGGGTCATCATGAGACAGTTTGCTTGAGCTAATGGGAGCTCACCAACACCAACTGGACTGGGAGTGAATGAGCGTGGGAACAACCAAGCCCCTCTGAAGGGTGTGGACAGCTGGGGCAGACTGAGGGGCCACTGATAGTGACACTGGGACGTGTCTCTACTTGCATATACCGGCTTCATGGGATCCTGTTCTCTTTGGATGTAAACTTTGCTCAACCTAGACATAGTAGGGAGGGCCTTGGACTTTCCACAGGGTGGGGTGCATGACACTCCCTTAGGGTTGGAGGGGTGGAGGGAGGGTCTGTGGAGGGAGAGGGAGGGGACTGTCAAGAGGGGAGGGAGGGAGAATTTGGATTGGTATTTTTTTTAAGTAATAAAAAAAAGGGAAAAAATGAAGAGCAGTCCCAGAGGAACCTGACTCACAGGGAAGAGGAGCAGAGGGGCTGTGTACTCACAGGGCACTTCTCTAAGAAGTTGAGGTTTTCCTGTGGCTCGTGGCAATTAGGAATATACCCATCCGCTTTCTTCTCATGGCCTTTATAGAATCAGCACTCTTGACCCCTTCTACACGGCCTGGCTGCCTCTGGAGACCAAACTACTGCAAATAGTTGTACCAGGAATGGAAAGCTGGGACAGGGAGCACGGTTATAGTGTGGAGGTCACCAACCTCAGCATTTGGCTTAGGCTGCATCTACTAGGGAGCACCTTTGGTACATGACATGCAGCTGTCCTCCCTGCCAGCTACCTGATGCCACGTGCTGACTCTGCACTTATGCCCACACTTCCGGCGGTTGCTGGAGCTCACTCTGCTTCCTGGGCAGCCACAGGCCTGTGTGGGAGCTGTTCTTTCTGCCTGATTCACTCCAGCCTTCTTTAAGCTCAGTTCAATTGCCTTTTCTCAGCCTCTCCCAACATCACACAGCACCATATGCCTCTTTCCACAGCGCTCACCACAGTGGTAGCTTTACATCTATGCGGGTGAGGACCGAATACATAGAGAGCTCCACAAGGAACGGAGATGTCACACTTTTGGCCCCAGCACCTAGCATTTGATAAATGTGTCAATGAAAGAAAAAAAGTAAGACACTTGCGCATTTTCATACCATTTCATTATGTTCAGTGTATTTCTGTAGCCGTTGATTAAATTAAGGAGCATGAGATTAACATAGACAAGACACTATTGTTCCTATTGTATACTAGATAGCACAGGGGATAGTTCTGGCCTTTGTTTCTGTGCAGAGCTTGTTAAAGGGACAAGTGAGAAAAGCACCACTGGGGAAAATTCATGCCCCTACATGTCGGGAGAATGGACAAGGAAGAAAGGCAGTGGGCTGTCTGAGCCCCTGCAGACTGTGTGGCCAGCACAGGCTGAAGTACAGCAGGGACAAAGAAGGGAGAGTAATACACTACTGAGCCTATGCTTTGAGGGTCCTTTCTGCTTCCTGTCGTCACCCACCCAAAAGTGCTCGGTGGTTGTTTTGGTTACCCAACATGGCTTCTGTCCTGGCAAGAACTATTTTTATTTTTTCTTCTTTATTTTAAAAATTATATTTATATATTTAGCGTGTACATTCACCATGGTACTGGGGTGGAGGTCAGGAGACAACATTCGGGTGTCAGTTCTCCCCTCCCACCCAGATATCCAATTTAGGCTAGGAGATTTGTCTGCAAGTGCCACTACCACTGAGCCAGCATGCAAGAAATATATATATATATACCTGACTGTAAAATGTAACTATGGGCTTTATGAGACACAAATTAGTTCTCAGTATATGTGACCATCATCTCCTGGATCACCAGGTAAAGGAGACTTCAAAAAGTTCAGGCGGAACAAAGGAAAGTTTAGGTGGCATGGGATCCAGTCTGTTTTGTCACAGAAGGTAAAAGTGACAAAACCTTGGGACTTCCCCTCCTGGCTAAATTAGCAAGGCCCACAGAATTCACTGTATCCTGTGAACTTTGCACCATTGAACTGGGCACTTTCCATGAAGTTGGCATCTCGGTGTATTCCTAGGCAGACATACTTTGCTAGCCTCTTGTGGTTTGTTTGGCATTTACTAAGCTATTTACTTATTTATTAGTATATGTATTATTTATGTGTATGCATTTTTGTGTGCACGTGAATGCATACATGGAGGTCAAAGGTTGACATTAAGTGTCTTCCTCCATTGCTCTCTCTCTCTTTCTGTTTTGTTTCATTTCTTTCAATACAGGGTTTCTCTATGCAGCCCTGGCTGTCCTGGAACTCACTCTGTAGACCAGGCTGGCCTCGAACTCACAGAGATCCGCTTGCCTCTGTCTGCCAAGTGCTGAGGTTAAGGGTGTGCACCACCACCACCTGACTTCTATCTTATTTTTTTGAGACAAGATATTTTACTGACCACCAACTTGACTAGACTGGCCAATGAGCAGACTCCATGGATCCTCCTGTCTCAGCCTCCCCAGGCTGTATTTTTAGGTCCAAACTCAGATCCTTATGTTCCCACAGCCAGCACTTCACCCACTGAGCCATTTCCCACACCCAGGACTGGTAAATTTACTTTTATTAGACAATCAGTTGGACCTGAGCTAGAAATCGTAACTCAGCCAGGTGGTGGTAGCAAGTGCCATTAATCCCAGCACTTGTGAGACAGAGGCAGGCGGATCTCTGTGAGTTCAAGGTCAGCCTGGTCTACAGAGCTAGTTCAGGACAGGCGCCAAAGCTAGAGAAACCCTCTCTCAAACCCCTCCCCCCAAAAAAAAGAAAGAGAGAAAGAGAGAGAGAGAGAGAGAGAGAGAGAGAGAGAGAGAGAGAGAGATTGTTACGAATCCTCCCTGCGGTATCACAGAACTCTAATCAGACTGGAGTGAGTCCTTTTAGACATTTTAGGATGGAGAGTTTTTATAACCTACAGTGTTAGAATGGCATAATGATGCTCATATACTCATCACTGCCTCAACTCATGGTCCTTCCCACAGCCAGGAGCTTTCTGGAAGCGATAGAAGTTGCTTACTTGTTGACAAACTGGTCCTCCTGAATGCTGTTAGGGGTGTGATTGTAGGCAAGGAAAACTTGAGAATTACTGAACTATTGTTACACGGCAAGGGAGAGAGGTTGGATTTGACACACACTAATAAGATTGGCGACAGTAAGTTCTCTTCCCGTAAGAGTGTCTTATTTACCTCACACTAACCTCCACCTCTGCACCGCATCGGTGAGCTACTAATCCAATTAGTAGAAGGAGCAACCAAAATGCTGTTTTCTACAGCAAATGGTCTTTCTTCCCGCCAGCGAATGAAAGGGAAGGCCCAGACGTGCGCCTAGTCATCGCACGGAACCTAAAACCCTATCTATTTACAGTAAATGGCTGCTGAATGGGAGCCAAACTTCAGGCTTTATCTCTGCTCAGAAGCTGCAAAAGTATCACCTGAACGGAGGCTGCATCCAGGGTAAGCCTTCTAACGATGAATGATAAAGGATAAAGCTCACCTGCCCCAAAGGAAAATAATATAATACAATATGACATAAAACGATACAATCCCAACATTGTCCAGAGTTCTGCAAGCCTAAATTGATTCACAGCTCCAACGCCTGAGAGACGGGGCTGGGAATCCAGACTACACGCATTATTTCACTTTACCTAGGAATCTTGTAAACCTTTCTCTAGTAAAAGGAAACTAAAACACCAACCAGCTGACAGAGACAGGGTGGGAGATGAATTCTTTTAATAAAAGAACACGAGCCGGGCAATGGTGGCGCACGCCTTTAATCCCAGCACTCGGGAGGCAGAGGCACGCGGATCTCCGTGAGTTCGAGACCAGCCTGGTCTACAAGAGCTAGTTCCAGGACAGGCTCCAAAACCACAGAGAAACCCTGTCTTGAAAAACCAAAAAAAAAAAAAAAAAAAAAATTAAAAAAAAATAAAAAAACACAAGATGGTGGCAGAAGCCAGGAAGCACATATCATATACATGATATCAAGAACATTTAATAACAGGACATTTTGCCTGCAGGGGACAGAAGCCATGGCCCTGTGCATGCAAAGCTTGCTCTCCCTCTGAGCTACACCCTCCATTCAGATGAAGGATCTTAAATGCTGACAGATCTCTTAAAGGTCTGCACACAGAAAATACTCAAGACTCATGGGAAGAAAACTCCGCCCACCCATACTGTTTTCCTGGGATGGAGTGTACTTAAAGAAGCACGGTGGGGTGGGGCAGGTAGGATCTGGGAAGATCAGGCCAGGTGGGGATGCTGTATGCCTCACTGTATCCTCAAGGGGTGCAGCTAGACACCCAGTTTAATATTTGTTCAATGATAAGTGGTGTGAGCTTGAGTGAATATTATCAGAACGCAATAACCCTGTAATAACCCTCACCCCATCCACATACTAGTGTTTCCCTTGGAAAAGACATGTGCTATATAGTTGTGTCTGCCTTCCTTCCTTCCTTCCTTCCTTCCTTCCTTCCTTCCTTCCTTCCTCCCTCCCTCCCTCCCTCCCTCCCTCCCTTTCTCCTCTCCTCTCCTCTCCTCTCCTCTCCCCTCCCCTCCCCTCCCCTCCCCTTCCCTTCCCTTTCTCTCTTTCTCTCTCTCTTTCTGTTTCTTCTCTGTGTAGCCCTGGCTGTCTTGGAACTCACTCTGTAGACCAGGCTGGCCTCAAACTCAGAGATCCCCCTGCCTCTGCCTCTGAGTGCAGGAATTAAAAGTGTGCACCACCACTGTTGTAGCTGTATATTTCTGAAGGCTTGGTTGTCTTTTTTTTTCTTTTTTTTTTTTTTTAGCTCAAGCTTCTTTTTTATTTATTTTTTTCTTTTTTATTTATTCATTTATTAAAGATTTCTGTTTCTTCCCCGCCACCACCTCCCATTTCCCTCCCCCTCCCCCAATCAAGTCCCCCTCCCTCGTCAGCCCAAAGAGCAATCAGGGTTCCCTGCCCTGTGGGAAGTCCAAGGATCACACACCTCCTTCCAGGTCTAGTAAGGTGTAGCTCAAGCTTCTTATTAACTAACTCTTATATCTTATAGTACCCCATAATTCTTGTCTGTGTTAGCCACGTGGCTTGGTACCTTTATCAGTGAGGCAGTCTCATCTTGTGTCCTCTGCATCTGGGTGATGACTGCAGACTGAGTCCTCTTCCCAAAATTCTCCCATCCTGGCTTCCCCACCTATAATTCCTGCCTGGCTACTGGTCAATCAGTGTTTTATTAAACCAATACAACTGACAAATCTTTACAGGGTACAAGACCATTGTCCCATAGCACTCTGGAGGCATTCAACATGGTCCCTTAAAGCCCCTGTTTCTGTCAGGGGGTCCTAGCTCAAGTAGCAGAGATCCAAATTAATTTACAACCTCAAAACTGCATCCATTTAACTTTGCACATCACTTCTGCTAAACTTTTCACCCAATGAGATCAAATCCTCAAGAGAAACCCTTGAGTTGGAGTGGATGAGCAAGGCTGGCGAACATACTCCATGTCCTTATGTTGATTGTGGCACTTTGAGAAACAGTTCTTCAAGTCCCTTTCACTTTCTTGTAGGCTGTGCAGCGAGGTTTAGGATGACTTTAAGTCACACTTAGATGAAAAGTTCTTTTCATAAGATTTAGGAGGACACCCAGTAGAAGTATGTATTGTAGATACGTTCAAACATACATATAATAGAGAAAATTGAGAAGTTAGTTCTCATCACTCAGCCTCAGCAATCATCAATACATGTTCAGTTGTGTTGCATTCATAGCCCAGCTCTTTCTACTACTGCTCCAATGCACAACTTAAAAACAAACTTCAGATACCATGTGGCTTCATCTGTCAGTACTACATTTATTTCTAAAATTTTTTATCACAAGCCAAAGTCCACATCTATAGCAGTTATCAATAATTTTAGAGACATATTAAGTATCCTAAGAAAATAACTTGGCCCCAAGACTATTACTGATGTAAGCAAGAATTGCCTTTCTGAGAATGCATTAGCTATCCATAGTCACAAACTCAGAGATCCCCCTGCCTCTGCCTCCGAGTGCAGGAATTAAAAGTGTGCACCACCACTGTTGTAGCTGTATATTTCTGGAGGCTTGGTTGTCTTGTATAAAAATTAATTCTGACCTTTTCACCATTGTCTTACCACCCCTCTAGACCTTAAACTCGGTAAAGGAATCATAACGCCCTATTGCTAAATGCTTCCCGCTCTGTGGAGTGAATGAATGACATGACCCCACAAGAATCTCATCATAAAACAGCTGACTCTGACTAATTGTTTTTCAAATCATTTACTTTTATTTTATGCACATTGGTGTTTTGCCTGCATGTATGTCTTTGTGAGGAGGTCAGATCTTGGAGTTACAGACACTTGTTAGCCGCCATATGGGGTGCTTGGAATTGAACCCAGGTCCTCTAGAAGAGCAGTCAGTGCTCTTAACCACTGAGCCATCTCTCCAGGTCCAAAATCTGACTAATCTTAAAGCATAAACAGACTGCCATTTATTTGACTTGCAAATGACTATGAAAAGAATTGCTATTAGTTTCCATTTCATATCATTCTTAGTATTACTTGCACAAGTAGTATAAAAATAGTTTTAAAAAAAATCAGCAAACAAACCTGCCAGCATAAACTCACAACACACACACACACAGGGCCAGTGAACAGGTGAAATGGGGACAGGCTTGTGAAAGGCTCACGGATAAACGGCAACAGACAGTCTGAAAAGATTCCTGTCTTTGGTCTTACGGTCTGCCTTTCACAACTAAACAAAGCAAAAGAACAACAACCCAAAGATGACCAGGTTTACCTCTTCAAAGTCAGGGGAAAGGACAGTAGCTGAAAGGGAGCAAGAACTTAAAAAATGCACGCCAAGGGCTATTTAGAGGCCAGCAGTGGGAGGACCCAGATGTCAAGCCTTTTCTTCCCACAAATGTTTAAATATATCCCATGCAGGGCACCCAGGAATTTCTCAGCTCTTCCTTCCCTCACCAACTGGCAACCAGTTCTTTCTCCTTGTAGCATGTTAAAAGCACAAACAGCGTGAGCATTCTTAACGCCAGATGCTGACAGCCATATGCCTTAGGCATGGACAGAGTCATACCTCTTTTGAAAAGAATTACCCTAATACTTTTTTTTTCCAAATCTATAATTACTAGCCTTCTAGAAACTTCTTACCTGACCAGTCAGCATCATAAAGTAGCAGCTGTTGATCCCACCCTCTTTTAACACTCCCACAGGCCAAACCATCAGGACACAGAGTGACTCCTGCCAATTAAACCTAAGCTCATTCACCCAGCAGGGACACCACTCTGTGTTAAGGGGGAGGCGGGGAATGTGAGCAAGTGCCTTGCAAGCAAGAGGAAGCATTTACGAGTTACAAATGCAGGGTGTGGTTGATTACTCTGAGGCCACACCAGAAAATAGAAAACATGAGTTCTGATGTCAGGAAGGAATACGGGAAGTTAGCATAGCAGTAGAACCGTAATCGTCAAATGCTCAGTTAAATTTGATTAAGCGGGAACTTTAGCCAATTTACCATATGGTTTGATTGAAAAGCTATTTCACCTGCTAGTAATCGACCCAGAAATTTGGGTTTCAGTTAGCTGTATGACCTCAAACCTTCATACTTCCAAACGTGTGGTCGCTAGCTCTCGTTCAGATTTGGGGTATACACATTGCAATCACTTGGGGAGTCAGAAGGGGAAAACCAACAGATTCCTGAATCTAAAAACAAACAAACAAACAAACCCAATACAAGTAGAATCTCTAAAAGTGACATTGGTATATGATATTTGAAGTTTTAAGTTCTGTCAGTGTTTCTATTGAGTTAGACTAGACCAAATTTTAATGTGCGGATGAATCCTTTGAAACCCTTATTAAAATATTGGGCTAAGAGGTCAGAAATGGTCCAGAGGGTCTTCATTTCTGGTGAGCTCCCAGGTGCAAGTTCCTATTGCTCCTTGGCTCAGTGGCTTGAATAGATTTTCCAGTTCATATCTGCAGGCACTCCATCAAGCACTCAGAAATCCTCACCCACAGATAGAGAACAGCACAGGCAGAACACTAAGGTTTCAAGTGTAATTAACTGTTGCCTGTGTATTTTACTTTGAAAAAAAAAAAGCAAAGGCTTCCATGGTGGGTTTGAATGAGAGAGGCCCCTATAGGCTCAAATATTTGGGTGCTTAGCTACCAGGGAGTAGAAATCTTTGAAAGGATTAGAAGGATTTAGGGATGTGACCTTGTTATAGGAAGTATGTCAGTGGGGGTGGATTTTGACACCTCAAGGCCCACGCCAGGCCTAGTCTTTGTCTGTCTGTCCCTCCCTTCGCCTCTTCTGCAAGCCTGTGGGGTAGGGTGCAGCTCTCAGCTACTGCTCCAGCACGCTGTACGCTTTCCATGCCCCCCACCATGATGATAATGGACTGACCCTCTGAAACTGCAAGCCAGCTCTCAATTAAATGTTTTCTTTTCTAAGAGTTGCCTTGAAGTCAGGTGGTGGTGGTGAAAGCCTTTTAATCCTAGGCCTTGGGAGGCAGAGGCAGGCAGATCTCTGTGAGTTTGAGGCCCACCCGGTCTACAAAGTGAGTTCCAGGACAGCCATGGCTGGTACATAGAGAAATCCTGTCTCAAAAACGTTAAAAAAAAAAAAAAGTTGCCTTGGTCAATGGTGTCTCTTCACAGCAATAGAACATTGGCTAAGACAACTTCAGTTGATGTATGTGATGTAAACATAGGATCTTAATGCATTGATGGTTCCTGTGATGGACGGGAAGATAGCTTCTGGGCTTTTATCTTTGACATCTTTCTCTTCTTGTGTCTCCATGTATACACAAAAGACGTTTGGGTAACAGGAAAGCTACAAGGACAGATGTGGGTTTTAGTTAACACTGGCAATGAGAGACACTGTGGCAGGGTTTGTCCTATAGGGTGAAACCAAAGCTGAGTCTTGCAGAAGTAGGAAAAGAGATCAGGGCTGGACTTTGACGGTGGAAGTCACTAGGCTAAAGACGCTGCCTTTCTAAGCTGTCTGGTTGGTAACACTAACAGTGGTAAGAAAGGAGTAAAGTTTCATTGTAGCGAAACTGAGGAAGCTGACACTGTTCTCAAGGCAGTACCTGTATGAGAATGGTTAGTCCTCACAGCAGGCCCATGAGGTGGGCACTGTTATTACTGTCATTGTGTAGTTGGTGAAGATGAGCCAGTGTGGTCATGCAGCTAGTAGCTGGCAGTTGGGATTCCAACACACTTAATTTGGCATCTAACTACTAACTTACACTACTCAAAGAGACAGACAAAAATAAAAAGTGTAAGAAGAGCTACAAGGCTGGGCGACGCACATCTGTGATCCTGACACTCCAGAGCGGGAGGATCTTGAGTTCCAAGTCAGTCAAGAGGTACACTGTGAGACCCTGTTTAAAACAAACAAACAACAACAAAAAACCCAGAGAGGGCGGGAGGAGAAGTAGAGTGGGAGAAGGAGGGTGGAGAAAGGAGAGAGGAGGAAGAGGAAATGGAAGAAGAGAGAAAGAAAAGGAGGAAGAGGCAGGGAAAGGTAGGAGGGAAGAAGAGGAGGAGGGAGAAGACTAGCAGCCAGGAGCTCGCAGGATCTGAGGTGCACAGCGTACCCACTACATGGAAGACATAGACTGAGTAAAACCATGGTTTTAGGATGAAGACCAAACTTCCTCCTTCTTCTCCTTTTCTTTGAGGAAGTCTTGTTACCCAGCATCAAACTCACTATTTAACTCAGGCTAGCCTCAAACTCACTATCCTCCTGCCTCATCCTCTCTCTTATTGGGATTAAAAACAAAACAAAAAACAAATAAACAAACAAAAAATCATGCACCGCCATGCCTTGCTTGAAGATCTAACTTCTATCTCCAAGGCCTTCCTGAGCAGGACCCAGTCTGGACCTGTCTCTATCTTACATCTCTTAATCTCCATCTTGGGCTAGTGCTTCCTAGTGTTCTGGAGCTGCATCACATCCTCCAATCTTCTCTCCCCTCATGCTGAAATCTGGAAAAACCAGCCAAGCAAACTTGAAACACTAGAGGACCTTTAGAGTCATCCATTGTCCCCAAGGGGACTCCTGGCCACAGGGATGGACTCACCGAACAATCTTCAGCCTAGGTAATGTGCCTTATTTGCACATTTCGTCGTGAGAAACTATCACCCACTAGCAGAGGGTCCTGATAAGCAGCTTCCAGCAGTGTCCAGACCCACCCATCCACTGCAGCACCCAAAGACAACAGTGTTGTTTAGAATGGGGAATGTTCCAGAATCAGCCAAGCTCCCTGACCCCAAAGGTATTGAATTTCTTCCTCCTTTCAGGCACTATAATTCTAAACCTCCTGACTCTTAGGGAAGATTCCACAGTAGTTAAAGAGACAAGCCCAGGTCTGTGGTTGTAAGTATGTCATTCAACTTCTCTGAGCATCTGGTTTAATAATAAAAATAATAATAGTTTAGCTATGGGGCCATATGACAGAATGCAAGAAAATACTTAAGAAAACTTAACACACAATACTTAGCCCTCAATGCATGTTTATTATTATTAATTATAAAGAAAATAAGAATTTGTGGGGAAAGCTAGAAAGTATTTAGAGATGCGCAGAAAAAAAAGGCTACAAGCCCAAATTTATGCTGGGATATAGAGAAAATTTTATATTTTACACACTAATGTTTTTGGTTTTTTGGAGACAGGTTTCTCTGTAGCTTTGGAGCCTGTCCTGGAACTAGCCCTTGTAGACCAGG
Source organism: Microtus pennsylvanicus (assembly GCF_037038515.1). Classification (NCBI taxonomy): domain Eukaryota; kingdom Metazoa; phylum Chordata; class Mammalia; order Rodentia; family Cricetidae; genus Microtus; species Microtus pennsylvanicus. The sequence continues at coordinate 49,314,083 of NC_134586.1, forward strand.
CTGGCCTCAAACTTACAGAGATCTGCCCACCTTTGCCCTGCGAGTGCTGGGATTAAAGGCGTGTGCCACCACCGCCCAGCATGCTCATGTTTTTGCATAGCTGTTGCAGAGTCTCATATTGTAGCCCTAGCTGGCCTGGACCTCATGGTTCAGTCTCTTGATTGCTAGCTAGGTATGAACTACCATGCCTTGCCTGGCCTTTTGCTAATCTTTAACAACAACAATAACAAGTACTTTTCTCTTTCCCCTTCAAAGACGCCACTAACAATTGAGACTTCTGTGTGGAATGAGAAGGGTCAAGACGCCCGGACTGCCTGGGTTAGTAGTGACCTGAGATCATAATGAAAGACCCATATTTAGTTAAAGAGCTGACTATGAAAATTAAAATCTATGAAGACGACAAGGTGGCCAAGCCTGTGCTAGAGCCTGGGCACATACTGCCTTTGGGGGAGGGGATTGTTTTCTTTGCATGTTTGATTGACCTATGTCAAAACTTTCTTTCTATTTAAGATAAGAAAATTCCTGCCTGGTGATCCCAGCACTTCGGGAGGCCGAGGCAAGTGGATCTCTGGGAGTTTGAGGTCAGCCTTGTCTACAGAACTAGTTCCAGGGCAGCTAGGGCTATTACACAGAGAAACCTTATCTCAAAAAACAGAACAAAACAATAATTAAAAAATTAAAGAAGAAGAAAAAGATAAGGAAAATTCCCCAGTAAACTATATAACCACAAAAGAGGAAGAAAAGAAAATGAAAGTAAGTCAAGATAGGTAAACCCATTGGATTCATTATTAGTTATTTTATTTAAAAAAATATTTTTCCATGCAGTTTTTCACTAGGAAGAAGCACAGAGTTTGGGGCAGGCTTAGGAACAACTGCCTCAGGCTTTCTTACTGACTAACGTTTCCTCAGCTGCCAATTTAGTCAGAGTCCACCAGTGCCGGTGTCCTCTGCACATCAGGCCATCCCTAGAGTTGGCAGCTCCTTCAGTCACACACAGCAAGGATCCCACATGGAGCTTGCTTTGGGGAACTGGCGCCCCCTCTGAACCACGCCCAGGATGGGGAACCCTGCCAGTCTCCTCTGAGCTGTGCGAGTTTGCTCCTTTGGAGGCTCAGCAAATACCATGTGTCCCTGGGCTAGAGCTCAAGTCTGATTCATCTTGGTGTGCTCGGAACTTGGCACGGGGTCTGGTGCCCAGAGGTAGCTCAGTAAATAAAGCCAGCTAACTTCAGGCCAGCTTAAGCCACCACCTTCTCGCTCACCCCTTCCTATGTCCTCCAAGTGTGAGTCTCTCTTTTTCGTTTTATCTGGTAGCTTTGTCTCTCTTTGGGTTTGTTCTGAAAGAGAACCCTCAGACAAGAACTTCTTTTACGACACGCGAGTTCTTAGTAATGTCTTTTATTTAAATCCGGGTAAGAGATAATAAACAAGATGGTAAATATAACCACTTATTTTGTAAAAGGTGGGAGAATCATTTCTAAAGGGTTAAACTACAAGGAAAGGCAGCTTCTAAGGAAACAGGTGCAGAAATGTGTGTGTGCCCTCAAGACCACGTAGACCTTAGTTAACACACAGCAGTTCTTAACTATCAACCATTGAAAAGACTTTCAGAAACCTCAAGCTAAGGTGCAAAGCTAAATTGACCACATCTGCCAACTTCTAGGAAGAAAAACAAAAACAAACAAACAACAACAACAAAAACCCCACACTTGTCAGGGGCCTCATTCCCAGAGTCACCTCACAGGGGAAGATGCGCCACCAGGAGACTCGCACCCTCTGGAGCCTAAGCTCAGCTCTCCTGTACAGGGCGTTGCGGAAATTAGGCATAGGAGTCACTTAAACACCGCCCAGGGTCCACACCCTGTCACTCCGGGCTTCTCTAGGCAGCCCCAGGACAAGGTTACAACACCACATATTTCTTATTTTTAAAACCACACAGCGTGCTACAAACATCTGACAGGCATCTGACCTCGGCACGGAGGCGGGGGAGGGGGTAACTTTTATAGCCCCAAGTTCTCAGCTCTCCCCTCATCTTGTCCCTCCCAGGGTCCTAGTCAAGTCTCAGCCTCTGGAGCAGAAAGAGAATGGGACCCCAGACAGATGCGGCCTCGCCTCGAGAACAAGTCTCCACTTGGCTACTTCCCGAGACCCAGGGCAGGCGCTCAGCGTGGACCTAGTCTTGCATCTTATGGTTTTGACCCCGGAGTCCCTGCGTCCCCACCGCGGACAGGTGTCCCGGGCGGGAGACCCCACTTACCCCACGACCGAAATCATCATGGCAGCCACCACCAGGTAGTTGGTCTGGTAATAAAGCAGATTGCTCACTACACGGTTGTTCCATTTGGAAATGTCCCTGAAGTCCGGCCGGGCGAAGCGATCAGAGCCCGGGAAGAAATCGTCCCAGGCACGGAGCGGGGCGAGAGCCACGTCCATGTTCCTCTCTTTCCAGTGCTTCGCCTCCGGAATCTGGAGGAGGCGGCAGCGACAACCTAAATGGGTGAAAGAGGACAGCGGCTCCTTTGGATTGGCCCTGAGGTTAGAGCACCGCAAGCCCCAGGAAATTAGGTTCGGGCGGGTGGATTTGCCTGTCCGTGATTGGCTGGAAGTGCTTAGTGTCAGAAAGAGTCTTCTACTGAGCAAAGGACCAAAAGTAGAACACAGTACGGACAGAAAGTAACCAGAGGAAATCCCCTGCCTGAAAGTGGTGTCAGTTCTCTCTCTGGCAGTTTGAATATAAACCATCTCTTTTTAGACGCCTTTTGTGAGTGGCCAACGTAGGACTGTGTGTTCTCTGCCTTGGAGGGGGAAAAAGACAGCTGTTCAGATGTCAATCTAAGTGGAATGGAATGGAAGACGACCTCAGAGCTACTCGAAGTCCAGTATTGCTAAGCTCTCCACATATGCATGCAATTCTCATGAGTCAGTTTGCGTGAAATCAGGCTGGAAGAATGGGAGCAAGGGTTTGATTGAAATCAACAGCTGACTGTGGCTTCACCTTTTTCTTGACTCTCCATTTTTGCAGTCATAGATAGAGGACCGAATGGATACTGGATGACTTCCCTTTCAGCTGAGTGTGCTCTTAGCCTCAGAGCAAACAACTGCCTGCAGTGGTCCACGTTTCTAAGTAGAATCATGGATTCCACACCAAAAATCTTTCTTAGGCTTATTCCAATATTAAACCAATAACATTTACTTAAGAAAGCAGTGTCTTTTTTAAAAAATTCTTTTAAAAATTATGGGCATGGATATGTACACATATGAATGGGATGCCTTTGGAGTTCAGAAAAGGCCACTGGGCTCCCTGGAGTTGGAGTTATAGGTGGTGTTAGCTACCCAGGGAGGGTGTTGGGAACTGAACTCAGGTATTCTGCAGGAACCCTATAGGACCTTAACCAAGCCATCTCTCAGCCCAAGCACACACAGATCTTAATAGATAAGGAGACATTTTCATCCCACCCCAAAGCTATAATGGTGACCAATGTTTTTCTTCAAAGGCTCATTTTTTTGTCCCACTCTCCCTTGAAGGTAATGTATTTGATTAGGATAACTTCCTAATCCCCACCCCATTTAAAGTAAATAAGATCTCACTTTGTAGCCCTAGCTGGCCCCGCACTCTCTATGTAAACCAGGCTGGCCTTGAATTAACAAGAGGTCCTCCTGCATCAGTCGCCCAAGTGCTGGGACTAAAGGTATGCACCATCACTCCAATGAACCCTTTATACGAACTACACGAGAACAAGGTACGGTCCTCTTCGTGTCCATTAGGACCCTCCCTAGATGCTTCAGCTCTTATATAAATGCTATAGTATGTACACACCGACCCCGTTCTATAGTGTGTACACACAGACCCTGTGCTTTAGAGCACCTCCAGGTTATGATATCCAATGCCACTTGAGTAAAATGCAAATAACTGTGTTGAGTTAGTTAATAATGGCAAGGAAAAAGTCTGTACAATTTTCCTAAAAGATAAAACATAAAAAAACTATTTTGCCCAAGTGCTTGGTTTAATCTATGAACGGTAGTAGGTTGAAAGATAGATAATGGCTATATTTTATTTTATTTTTTTTAATGGCTATATTTTAGTTAGTTCCAGATAATGGCTATATTTTAGTTAGTTCCTAAGGTGGAAGAAAGACTTTTTAAAATTCTTCTCTCATACAATACATTCTGACCACAGCCTCCCTCCCTCCAGTCCTCTCAGCACTTCCCATACACATCTCCCCTCTCCCCTAGATCCACTCTTCCACTGTTTCCCTTCAGAAAAGAGCAGGATGCCCAGGGATATGAACCAAACATGGTATAGCAGCATGCAATAGGACTGGGCACAAACCCTCATATCAAGACTAGATGAGACAACCCAGTGGGAGGAAAAGAGTCCCAAGAGCAGGCCAAAGAGGCAAAGACACTCCCATTATTGCAAGTCTAATAAGACCATGAAGCTACACAATCATAACTTATATACAGAGGACTTAGTTCAGACCCAGACAGGGTCTGCCTTGGTCCCTTCAGTGTCTCTGAGTCCCTGTGAGCCCTGTGTGGTTGATTCTGTGGCTGTTTTCTCATGGTGTCCACTCTGGCTCCTACAATGGAAGATGGATTTTAAGGTGATCGTCTAAGGCAACCGTGTTTCTAAATTTGCAAGTGATAAGTTTTAACCAATCTCAATGTCCTCTACTAAGACCACCAACTTTCCCTAAAACAATGAGTAAGAAAAGACAGCTAATACTCAGTCAAATCTAGTTGTCCTTGCTGATTGGAAAGGCAGCTGAGGGAAATTATGGTGGTTTTTAAAGAAATTCCTGCTGTCACCGGTGTTTAGGAGAGTTTGGTAGCTGAATCCAGCCAGAGCTAGCTAAGATATACCAAGTTCTTTAATGGAGTTTAAAGTGTGAAAAATACTGAGTTCTCATAGTTTCTTGGCTCCGGAAGAGATAGGAAGCCATAAATACTGGAAAATAAAAAATTACATTTCCAGATCCTCTTTCTCTGGCAAGTGACTCTGGAGAAATTTCTTTTAAAAAATTATTTATTTATTGTGAATGACTATTTTGACTCTATTATGTATGCGTATCATGTGCATGCCTTGTGTCTGCTGAGATCAGAAGAGGGTGTCAGATCCCCTGGAAGTGAAATTATAGATGGCTGTAAGCTGCCAATGTGGGTATTGGGACTTGAATCTGGGTCCTCTGAAAGAACAGCCCCATGGAGAACTTATTTTTTTTAAACTTTCCCTAGCCTTACTTTCTACATAGGCAAATTGGGGCTAGTAGAAAATCTGCCACAGAGGTGAGGCTAAATGAGGGATGTTTGGGAAGTGCTTAGCATATACATAGTATACATATATATAGTATACATATACATAGTATACATAAGCATTCACAGATTTTACAGTTATCAATAACAATACAAACTTGGCCTGGTGAGGCAGACCTGGAAACCCAGCTACTCCAGAGACTGAGGCAGGAGGATTCCAAGTTCAGTGCTCGCTTGGGCTGCAAAGTGAATTCCTGGTCAGCCTGAGCAATTTGGTGAGACTCCATCTCAACATAAAAAGCAAGAAGAGGGCTAGATATATATAGTCAGTGATCAACGCTTGCCTAACATGGAACAACATTGGTCCTGTATTCAGCTCCCATTATTGCAACAAAAAAGAAAGAAAGAAAGAAAGAAAGAAAGAAAGAAAGAAAGAAAGAAAGAAAGAAAAGATAATATAACCCATGATTTACCTGGTTGATGTCTACAGTGTTTTATCTTGTTTTCTACACTTTTATAGCAAACATCTAATGACTTTTCTCCATCATGCTCCCACTGATCATTGTGGCTGTGTCTTTATAGAGAGGGTGGGAGAAAGATGTACGACAGCTTAGTACCATGCCAATCGATGCTCTAAGTCCCTTCCAGGCTCCATGAAAGCACTGTGGGGAGGCAAACAGGGGAAGCTCCTGCCCTACTCTGCCTTCAGAGAACCCGCAATGCAGGAAACACTCAACTAGAAGACAGTGAGCAGAGTGCTCCATGTGCCAAGCCTCTGTTCAGTCCCAGCAAGTCAGAGGGCATGGAGGAATTCCCAGAGCCAAAGAAACTTAAGAGGCAGCAAGTGTGAGCAAACTGAGCGAATGATCTTAGCCCAGTGGCGGGGGAGGGAAGACAGTGCAGCTCCTGTTAGAGAAATTTGTGAGCATTGAGAACTATAAGGAAGAGCTTCCGCCTTCCAGCTTCTCGGTAGTGCGTGAAAAAAGGCTGTCAAAAATGGATCAATAACATCACCACTACTCCATCACAGGCAATAAACACTAGCTGGTTATATTTTTATTAGTTTAATCCTCCAAAGACAGTTGAGGGCAGTGGTATAAGCCTCTTTCCTCATCTCCTTGGAAGACTGAGGCAGGAGGATTGCTAGGCTACTGTTTGTATAAATTAGGTAGACTTTGTTTCAAAATAAAAAGAAAATGGGTATGGATGTAGCTCAATGGCAGTTTTTCTATCATGCACAGATCCCCGGGTTCATCACTCATTACTACAAATAAAAGAGAAAGAGAATCCAAAAGAGTCTAGTTTTGTTTGGTTTTCTGTTTATAGCATGAGTCAGTGCCCATTCTTCTCTCTGAAAATATTGAGTATGTTTCTATCGTTGGATTATGGGTAGGTTTTTGTTTGTTCACTTGTTTTTATTTATAAATATATATATATATATGGTTTATATATTATAATATAATTATACTATATATATCTATTTTTATATATACCATGTCATCCAACCATTTTAAATGAGAGTGGCCACACACTGAATCAACTTTGCTCCAGTCTCTGTTTAAAAGCTACTTCACTGTTTTTAGTGTGGGGGCAGTAGGAATGAGCAGATTCATTGTAGAAGTCTCTTACAAGAAGGGATGGAGAGACTGCTCAGGGGTTAAGAGTGCTTGCTGTGGGGCTGGAGAGATGGCTCAACAATTAAGAGCACTGGTTGGTTTTCCAGGGGACTTGGGTTCAATTCCCAGCACCCACATGATGTCTCACAACCATCTATAGAGGGATGTGATGCCCTCTTTTGGCACAAAGGCATACATGTAGATAGAGCACTCATATACATAAATAAAAAAAAGAGTGCTTGCTGTTCTTCTCGAAGCCCCACATGAAATGGCTTTCAATGGCCTGCAACTCCAGCTCCAGGGTATCTGGTACTTTATTTCTGGCCTCTGTAGGCATACACATAATACATACATATACCTACACACAGGGTACATACACATAAATAACCCCTTTCTTTTGAAGTCTCTTGTGGCTTTTCCACAGGGACTTAAGTTTTAGTAAGCACCACCCTGAGTATTCTTCTGTCTGGCCATATACTATAGCAAATGTCTAATAGTTTATGATGATGTGCTCTGTCATAAATGCAAATGAAATGAATCCACTGAGGATTTTGCTCACATGCCACTGTTACTGTCTGCATGAGGAAATGGAGATGGCTCTTTCTTTCTTTCTTCCTTCCTTCTTCCTTTCTTTCTTTCTTTTTTTTGGGGGGGGAGGGTTAGAGATAGGGTTTCTCTGTGTAGCCCCAACTATCTTGGAACTCGCTTTGTAGACAAGCAAGTTAGAACTGGGCTTGAACTCATAGAGATCTGCCTGCCCTCTGCAGTGCTGGGATTAAAGGCATGAGCCACACCACTGCCTGGATAGATGGCAATTTCTAATCAGCTGATCTAATAATGGGATGTCTGGTGTCAGCTGTCAACATGCTGAGTCAAGGTGTCACTCAAGACACAGCGATGCAAGACTAAGACCTTTCTAGGCTTTTTTGGGGTGTTTTGTCTGCATGTACATCTATCTGTACCACTTGTGTGCTGGTGCCCACAGAGTTATGAGCTATTGTGAAGTACTGTGTGGGTACTGGGGATTCAACCCATGTCCCCTGGAAGAGCAGCAATACTCTTAACTGTTGTCTCTCCAGACTTTTTTCTTAGATATTTCTGTCTTATCTCTAAGGCTCGGTATCTTCCTCTGGGACATAGATGGCCAGTCTCTGTTAGTTTTTATTCTCTGAGGGGGCTAAAATATTTGTTGTCATGAATCAAAGGCCCGCCCACAGAAATCCCTTCTTGGCCAGAAATGATTTCATCTTAGTAAGGTCCATGTGTGAAATTGTCTGGGCAAGAAAAGAAAAATGTCTGAGTTGAGCTTGAGATATGTGACTTAGGAAGAGGTGGGTGTCTCCTGGTGTCACCCTTGAATTCTCTCCCACTCGCTGCCTGACTCTGACTGATTTTTTAGCTCAATGAATGCTATTGATGAACATAGCCGGAGGCTCATAACAGACAAGCTTTCTCTAAGGCTCAGTGAAGAAAAGGACAAAGAATAGATGAGATGCCACAAGCGGGGAACAGCCCCTACTTTAATGAGCCCCTGAAAGCTTCAGCTGGGGCACTTTATTGATTTCCGAACAACACATCCACAAAACCACCTATTATAAAACTCAAAAAGCTGGCATTTTAAACACTCAAGTGATTCTGATCAAGGACCATATTTGAGAATCACCCAGGATTTCACTTAATTTTCAATATTAATTGGTAAATATTGTATTTTTACTTTAAAAATGGGGGTCTGGAAATGTCCAAGGTCTCATAGCTAGTAGCTGGGTAGTAAGGGTTTAAATTCAGCTCAGACTCCATTTTAAATTTCTTTCTCACCTCAGTAAAGGAGATAAATTTATGTAGAGAGATATTTAAAACATATGAATATAATTATTTTTCCTTTTCTTGTCTAGTCTAGTGACTGTCACTTGCCGACAGTATGTGACTGTGAAGGAAAAAGTCACAATTTTTTCAGTCAGTATCCCTCCCTTTGTAAAATGTTTTATTTATTTTTTCTGAAAGCTAAAATATTTATTCTTTGTTAAAAAGTATTAAAAGCTCTATTAAGTAAAAATTATAAATTAAAACTGTTTATATGTAATTAAAATGCTTTCTCTAAGAAAAAAAGAATCAAAACTTCATTGGCATTTACTACCATCTTTAGGTAATGGATCATACAATAAATTTCTCTATTTTTCATATCTATCACCTATCTCATCTATCAATCATTCAATTGATTCAATTCAATCTAGTATATATATGGATATATTTATGAATAACCGTATTGTTTTTTGACAGAATGATGCGAAAGTAAAATATTAATATAGATTTTCACAAAGAAAATAAGACTCTCCACCTTACTTCTATTTAATGTTTTAAATTGCCTATAAAGACAAGGATTTTGAATCTTCCTGAATTACGGAAAACGGAAATTCTTCTGACTATTTTTCCCGGAGAAGAGCACTGGCATATTAGGGTGATTCTTTTAGCTTTTAAATAGAACTTATCAACATTTTATGCAATTTTTGTTACCATACAAGTGTATAAATAAATTGCACCTAAGTTTATGCTGCGTGGCAGCATTATAGATGGCATAATATTATTTAAGTAGGTACAATTAATCAAGATTTTAATTAGTGTGAAATGCTTAAAAGGCCCAAGGGAGCCTTAGTAGCCACCTTACCCAAGGCTACCCTAGGTTCAGCTTGCGTCCCCAGACAGCCCTGGCCCTCCCTTCTTTCCCTGAAGTCCGGTCCCCTGTACTGGCCCCGCCCCTCGTTCCTCTTCCTTGCAACCTCGTCACAACGCAGGGGTCCGGCCTCTCCGCACCTGCAAGACTTTCTCCTCCCTCCTTAAATCCCCGCCCTCCAAATGCCAGCTCCGCCCACCCTTGAGGCCACGCCCCCGGCCCGCCCTCTCATTTCCTCAGCAGCAGCGCCTTCCTCCCTCTCTGGCTCCGCCCCCTCTCCTGCCATTTACTTGCAGTCCCGCCCCTCCCGGGCGGGTCCACCCGCCGCGAAGGCCTCTGGGAAGAGGCGGGGAACAATATGGCGGATGGCGAGGAGCCGTAAGTATCGGGGTTTTGCCAGAGCGCCGGGTTGGGCTGGGTTGTGAGTGAGCGCGGCAGTGGGCGGTCACCGCTGCCACCCGGGGACTCCCCAACACCCGCCCCGTCCCCTCGTCCCCCCATACCCTTGCGGCGCCCTCTGTGGAGCTTGATGCTGACCCTTCTTTTATTCTCTCTTTCTTTTAGGGAGAAGAAAAGAAGGAAAATAGAGGAGCTGCTGGCTGAGAAGTTAGTGCTGCCGGGAGGCCGGGGTCCTCTCCGGAGACCCCCGCCTCCCTTCAACCCCAGGCCTAGGGGACCAGCCGCAGCGGGCCCGGGGTCTGGGAGGGGGGCACCCGGAGCAGGCCGCGCGGCCTCACCCCTGACCCTGTCCCTCCCCATCCCGGGCTACCGACCGGTCGCTCCCCGGTTGTGCTCCTGCAAAAGCCGCCCGGTGGCCCCGTCTTCCTCCAACCCAAATTGTCAGAGCTGGGACCTTCTGGCAAGTGAATCCAATTTAAATCTAAATGGACACGAGACCTGTTTTGGGTCCTTAATACACATTATAAAGTTTTTATGAACACTGTGCGTCAAGAATTGTGTTAAAACGTGTCAGTTTTGCAAAGCAATTGGGTCTTAAAGGGTATGTCGACCCCAGCACTTGCTCGCTCATTTATCCCATAACCTGTATCAGTTACTTATTTTCTTGATGCCACAGATTTATAGTTCTTTTCATATGACCAATCCTACATGGTTCTCCTCCCTCCGTGGCAGGGAAAAGAAAATACTCCTGTAGTGGGTGTGGTGAATTCATAATTTCTGTGTCACTTCTCAGTAGTACTTTGGTCTTTCCCATGTTCCCCTCATGGTTGAATTTCAAATGCAAAAATTCACATTTCTTTCCCATCTTCTAATTCTCCCTCCTCCCTTTTTTTGCATGAAACGGCAAAGTTTGCATGCTTGCTATGCCAAGAGCAGTCCTAAGTCCTCAGTGTAATTGTATCTTTATCTCATGACCATCAGAAGTAGTTGCAATCTACTGTTGAGGTTTCTGACAGTTGAGTAATGTTCTCAAGGTTAGGATGTGCTTGGTTGTGGAATGAAACCCAACTATGCAATACATGTTGATCTTTTTTTGTAAAAATTTGATATCACTAATATATTTGAGGGTAGAAATTGCCCAGTTACAGGAAAGTTATCACAACCAAACATGAATCTATAATTATAAAGTGCATGTGGTTCTTTTTTTTTTTAAAGAGGAGTCCACTTTATTGCATAGTCTCAAAGATTTCTTGATGGTAATGCTATCTGTGACATAATTTTAACCTAAACATTTTGTGTATGTAGTGACAGTATTAACAGAGGACTTTAAAAAACATCCTGGGACCTCTAAGGAAAAGAAATGTTGAGAATTGTTTTTATCCAAAATGTTTTGTAGATCGCACCTGTCCAATTTGGGAGGAGCCACAGATAGTATTAGATTTGAAGCAGCATAGTTCTCAAAGTTCCCCGCACCCTCTTCATCTGCTGACTCCCTACCCAAGTATACTGAAGGAACAGATTGTGGACTTTCACAGTGACTGTAAATACCACACAGAGGGAAGTCCTTTTCTCACTTTGATCTTTGGGTGCTGAGGAAGCTAGGAAAAGAGACTGGCTTATTTAGTCAAGTAGGAGAAAAGTGCTTTCTTGTACCAGAAGAGCCAAAATTGGGAAGCTATAACCACAACTCAGTTTTCCTTTTTGTTTGAGCAGGTCTGATGTGATTATGTTTACATCTGGGGAGACCTAATAGTTGTAGGCGTGGCTTTTTCATACTGATCTTTGCAGCGGAATTTACTGTGTTCTATGCAGAATGGCTGTTGATGGTGGGTGTGGGGACACTGGAGACTGGGAAGGTCGCTGGAACCATGTAAAGAAGTTCCTCGAGCGATCTGGACCCTTCACACACCCTGATTTCGAACCAAGCACTGAAGTGAGAAACATTTATTTTTAAATAACTGCTCTAATAGTTTTACATTTCAAAAATAATAAAATGCTTCCTTTTTAATTTGCTGAAATTCAAGTCACTAAAGCTGTTTTGTGAAATTAAGTTATTGTGAATACTGAACTAAATCTTTACGATTGATTTTATGTAAATGACTAGTTATGCAGTTTTACATTTTCATGTAAGTTTAAAATTTTCAAGAGTAGAATAACTTGATGATTTCATATTCTGGTATGCTTAAAATTCTAGTTTAAAAGTATTCCTAAGATACATTTTCCCTTTTGTAGCACTACTATGGTAAATTAATTCTTATAATACTAAGGTATACTTACTTAGGTATTTTAGTTGGAAATCTTTACTTAACATTGACTATAATTAACTGAATGTTAAAAACGTGCTTTCAGTGTAATATATATTTTGAACTTTGTCTGGCTTAAAGCAGATATTTAATTAGATAAAAAATTGTTTCTTACTACGAAGTAGGAAGAAAACTTATTCTATATAGTGTGTTTTATGTCTTTTGTGTCCGTGAAGAGATTTTGAAATAGAAAAATTACTCATTAAGTTGTTGTATAAACTCTTGAATTTGGCTCAGTAGCTTGTGTAAATGGATCCCTTTCATCCTTTAATGGTGAGAAGAATGCTTAGTATTAATTCTTTCTTTGGATAATACAGTTAAATCGTATTTTCTTGTACTTTGAAAGTGTTTCTGTACACTAGCTTAAGACTGTCACTTCTCTTAAGCAAGTTTTCTAAGTTGTTTTTCTGCTGATTTGGAATTTCCTGAATTTCTACCATTTTATAAGTTTTATTCATTGTTCAAAGGAAACTGTAACTACTCTTACCTCGTTTTTTCTTTTTAGATCATCAAACACTGATGTCCCTTTATCTTCTGGTTTTGACATTTACACTTTTTTTTTGTTTTGAGAAAAATTAGTTAAGTAACTGATGTCTTCCCTAAAATTTAAAAATTAAAAAACATAGGGGCTGGAGAGATGGCTCAGTGGTTAAGAGCATTGCCTGCTCTTCCAAAGGTTCTGAGTTCAATTCCCAGCAACCATATGGTGGCTCACAACCCTCTGTAATGGGGTCTGGTGCCCTCTTCTGGCCTACAGGCACACAGACAGAATATTGTATACATAATAAGTAAATAAATAAATATTTAAAAAAAAATTAAAAAACATAAAGAATGGGAGAAGGAAAATAGAAAATACTGTAGTAAGGTTGTTACATTACCTATGAAATGATAAACCAACCATTGAAAAAAAGATAAAAATAACTAGGGGTAGTTTTTAAAATTTTTCTTAGATTTGTTTTTATTTTATGATCTGAGTAGTTTTGCCTTCACGTACGTATGTGCACTATGTGTGCCAAGTACTCACAAAGGTCAGTAGAGGGCCCTCCATACTCTGGAACTTGAGTTATGGATGGTTGTGAGCCACCACATACGTGCTGGAAACCAAACCTGGACCCTCTGCAGGAGCAACAAGTGCTCTTATCTGTTGAGTCCTGCAGCCTCAGAGGTACATTTTCTGGTTAGAAGAGGCTTTTAATTTCATATAGTCAACATTAAGTGTTAAAATCAAAACTATGAAATCATTAGGCTTTCAAAATTTGTAATTACATCTCTTTTATAATTTGAAGTAATTAATGATATGCCAGGTTTGTTTCTTATAGATAATTGCCCTTTTTATGCCTGCATTAACACCTATCATGTGGCTTGTTGCCTTGTTCCTGGGTCCTGTAGTGCTCGCCTAGCATCTAATGTGCCTTTCCTTCTTTGCAGTCGCTCCAGTTCTTGTTAGATACATGCAAAGTTCTAGTCATTGGAGCTGGTGGCTTAGGATGCGAGCTCCTGAAAAACCTGGTAATATATCACATATAACATACTGTTCTCTTAGAGATGAGTAAGTCCTTTTACTTTTTGTCATATGAGGAATGCCTTCATATCATGATTGTTAATTTTTCCTTGTACATTTATTGGGTAAGTTTAGCAGGCCAGATTCTATACAGTAATAAAATTATGTAATGTTACTTTGGAACTCTGAAAGGCTTAAAGTCATTTGTTTCTTCTCTGCTCTTTTTTGTTGTTGCTTCCTTTTGCCTAGTGCTAATTTTATTTCATTGAAGTAAATAACAGAGTAGTTCATCTTTTAATGTGTAATCTCAAATAATTTATCATTTCTTTTGATTTTCCAAATAATCCAGTTAGGTGATGTTTTGTGTCATTTTATCCAAAAGGGCACATTGAGGTGCAGCAAAATTAAAAGACTCTCATTTTTTCTCCTGGATTGTAGTGAGGTTCTTAGAATCTAATTCGGGTCATCAGTTCTTTCTTTTTCACTGAAGTATTGCATGTCCTAAGAAGGTTGTTCTTGATGACCATATGATAGTGAATGCCAAGATTTGGGACAGCTGAGCCTTTACTAAATCTATTTCTGTGTACTGTTTAGAAATAAATAGTTGTGATGTAATTGCGTTCTTAGAGTTCTTATCACCATGAAGTAGCTTTGTAGAAGTTTCTGTCTGTTTAACAGCTTGAGGAAGGAGAGAATTAATGTAGGGTAGCTGTATGCCTGGCTTCTCACTGTGTATAAGGTGGATAACTAGAAGATTAAGCAGCTTCTAGCCAGAGACAGGACACCCAAAACCTGCCAATAATTAAATTTACTTACTTACAAGGTTTATTATTTACATTTATAAGTGATTTGCGTACATGTATGTATACCACGTGGTCAGAAGAGGGTGTCACACTGAAACTGGAATTACAGAAACTTGTGATCCACCAAACCCAGCTCCTCTGCAGGAGCAGTAAGTGCTCTTAACTGCTAAGCCATGTCTTCAGCCCTGACAGCTACACTGATTTGCTAGGAAACACTAGTATTGCTCCTACCAAAGTTTTAAAATGAAATAGCTCACTCTGTTTAGAGCTTTGTTAGTTCTGTGGGGATTGTAGGCCACTGTGATCTCTGTCTGCAGTGAATTCGAAATTTGGGGAGATAAATAAGTCTTACTGAAGTAAATAACAGTATGTATCGATTAGTGTAGTGTTCCAAGATGGTAGCACCCTCTCAGACTTACACTAGCAGTGTGAAAATGTAAAACTTAGAGAAGGGAAGAGTTTGTGGAGCTGACCGTGTTTTTTTGTTTAGGCATTAGGCATGAACAAGTCCGTTAAAGCTTAACTTTTTCATTTTGAAACCATGATTTACTGTTGCAGTGTATACTGACTTTTAAATTATTGTCATTAAAGATTAGATCTGAGGATTATTCGTCAAGCAACATCAGGGAGTAGTTCTGTTATTAATTTGCAATATTCTGATCTTTTACGCTCATACACAGAATGTAGGCCTTTACTTTATAATTTGTTATTTTGCTTGTATTAAATGTAAGCATAGAAGACATGGATAATTTTTTTTTCTCTTCCTTTTTATTGACTGTAAGCCCCCTAAGGGCTCATTCTAAAAAGAGAAAAGGGGAGACTATGACATTAATATCACTGATTAACCAAATGCTTATTGGACCTCTTCTTGTAAATGGCAAGCACCATTTAGGTGATTAAAAACTCAAATGGAGTGACATAGACAAGTGATTATTTATGGGAGTCATATTTTTGTTGGAGAAAATGAGAGAGAGAGAGAGAGAGAGAGAGAGAGAGAGAGAGAGAGAGAGAGAGAGAGAGAGAAATGTCAGATGGTAGTAAATGGATGGAGAAAGGAAGAGTGAGTAGGCAGCTGGTGGTGAAGGGCAGCATTTTCAGAAGGTGCAGTTTGAGTGGGGACTGAGGAGTGTGCTAGAACACTGGGAAGGAAAGGTTCTAGGCAGAGAGGGCAGCAGATGGAAAGCTATCTTTGTGAGTTTTCTCTTGGTTATAGATGTTTTAAACCTGAATGCTTGTGCATTTTTGGCCTTTGACAATATTCATGCATTCTATGCATTGTACAGACTTTATTTTAAGCCAAAGAATGCAATTATGTAGAATTTATTACTGTAAATGTATGGATTTGGGACATATATTTTTGTTATTTTTTAAAAGA